>NW_016107339.1:10053096-10069531 GCF_001604975.1 Cebus imitator | reverse complement strand
AAAAAAAAAAAGAAGACAAAACAATGTTTCCACTGCTGGTCATTTTGGGCTCTTATACCACAGGCAAAAAAAAAAAAAAAGGAGGTCATGATTTTGACTGGGATGACTGATCCTGAATAATCTTGACCACCACGGGAAAGAAAGTTGCTGCTTCAAAGTGAGGATGGGGAAATCTTTATTAAATTTTTATATAGGGTCTCACTCTCTCACCCCTACTATCACAGCTCATTGTAGCCTCTACTTTGGGATGGAAAAATCTTAAGAGAACTCAGGTCTGCTACTCTGAAGCAGGTCTTAAACAGCCATATCCAGAGGAAAAAGTTACTGGAAGACTGCTATATCCCTGTAAGGACAGAATTGCCAAGGAAGTAATTCTTATGAGGTGAGTTTGGTAAGAAACTCCAACTTACTGAGTTCCTCTGTGAAGGCAAAGGGAACATGACACAAATTACAGAGACGAAAATTTATACATATCAACCACAGCCCCATAAGCAATTACAGAATAGGGACTGTCACCTCTTCCCATATTTCTTTCCCTGTTGGGTATATATTTATACATTTTAATGAATTTTAAAATCCTCTTCCTCACTTGTACTATTTATATTTGGTATGTAAAAGTGATTATACAATTTCTTTTTTTCTTTTTAAAAATATCAGGTTTACTGAGGCCTAATTTTTTTTTTTTTAACAGGGTCTCACTGTGTTGCCCAGGCTGGAGTACAGTGGCATGATCTCGGCTCACTGCAACCTCCATCTCCTTAGTTCAAGAGATTCTTGTGCCTCAGTCTCTCAAGTAGCTGGTATTACAGGTGCCCACTACCATGCCTGGCTGCTTTTTGTCTTTTTAGTAGAGAGGGGTTTCACCATGTTGGCCAGGCTGGTCTTGAACTTCTGACCTCAGGTGATCCACCTGCCTCAGCCTCCCAAAGTGCTGGGATTTTAGGCGTGAGCCACGGAGTCTGGCCAAATTTTTTTCAAATATTTTAAATCAGCAATCGGTTGACTCTGAAGATTCAGAACCTCAGAGGGAGACTATGTTGTTCAGAAGACTTACAGATTTGATTAGCTCAAGACATTTTAAAGTACACATGGTAAAAATTTTAATTTTACCCACAAAAGAATAAAATTAGAATGTATAATTTCCAAACCAATAGAGAGAAGATACATACAAAAGGAAGAAAAGGAAGGAAGGATTGATTGAGAGGCAAAAATCTAAAATGAGGCAAGAAATGTGTATATGTGTGTGGTGGGGGGAGTATAGTGAAAAGGGCACAATGCACAAAGCAAGGTGATGGAAATAAGACCAAATATATCACAATTACAAGAAAGTTAATGAGCTAAATGTGCCATTTAGGACAGAGATACTTAAATTTGAAATAAAAAAGTCCAATAATATACTGTACAATAGGCTCACTTAAAACATAAGTCAACAGAGAGGTTGAAAGTAAAAAGATGTGAAAGACTAATCCAGATAAATACTAACAAAAGAAAGCTGAGGTAGTTATACAAACATTAGAGAATATGGATTTTAAGACAAAAACATTATTAGGGAGGAAGAAGTTTTTTATATAATTTTAAAAATATGCCAGGGAGTTATAACTATACAAAAAATTGATTAAAAATATACAAAAGATTTGAATAACACAATTAGTTTTATTTTGTTTTGTTTTTGGAGACAGGGTCTCACCTTGTCACTCAGGCTGGAGTGCAGTGGTATGATCTTGGCTCACTGCAACCTCTGCCTTGCAGGTTCCAGTGATTCTTTCACCTCAGCCTCCGCAGTAGCTGGACTTTAATAGGCATGTGCCACCATGCCTAGCCAATTTTTGTCTTTTTTGGTAGAGATGGGGTTTCACTATGCTGGCCAGGTTGGCACGATTAATTTTTGATCACACAATAGAACACAATAGAACTCTTCGTCTAGAAATTAGGGAATATTCATTCTTTTCAAGCACATGTGGAACATTTTTAAAAAATTAAATACTAGTCCATAAAGTGTCAGCAAATTTCAAATAATTGCTATATTATTGATAACATTCTCTGACTACACTTAATTTTCACTAGAATTAAGTTAGATGTTAATAATAAAGAAATAAGGCTGGCTGTGGTGGCTCACGCCTGTAATCCCAGCACTTTGGGAGGCTGAGGTGAGTGGATCACTATAGGTCAGGAGTTCAAGACCAGCCTGGCCAACATGGTGAAACCCCATTTCTACTAAAAATACAAAAATTAGCCAGGCATGGTGGCATGTGCTTGGAATCCCAGCTACTTGGGAGGCTGAGACATGAGGATTGCTTGAACCCGGGAGGCAGAGGTTGCAGTGAGCTGAGATCGTGCCACTTCACACCATCCTGCGTAACAGAGAAAGACTCCATCTCACAAAAAAAAAGGAAGAAGAAACTATGTATTTAGAAATTTAAAAACATACTTCTAAAAATATCAATACTCCCCAAATTCTTACATAGGTTTAATAAAATTTCTACTAAAATCCCAGCAAAGTTGTATGTAAAATACATATTTTAGGTAGAAAATTATTCCCAAATTTATACGGAAAGACAAAGGAACTAGAAAAGCCAGAATAATTTGGAAAAAAGAATAAAGTGAGGAAACCAGTATACCCAACTTCAAGACTTTTTATAGAGTTACACTAATCATGACTGTGTGGTATTGGGAGAGGGATAGATCCAGATCTGTATCCTGTATCAACAGGATACAGGTTACATTGAATGGTTACAATGAAACAGGATACACTGAATTGGTTTTGCACCTTTGTCAAAAATCAGTCAGACATTTTTATGTAGGTCTGTTTCTGAGTTCTGTATACTGTATACAGAAAATAGACCTACATAAAAATGTCTGATTTTTGACAAAGGTGCAAAACCAATTCAATGACAAAAAGCCTTTTCAACATACGGTGCTGCAGTAATTGAAGATCCATAGGCAAAACAAATAAAAACCCATGAACTTTGACATAAGTCTCATACTTTCTACAAATATTAACTCAAAATAGATCACATACTTAAGTGTAAAGCATAAAACTACAAAACTTTAAGAAAAAAAAAACAGGAGAAAATATTTGAGATCTAGCACTAGGAAAAATGTCTTAGACTTGACAACAAAACATAATTCATAAAAGGAGAGATTGATAAATTGGCCTCTATAAAAATTAAAAACTGTTGGTCTGTTAGAAATCCTGTTAACAAAATTAAAAGAAAGGCTAAAAACTGAAGAAAACCACTTATCCAACAAAGGACTAGTATCCAGAATATACTCTTCAAAGAACTCTCAAAACTCAACAGTAAAAAATAATCCAATTACATGGGAAATGAGCACATATTGGGATGTTTAATATCATTAGCCATTATGTAAGTGCAAATTAAGCCACAATAAAATATTAACATATACCTCTTAAACTAGTTAAAATAAAAAATTTTGACAACATCAAATGCTGGCAAGTATGCAGAGAAACCAAATCATTCATATATTGCTGATGGGAATGTAAAACAGTAGAGCTGAACTGAAAAACAGATTGGCAGTTTAAAACAATTAAATAAGTGAAATATGTAAATGCCATATGACTCAACAATTGCACTCCTTGGCATTTATCTCAGAGAAATAAAGACTTACATTCACATAATAGCCTGTACGTGAATATTCATAGCAGCTTTATCCATAAGTCCTTAAACTGGAAACAACTCAGATGTTCTTCAGTGGGTGAATAAAGAGTGATACACCCATATTATGGATTACGCCCTAGCAATAATAACAAATTATTGATCAAGGTAATAATCTGGATAAACCTCCAGGGAAGCATGCTGAATAAAAAAAAGCCCAAAAGGTTATATACTGCATAGTTCCATTTATATAATTCTTGAGATAACAAAATTATAGAAATAGAGAACAGATTAGTAGTTGCCAGTGCTTAAAACAGTTATAGGAAGGAAATGCATATGGCTGTAAAAGAACAAACACAAGAGATCCTTGTGGTGATTGAATTGTTCTGTATCTTGACTGTATTAATGTCAATATGACAGGAGCTGCATTCCGATTGGTGGGGTATGGATTGCCAAAAATTGATTTCTCCAGAAAAGCAATGATAGCACTGGCCAAAAATTGTTAAAATCAACATTTTTAGAACTCTGAAAATTAACCAAAGACTCACAACAGTCTGGGGAGCATTTTCACACACACACCACACACACATACACACACACACACACACACACACACATGATAAATCTCATAAGAGCAAGCTTTGTGGCATTTTAACTTGTCCTATTGCCATCCCTCTTTCTGCAGTTCAATGGTAGCCTTGGAAACCAACAACCTTGCAATCACGGTAACCCTGAAAACCAGCAACCTAGCAGTCACTGAAGGGAGCAGAATGGGCTTGGAGTTCCCCTAAATGCTCATCTTCTATGAGTTATTCTTTGACTTGTCTGGCAGTTTCCTGGAAACCACAAGGGCTCTCAGAGCTGGTCTTTATTGGAACTGACTCAGAGGTCATTTACTGTGAACAGCCTTTTCTCTGCGGTGTTTATTGAAAATGATTAGTGGCAATTGTTTAACATCTCAGGTGCCTCAGGTGATAACAATTGGGGGAAAAAAAGATTACAAGGAAAAAGTGAGGAATAAGATTTTTCTTTTTTAAGATGGAGTCTTGCTTTGTTGCCCAGGCTGGAGTGCAGTGGCGTGATTTTTGCTCACTGAAAACCTCTGTCTCCTGGGTTCAAGTGATTCTCCTGCCTCAGACTCCTGAGTCGCTAGGATTACAGGCACACACCACCGTGCCCAGCTAACTACTGTATTTTTAGTAGAGACGGAGTTTTGGCATGTTGGCCAGGCTGGTCTTGAACTCCTGGCCTCAAATGATCTGCCCGCCTCAGCCTCCCAAAGTGCTGGGATTACAGGCATGGGCTACTGCGCCCAGCTGGAATAAGAAGTTTGTAAGTGTGTTCAGAAAGCTTAATCATATTCCTGGAAATGCAGAAGACCACAGGCACGTATAGGCTATGTCCCTGCCCAGAACTATGTGTGTACCCAGGAAAGGTTTGAGAAGACCTCAATCTCTCACTATTGGCTGACCTTGAGGGTCTGCACAAGAAGAAAGTAAAGACTAAAGCAGAGTTTTCCAGTGTGTGGTGGAGCTTTATGGATATGTCCCAACACACACAGAGACTTTTGGCAAAGGCTAGAGACTTATCAATTCAAAGCATTTAAGAAAATATCTGTCCATTCATTACCTGATCACTAAGCTAACCGAGCAGAGGCTATAGTGGACACACATTACAAAGAATACAGACTTTACAGAATTAGTTTAGGAAAGTAACTAGACAAACAGCAGCAACAGCAACTGCAACAAGAAATTCTGGGGAGTAGGGAGAATCTGATTTCCAGAGTTGCCACATTTTATTATTTAAAACATCTAGTTTCCAATAAAAGCTTATGAGACATGCAAAGAAACAGGAAAAATAACCTATACACAGTCGGGGCTGGTGGGGGCCGGTGCGGGGGAAGCAATGAATAGAAACTGTCAGGAAGCCCCAGTGCTGGATTTACTAGACAAAGATTTAAAATAAGATAGTATAAATATATTCAAATAAGGAAAGGAAACCATATCTAGAAAACTAAAGAAGAGCATGAGAATACTGTCTCACTATAAAGAAAACATTGATAAAAAAGATACATTTATAAAAGAGGACCAAATAGAAATTCCAGAGTTAAAAAGTACAATAACTGAAATGAAAAAATTCACTGGAAGAGCTCAATAGTAGATTCAAGCTAGAAGAACGAAAAAACAAACTGGAAGAAAGGTCAGTTGAGACTCCCCAACAGAGAGAAAAAGAATAGCGCTTCAGACATCTGTGAAACACCATGAAGTGTACTATCACACGCATAAAGGAAATCAAAGAAATAGATGAGACACCCAGAAAGAATACTGGAGGAAAAAAAGGCCAAAACTCCTCAAATTTGGTGAAAAACATTAATCTATACATTTAAGAAACTCAGCAAACTCAAAATACGATAAACTCAAAAAGATTTGCACCTAGACACATTATAATCAAATTGTTGAAAGCAAAGGACAGAGAATCTTGAAAGCAGTGAGAGAGAAGTAATTCATCACATACAAGGGATCCTCAGCAAAACTAACAGCTGACTTCTCATTAATGTCGATATCTTGATTGTGATATTTTCTTTTCTTTTTTTTTTTTTTTTGGAGAAGGAGTTTCACTCTTGTTACCCAGGCTGGAGTGCAATGGCGCAATCTCGGCTCACCGCAACCTCTGCTTCCTGGGTTCAGGCAATTCTCCTGCCTCAGCCTCCTGAGTAGCTGGGATTACAGGCACGTGCCACCATGCTCAGCTAATTTTTTGTATTTTTAGTAGAGACGGGGTTTCACCGTGTTGACCAGGATGGTCTCGATTTCTTGACCTTGTGATCCACCCGCCTCGGCCTCCCAAAGTGCTGGGATTACAGGAATGTGCCACCGCGCCCAGCCAATTGTGATATTTTCTATAGTTTTACAAACGGGAGAAATTTTACAAATTGGGAGAAACTGGGTCAAATGTACACAGAATCTCTATTATTTCTTACAGCTGAATGTGAATCTATAATTATCTCAAAATTTAATTAAACATACTTCTGAAACAACACTTGAATCAAAGATGAAATTGTAACAGAAGTATAAAAAATATTTAGAAATGAACAATAATAAAAATACTATGTATTAAGATGTAGGAAACAAAATAATGGTGGTAATTCAAGGTAAATTTATATAGCTTTCTATGCTTATATTTTAAATTAAGAAAGCCTGAAAATTACATAATTAGACATCCAACTGAAGACAGGAGAAAATAAAGAATGAGCTCAAAGAAAGTAAAAGGAAGCATATAAAAATTATTAAAGCAACAATCAAGAAAATACAATAACCAGGCACAGTAGTGTATACCTGTAGTCCTGACTACTTGGGAGGCTGTGGCAAGAGGGTCATTAAAGCCCAGAAATCTGAGTCCAGTCTGGACTACACAGTGAGACACCATCTACAAAAGTAAAATAAAATGAGGTACTTTTAAAAATTAAGGTACTTTTAAAATTATTTTTAAGGCCGGGCGCGGTGGCTCAAGCCTGTAATCCCAGCACTGTGGGAGGCTGAGGCGGGTGGATCACGAGGTCAAGAGATCGAGACCATCCTGGTCAACATGGTGAAACCCCGTCTCTACTAAAAATACAAAAAAAAAATTAGCTGGGCATGGTGGCGCGTGCCTGTAATCCCAGTGACTCAGGAGGCTGAGGCAGGAGAATTGCCTGAACCCAGGAGGCGGAGGTTGCGGTGAGCCGAGATCGTGCCATTGCACTCCAGCCTGGGTAACAAGAGCAAAACTCCGTCTCAAAAAAAAAAAAAAAAATTATTTTTAGAAGTACAACAGAGGAACCAAAAAATCCAAAAGCTTGTTATATAGGGGAGAAACTAATAAAAATGACAAACTGTGGTGGCAGGGGGAGAAGAGAGAGGGAGAAAAAAATATTAGTAATGCAAAGGGGAACATAACTACACATGGAGCAGAGATTAAAAAAAAATTTTTTTAACTTAGAAGAACAAAATCCCAGGAAAACATACTTCAAGAAGAAATAAGTCCTATGACCAGTAAAGAAACTGAAGTTAGTAAAAATCTTACAATAAAGCCATCAGGATTAAATAATTTATATTATCTGAATGTCCCCTAAAACTCATGTTGTTTCATGTTGAAACAGTCTCACCAATGTAATAGTATTAAGAGGTAGGTAATTCTTTTGTGTCAAAACAGGGGGGATAATAAAAACAAGAGGTAACCTCTTTAGGTAATGCTTAATTCATGAGGTAGAGTCTTCATGAATGGGATTAGTGACTTTATAAAAGGGTTCAAATAACTAATCAGTTCCTTTTGCCCTTTCATCTTTTCTGCTATGTGAGGACATAGTGTTCGTCCCCTGAGGGAGGTAGCAACAAGGCACTATCTTGAAAGCAGAGACTAGATCTTCACCAGACACCAAACCTGCTGGCACCCTGATCTTGGACTTTCCAGCCCCCAGAACTGTGAGAAAAAAAAATTTCTTCATAAATTACCCATTGTCAGGTATTGCACCTAGACACATTGTAATCAAATTGTTGAAAGCAAAGGACAGAGAATCTTGAAAGCAGTGAGAGAGAAGTAATTCATCACATACAAGGGATCCTCAGTAAAACTAACAGCTGATTTCTCATTAATGTCAATATCTTGATTGTGATATTGATATCCCAGCAGCAGGAACAGAGTAAGACAGTGAGTTCTACCAACTTTCCAAGAAACAGTTTATTCCAATCTTATACAAACTCTTACAGAAAATAGAAAAAAAGAAAATATTCCCAACTAATTTATGAGGTAAATAAAACTTGATTACCTAAACAATCAAATTATAGACAATCTCACTTTGGAGCATATATGTAAAAATATTAAAGTATTAGCAAACCAAATCATTAAGATATTTTAAAAAGATAATAAATAATGACAAAGTCAGGCTAATCCAGGGATGCAAGAATAGTTTAATAGATATATTTTTTGTCAGCAGAATTTTCCATTGCTGAGAATGGTTTAATATTTCAGAAACAATTCTTCACATTAATAAATTAAAGTGGTGATTGATATGGAAGAAAACAAACTCAGTTTCTCCTACTATGCCCTCACAACACAGGACACTTCTGTGACTCCAGATGTGTAGGGGTTTATACCCAAACATCAAGCAAGCAATCAGTTCTACAGCAGATACTGAGTGTCTTTTAGTTCTATTTGATTGATACTATCTACCTGGAGCTCTATACCCATAGGTTAAGAAATCAGTCCCACAAGACTCCTCTCTACTTTAGATACCAGTTGCAAGCATAGATTGTGCTTACATTGTGCAACCCGAGTTTCTGATCAACTGACTATAAATTGAGGGTTCCCATGACTTCCTCCTTGGGTTTGCTTAATTTGCTAGAACAGCTCCCTCAGCTCAGGGAAATACTTTACTTACATTTATCCATTTATTATAAAAGATATTACAAAGGATATAGATAACAGCTAGGTAAAAGAGATGCATAGGGTAAAGTACGAGAGAAGGGGCATGGAGCTTCCATGCTCTCTCCAGGCCTGCTATTTCCCAGGAATCTCTACATGTTCAGCTATCTGGAAGCTCTCTAAACCCAGTCTTTTGGGTTTTTATGGAAGCTTCATTACATATGCATGCTTGACTAAATCATTAGCCATTGGTAATCAACTTAAGCTTCAGCTTCTCTCCCCTTCTTAGAAGTTGGGCGGTGGGGCTGAATATCTCAACTCTCTAATCATGCCTTAGTCTTTCCTGTGACCAGCTCCCAACCTGAAGCTATCTAACAACTGCCAGCCACTAGTCACTCACTAGCATACAAAACATTCCCTTATCAATTATCATTATCACTGCCTTCTCATGAAATCCCCTCCAGATATTTCAAGAGTTTTAAGGGATGCATGTCAAGAAACAAGAATAAAGACCAAGGCCGGGCGCGGTGGCTCAAGCCTGTAATCCCAGCACTTTGGGAGGCTGAGGCGGGTGGATCACGAGGTGAAGAGATCAAGACCATCCTGGTCAACATGGTGAAACCCCGTCTCTGCTAAAACTACAAAAAATTAGCTGGGCATGGTGGCGCGTGCCTGTAGTCCCAGCTACTCAGGAGGCTGAGGCAGGAGAATTGCCTGAACCCAGGAGGCGGAGGTTGCGGTGAGCCGAGATTGCGCCATTGCACTCCAGCCTGGGTAACAAGAGCGAAACTCCATCTCAAAAAAAAAAATAAATAAATAAAGACCAAATGTATACTCCACAATATCACAAGGAGAAAGCTAATTATAATCTTAATAAATGCAGAGAAAGCATTTGATAAAATTCAACATCTGTAATGATAAAACAATTTAAAGTAGAAATTTTTTTCCTTAATCTACTAAAGGGTATCTAACATACCTTTACAGCAAACATCATTCTTGATAGGGAAATGTCAGAAGCATTCTCTTAAATGTGCAAACAGGGCTGGGCATGGTGGGAGGCTGAGGCAGGAGGATTGCTTGAGCCCAGGAGTTCAAAACCAGACTGGGGAACATAGTGAGACCCTGTCTCTACAAAAAATACAAAAATTTAGCCAGGTATAGTGGCATGCACCTGTAGTTCCAGCTACTCAGGAGGCTGAGGTAGGAGGACTGCTTGAGCTTAGGAGGTCAAGGCTGCAATGAGCCATGATCATACCAGTGCACTCCAGCCTGGGTAGTAGAGCAAGACCCTATCTGAAATAAATAAATAAATAAATAAATAACAAGACAAGCAAGACAAGGATTTCAACTATCACTTTTTCTATCCAATACTGTGCTGAAAGTTAGAGAGGTGGGGGAGACAGGGAGAGAGAGAGAGAGAGACACAGGGAGAGAGAGAGAGAAAGAGACACAGAGAGAGAGAGAGAGAGAGAAAGAGGCAATAATGAAAGCATCTACATCCAGGGGACCCCAGTCTCTGGCTGGTCCCTTTAGACCCAGGCACCAGGCCTACCTCCCCATTGATTTAGGCACTAAGCCATGCTGCCCAGGGACTCCAGCAATAAGCCTTCTTGTAGGCCCCACCAGCTAGCCTGCCCAGAATCTCTGCACAAGCTGACTGGTGAAGGGCTTTCCCTGCTGAAGCCAGTGCGCAAAGACTGGAAGAGACGCCTGCTTCTTCAAATGTACGGACATCAACACAAGGCAATGAGAATCAAGAATAATCAGGAAAACATGACACCATCACCAAACTAACAAAATAAATCACCAGTAACTAACTCTAAAGAAGCAGAAATCTATGAACTCCCTGAAAAGAAATTAAAAATAATAATTTTAAAGAAGATCAGTGAGCTACAAGAGAATATAGACAACTAAGCAAAATCAGGAAACAAGACATAAAGAAAATGAATGAGATGTTCAACAGAGATAGAAACCATAAAAAGAACCAAGCAAATTCTGGAGCTGAAAAACACAATGACTGAACTGAAAAATTCCATAGACAGCTTCAATAGCAGATTTCATCAAGCGGAAGAAAAAAATCTGTGAGCTCAAAAACAGGACATTTGAAATTATTCAGCCAGGGAAACAAAAAGAAAAAAGAATGGAAAACAATGAAAAAAGCCCATGGTGGGATACCATCTAGTGAACCAATGTATATATTATGGGATTCCCAGAAGAAGAAAAAGAAAAAGGACAGAAATAATATTTAAAGAAATAATGAGAGAGAGCTTCCCAAATTTGGAGAAGGAAATGAACGTCCAGGTCCATTAATCCCCCCAAAAACTCAAATAGTTAAACACAAAAGTTTTTTTTTTTTTTTTTTTTTTTTGAGATGGAGTCTTGCTCTGTCACCCGGCTGGAGTGTAGTGGTGTGATCTCGGCTCACTGCAACCTCCGCCTCTCGGGTTCAAGCAATTCTCCTGCCTTAGCCTCCCAAGTAGCTATAACTACAGGACATGCCACCATGCCCAGCTAATTTTTGTGTTTTTAGTAGAGATCGGGTTTCACCATGTTTGCCAGGATGGTCTTGATCTCTTGACCTCATGATCCACCAGCCTCAGCCCCCAAAGTGCTGGGATTACAGTCATAAGCCACTGCGCCTAACCCATAAAAAGATTTTTACTGAAACACATTGTAATCAAACTCCTAAAGAGATAATTTTGAAAGGAGAAAAAGAAAAAGACTTGTCATATCCAAAAAAACTCTGTAACACCATGAGTGAATTTCCCAGCAGAAACTCTGTAAGCCAGGAGAGACTAAGATGATATATTCAAAGTGCTGAAAGAAAACAACAACGAAAACTGCCAACTCCAGCAAAGCTATCCTTCACAAATGAAGGAGATATAAAGACTTTCCCAGACAAACAAAAGTTGAGGGAGTTCATCACCACTAGACCTGCCTTATAAATACTAAAGAAAGTTCCTCAAGGTGAAACAAAAGACATATGTCAAAGAGATATCTGCATTCCACTGTTCATTCCCACACTGTTGACAACAGCCAAGATTTGGAATCAAAGTTTCCATCAATGGATGAATGGATAAAGAAAATGTTATAAACACATACAATGAAATATTACTGAGCCTTAAACAGAAGAAAATCCACTGGGAATGATGGCTCATGCCTGCAATACAGCAGTTTGGGAAACTGAAGTGGGAGGATTGCTTGAGCTCAGGAGTTTTTGAGTTCAGTCTTGGCAACCTCATCTGTACAAAAAATTAAAAAAAAAAAAAAGCCAGGTGTTGTGGCTGACACTTGTAGTCTTAATTACTTGGGGGGCTGAAATGGGAGGATCACTTGAGCCCAGGAGATGAATCCAGCCTGGGCAACACAGTAAGACCCTGTCTCTAAAACAATTTAAAGGAGGAAATGCTGTCATTTGTGACAACATGGATGAACCTTGTAGGGTCCCCAGTTTCCCCTGCTTTCTTCCTTTGTTTTGAGTCAGAGGCAGACTACCTTGACCATTCTATGGCTTGGGCAGCTGTATGTTTTCTCCTGCAGGCTTGAACCCAGGCTGGGACCTTGAACATCTCCATGAACTGATAAATTTGTTTAGGATGTTGTCCAAAACACTGAAACATCAACATGCTGCTAAATATGTAAAAAATAGCCTTGGCCCTAAGCCAAACTCCTTAAACCTCCATATAAACTTTATAACCCAACCTCTTCATTGTTGACATACCTAGGTAGAACATCTTTTTTCTCACTGTCAATCAGAAGGACTGCTGAAGCACTCTGTATGTAAGTTTCCCTAATTAGTGCTTTGGACTGATCATTCTGACATTTAACACTTCTTTCTTTGGGATCCCCACTTTCTCCATCTCAGGATGGTTTGGTCAGTCCCTTGCAGGAACTTCTCTGCTGCTACTTATGTGTCAACTTTAGCAGTGGACTTAACTGGATAGAACAAATGTGGAGAACATTATGCTAAGTGAAATAAGCCAGAGACAGGCTTGTGGTAATCATTTCACAATGTATACAAATATCAAAACATCACATTGTATACCTTAAATATGTACATTTTTTACTTGTTAATTATATCTCAGTCAAGCTGGAGGGGGGGAAATAAATTTTTTTTTTTTGAGTTGGAGTCTCACCCCGTTGCTGAGGCTGGAGTTTAACAGCACGATCTTGGCTCACTGCAACCTCCATCTCCCAGGTTCAAATGATTCTCCTGCCTCAGCCTCCTGAGTAGCTGGGATTACAGGTGCCTGCCACCACACCCAGCTAATTTTTGTACTTTTAGTAGAGATGGGGTTTCACCACATTGACCAGGCTTGCCTTGAACTCCTGACCTCGTGATCCACCCCGCTCAGCCTCCCAAAGTGCTGGGATTACAGGTGTGAGCCACTGCACCCAGCCTGGACCCCATCTTAAAAAAAAATTAGATTGTTTGAATTATTTTTTGTTGCTTGCAAGCACACATCCTGCAACTACATTATTTAATATTTTATAATTTATCATTTAATTTTGTTCATTTTTATTTCATCTGAGACAAGGCCTGTCACCCAAGCTGAAGTACAGTGCTGCCATCATGGCTCACTGTAGCCTCGACCTCCTGGACTCAATCGATCCTCCCACTTTAGCCTCCCAAGTAGCTGGAACTATAGGTGGATGCCACCATTCCTGCCTGATTTTTGTATTTTTTTTTTTGTAGAGACAGGGTTTCACCATGTTTCCCAGGTTGGTCTTGAACTCCTGGGCTCAAGCAATCTGCCCGTCTCAGCCTCTCAAAGCACTAGGATTACAGGTGTGTGCCACTGCACCCAGCCCTATTATTTTAATGAGATATTTGAATTACAACATGTGTGTTGGGATCTCCAAGATCATCCCTAAGTCCAGTGATTTGCTAGAAGGAATCACAGGACTCAGTATACAGCTGTACCCATGGCTGTGACACACTGAAAGGATATAGTGCAAAATCAGTCAAGGGAAAAAACACAGAGTGAAGTCCAGAGGAAAGCAGGTGCAAGCTTCCATGAATCCTCTCCCAGTGGAGTCACTCTTATCAGTTAGAGTGGTGGAGAACACTCCTAAAATCCAAGTCTCCAGATGCCAACTATGTGCCTGGTCTGGTCACCATCCTTTGAAGGATCTGCTTACAAAATTGGCTTCACTATAACCTTGAATTCCTGGCTCAAGTGATCCTCCCACCTCAGCCTCCTGAGAAGCTGAGACTACAGGCATGCACTATCATGCCTGCTTAATTAAAAAAAAAAATTAGATATAGGGTCTGGCTATGTTGTCCAGTCTGGTTTTGAACTCCTGGCCTCAAGTGATCCTTCCACCTTGGCCTTTCAAGGTGCTGAGATTACAGCATGAGCTACTGCACCCAGTCTATATTTCTTTTTCATGTGTGATGTGGTCTGGCTGTGTTCCCACCCACATCTCATCTTGTAGTTCCCATAATCCCCATGTGTCATGGGGAGGGATCCAGTGGGAGGTAACTGAATCATGGGGTAGTTACCCTCATGTTGTTCT
This sequence comes from Cebus imitator, assembly GCF_001604975.1. Classification (NCBI taxonomy): domain Eukaryota; kingdom Metazoa; phylum Chordata; class Mammalia; order Primates; family Cebidae; genus Cebus; species Cebus imitator. The sequence goes on along the minus strand of NW_016107339.1, from coordinate 10,054,997 downwards.
TATGATAGTGAGTGACTTATCCTGGGATCTAAGGATCTAACGTTATATAAGGGACTTTTCTACCTTTTGTCCATTCTATTTCTTGCTGCTGCCATTTGAAGAAGCACGTTTGCTTCCCCTTCTACCATGACTGTAAGTTTCCTGAGGCCTCCCCAGCCATGCTGAACTGTGAGTCAATTAAAACTCTTTCCTTTATAAATTACTCAGTCTTGGGCAGTTTTTTTTTGCAGCATGAAAACAGACTAAAACAATGTGAGTTATCTTTCTTGAAATTAGTAATTCTCTGATTTAAAATATTTATTTTCTATGTATACATTATTAAATCCATCCTAAAACTCTCCATCAGTATTGAAAAACTTCCTCTCATATGGTCAAAGGCCATGTGGTAATCTATCCATTTCAATTGTTTCTGGAGTCCTCTGTCTTCCTACTCCAATGATTTCGTTCTAGACCTGCCACACAATTCTCTTCCTTGAATTTCCCTTCATCATAATCCTGGGAATATCTTTTGCTTCTTTCTTATATGGAATCCTGCATTAGTCCATCCTCACATTGCTATAAAGAAATATCTGAAACTGGGTAATTTATGTTTAAAAAACAGGTTTAATTGGCTCACAGTTCTGCAGGCTATCTAGGAAACATGGTGGCCTCTGTTTCTGGGGAGGCCTCAGGAAATTTACAATCATGGGGGAAGGCAAAGGGGGAAGCTTGCACTTTACATGGTTGGAGCAGGAGGAAGGGTGGGGATAGATTACATACACTTTTAAACAACCAGATCTCACAAGAACCCATTATTGCGACGAAGCACCAAAGGTAAGGGGGAAATGTGTCCCCATGATCCAGTCACCTTCCACCCAGCCCCACCTCCAACACTGGAGAGTACAATTTGACGTGAGATTTGGGCAAGACTCAGATCTAAACAATATCAAATCTCATTTCCCGGATCCCATATACTTTACTTTTCTTGTTTTTTTTCTCCCTCATTTTTGTGAAAAATGTCATGCAGTTATTTCCTGAGAAAGTATAGATAAATGTGAAGTCTTGAATGTTTGAAAATGTCTATACTATTCTCACACTTGATATTTTGGCTCGGCATAGACTTTTCTATTGGAAACATTGTTCCTCAGGATTTGAAAGAGTTGTTCTATTGCCTTCTAGCTTCTTGATACCATTTTGATTCCTAGTTTTTTGTATGTGACCTGCTTTTTCTCTCCAAAAGCTTTAGGATTCTATCACTAGTATTCTTGGTTTAGATCTTTTTGCATTTATTGCACCAGGGCACTGGGGGAGCCTTTTATTCTGGAAACTCACAACCTTCATTTCTGGGAAAAAATTCTCATCTCTTTCTAGAACTACTGTAAATGGGATGCTGAACTTCTTAAATTCATCCTCAAATTCCCTTTTTTCTTCTCTTTTCTGTCCTATTTTCCATCTCCTTTTCTCTCTGGGAGAGTTGTTAAACCTCACCTTCTCTTTCATTACAACTTTAAAAATATTCAAGATTTGCTCTTTTCTGACTTCTTCTTTCCCATTCTTTCTTCCTTCTTTCCTTCCTCCTTCCCTTTCTCTCCCTCTCCCCTCCCATTGCCATCTTTATTTCTTGAGACAAGGTCTCTGTCATCTAGGCCAGAGTGCAGTGGCGTGATCTTGGCTCACTGCAGTCTGAAACTCCTGGGCTCAAGCAATTCTCCCACCTCAGCCTCCCAACTAGCTGGGACCACAGGGACATGCCACCATACCTGGCTAATTTTTTTTGTATTTTTTGTAGAGACGGGGTTTCTCTATGTTGCCCATGCTGATCTTGAACTCCTGTGCTCATATGTGCCACTCACCTCCGCCTCCCAAAGTGCTGGGATTACAGGTGTGAGCCACAGTGTCTAGCCTCCCCATCTTTCTTAATG
>NW_016107339.1:10023660-10053004 GCF_001604975.1 Cebus imitator | reverse complement strand
TCCTGGGTTCATGTGATTTTCCTGCCTCAGCCTACTGAGTAGCTAGGATTACAGGCATGTGCCACCACACCTGGCTGATTTTTGTATTTTTAGTAGAGATGGGATTTTGCCATTTTGGCCAGGCTGGTTTCAAACTCCTGACCTCAGGTGATCTGCCCACCGTGGCCTCCCAAAGTGGTGGGAATACAGGTGTGAGCCACCACGCCTGGCCTTTTCTTTTTTTTCTTTCTTTTTTTTTTTAAATGGAGACAGAGTATTACTATGTTGCCTAGGCTGGTCTGAAACTCCTGGCCTCAAGTGATTCTCCCACTCTGGCTTCCCAAAGTGCTAAGATTACTAAGCATGAGCCATTGTCCCTAGTCGGCTACTCTTTGAGGCTCATAGAGATTTTTGTTTGTTAAGACTTCTTTGGTTCTCTATATTGCCTGTTTTCCCTGTTCTTTTTTCTTAGATTCTGACCTTCATGATACTTTTCTCATATACCTGTTGGCTTTTGTCTATTCAATGTTAAGAGGTGATTTTTTTTTAACTGTTTAAAACTCGGCCAGGCGCGGTGGCTCACACCTATAATCCCAGCACTTTGGGAGGCCGAGGTGGGTGGATCACGACGTCAAGAGATTGAGACCATCCTGGTCAACAAGGTGAAACCCCGTCTCTACTAAAAATACAAAAATTAGCTGCGCATGGTGTTGCGAGCCTGTAGTCCCAGCTACTCGGGAGGCTGAGGCAGGAGAATTGCTTGAACCCAGGAGGTGGAGGTTGTGGTAAGCCGAGATCGTGCCATTGCACTCCAGTCTGGGTAACAACAGCGAAACTCCGTCTCAAAAACAAAAACAAAAACAAAAAACTACGTCTGTTGGGGCAGGGGTGGGGAATGCCTGATGCCCGGTAAGCTTCAGTGTAAGGCAAAAAAGGTGACAAGCTGGATGTTTTAGTCAAGATGTTCCATCGCATGTGTTCATAAATAGGTATTTTTTCCATCTTCAGAGAGGAATCATGGTATTCTCTAACAATCTGTAATCCACTGCTTCTCAAACCTTAATATGCATATGAATCATATAGGGAGATCTTGTCAAAATGCAGATTCTGGTTTTGTAGGTCTAGAGTAGGGCCTAAGATTTCACATCTTTAACCAAGCCCCAGGAGATGTCAATACTACTGGTTCTTGGTCAACAATCTAAGTAGCAAGGTTCTGACTGGGGGTGGTGGCTCATGTCTACAATCCCAGCACTTTAGGAGGCCAAGTTGGGAGCACTGCTTGAGCATAGGAGTTCCAGACCAGCCTGGGCAACAAAGTGAGACCCTGAATCTAAAAAAAAAAAAAAAATTATCGAGGCAAGATGCTGTGCACCTGTAGTCCCAGCTACTCAGGAGGCGGAGGTGGAAGGATCGCTTGAGCTTGAGAGATTGAGGCTGCAGTGAGCTGTGATCACACCACTGCACTCTAGCCTGTACAACAGAGCAAGACCCCATCTCAAAAAACAGAAACTAAAACAAACAGTAGCAAAGTTCTAAAATAAACCTGGCTTCCACTGTTTTGCATTGTGATTGGAAGAGGAGGCAGGATCACTAAGAATTTTGATCTATTAGACATTTATTTCAACTAAAAGGTTGGACTGACTAGAAATGTTTTCATGGAATTTTCTCTTAGCTGCCTTCTGGACCACCAGATTCCAGCAATTTGTACTAGATTTCTCCTCCCTCATAACCCTAGGGAAGGATATGTGATGGTGATGATCGGGGCGGGGGCGGGGAGCATCTTACTATTTAGTATGCAGAGTTTCACTTTAATTTCCATTTCCAGTATGATACTTCATCTCTGTCTTCATTGGTTTCTGGTGGCCCCAACACCAGAATCTCTTTAGTTTAATTTCTTGAGATGGTAAATCTCAGCTGCTGTTGTTTTCCCTCATTGTCTTTGTTCTTGTGGATTTCATTGTCTCGTGGATTTTTTTTATCCTTTACTAACAGTAGTGAAATTAGGGGAGGAAGTGGGGACAAAGGCATGTGTTCAAGCCAGACATTTTAACCATCCAATCACTAAACTTTTCCAGGAATGTCCCACTCATTGTGGACTGCTATTTCTACAGTGTATAAAGTAAATTATAAATTGAATTTAAATTTGCCATCATTTCATTGTTTTCTATGCTTCATCTTTACTATATTTCCTTTTCTTTCTTTGACTTCTTTTAGGTTGATTGAATTTTTACTCTTTTCTTCCTTTCTACTAGTTTGTGAGTCATATCCTCATTTTTTCATTCTTTTAATGATTAGTCTAAAAATTGCAACAGGTATGCTTTATCAACTTAATTGTGGTAAAATCTATGCAAAATAAAAGACAGCTACTCTGTACAGTTTCGTTAAGTTTTGACAAATGTATATACCTGTTTCTCTACCACTGCAATCTTACAGAATGTTTCTATCACTCCAAAAAGTTTCCTCACGCCCTTTATAGTCCCTCCTCCCCTCCATAACCAGGAAATCACCAATCTGCTATCATTATAGAGCAGTTTGCATTTTTCAGAATTTCATATAAATGGAAACATTCATTACTACAGGTATTCTTGAGTAATCAAAAGTTACTATTAATTCTTTAACTTTGCCTTTTTCTCAGACAGTGTTTTAATCCTGGAATTCTCTAAAATCCTCCAGTTCACTGCTTCTCAACTTTAATTTGCATATAAATCACCTACAGAAGAAATCTTGTTAAAATGCAGGTTCTAGTTTAGCATGTGCTATTATTTTTGCGTATTTTCTCTCCTTTTAGTAAAATTATGCCAAGAAGATAGCTACTTTTAGGGTTGGTACTTCTGCTAAAATATGGAATTATATTTTATGGTGTCCTGGCTTCACTTACAGTTAAGAGTTTAGGACTTAATAGAAATTCTAATTAAAGGTTGAAATATCAAACATTAGATCAAGCTGAACAATTTATACCTGTCACATACTACTTGCTTTCATGCTTACTTGGTTTAGCATTCCGCTGAGTATATGGTAAAAAGTTCTAGCTAGAATTCAAGTCCAAAGATGATAATGCAAGCCATACTGGATAGCTAATTTAAACCATACTGTATCACACTCTCTTTCCTGACTAGAACTTAAAGCATGGAACTATTGAGGTCATTTCCCTGTTCCAAAAATCATCAGGGTCTCCTTCCTCTTCATGTCTAGCTCCCTACCCAACAGCCTCCATGCTCTGACTTTACCTTGCTAGCTTTCTCTCTCATATCCCCCATTTTTTGGTTGATGGGGTAGCCCACTGCTTCCTGAATCAATCTTATGGCATTAGAAAAAGACAGCAGTCCCCAAATGGAGTCATTCATGCTGAGAGGTTCCATGACACCAAATCAAAACCTGTATTTTACTGTAAGATCTGACCCTTCAAGAAATCAGGAAAGAGATGATAGTCAAATTCTATTAAACCAACAAGATTTCGTTTACATTCCTATGAGAAAAGTAATCCTGAAAAGACCAATCTGCTATTTGCTCACTGTTCCTGATTTCTTTCACTTTTTTCTGCCTGTAAAACTCACCTACTTGTCTAGTTCATAGGAGCTCCTGTTTTGCAGACTGGATGTTGCCCAGTTCATAAACAGCTAATAAAAGCCAATTGGATCTTTGGGATTCATTTGTTGAAATTTTATTCTTTGATGCGTTATTTCTCTTTGCTTATGCTGTTGGCTCAGCCTGGATCACACTCCCTCTACCATCTTTCTAGCTGACACCCTACCTGAGAGCTTTAAGGTGGAGCTCAGACGGCACCTTCTTCACCTAGCCTTCCCTTTTCTCCCAAACGGACGAGCTCACTTCCTCCTCCAAACTTTTTCACTTTGTTTGCATCTTTCTTGAGGTGCTTATATTGTAACACATTCCAGTTATAAATATCCTTGCTTTAGTCCATGATTAGAATGTAAGTGCCTTCAAGTCTGAAAGCATACTCTTCACCTTTTTAGCCTTTGCAGGCATAAAATAGAACCTTACCAGCAGCTTACAAATAATAATTGAATAAATACATATTTTAGTGTGACCAAAAGAGGTTCCAGAGAACTTAAGCTGATCTCATTTCCACAATCCTCAGATTCCCACCTCCAATAGGAGCTCCCAAGCGACCCTTTGCCACCTGCTAAGTAGCAAGGATTGTATCAAACTGTGAAAACCTCCCAAGTTTGAACTAAGATTCTTCAATCTTCTCCCTTGTTCTTATGTCCAATCGGACAAACAGTTGCTTTGTTGTGACTCAGATTTTCCCTTCCTTTTCCTCTTTCTCTACCACATTTTCCATCATTCTGTTTATGCCTTTTTATTTTCATAATGCCTAATTACCAATAGTAAACTTTTCCAGGTTTACTGGATCTCCTGTTCTACTTTCTCCTATACATAATGAGGATAACAATGAGTTAGTAAGTTGATAAATGAGATACGGTGTGCATACTGGACCTAGTTTGTACATGTACCTACTATCTTTTTGTAGAATGTTCTGCTCATGTCCTCTGGTTTTAGGAGTTGATATATGACAAGTAGCATGTCCCTTGGGCCATAGTTATTGGTTCAGGATGGCTGAGAAATCGCAAGATACAGGATGCTGATGACATAATTTGAGTCCCTTGACTTGATCTTGCCTATAGCTAGATATACCCCAGGACTTTCTGGTTATGAGAGTCGATTTCCTTTATTAAACTCACTTGAAAAGAGTTGGTTTTCTGCTAAGTACAACAAAGATCTTTGATAAATGGAGTATATAAAGCACTAAGCACGGTACCTTGCACGTGTTAGGTATTATTTTTATTATCTCTGACCCCTTGCCATACCTCCTACCCAATTCAACCTTTTTCTTATCATATTATCTTCTTATCATCTTTTTCTTATCATCATACCAGCTAGAATAATTGCCTTATTATTCCCTGCATATTGTCCCTTTGCCTGGACTGCCCTGCCACCAACCCAATGTTATTTTATACTCTTTTCACCAATTCATATCCATCATGATTTAGAACTTGGCTTAAAGAAGTCTCCCATTCTCCAAGAAGCCTTCTTTGAATAATGGTGGCTCCACACTCTTCGCTGCTTTATCTATTTTTTTTTTTTTTTCTGTATGTGTTTTCTACTTATTTCTACCGTTCTGGATTGCACACTACTTAAGGCAAGAAAAAATATATTCTATCTATACATATGATTATCAGTCCTTTTCTAAGTTGAGATTGTCATTATTTTCCAAAGAAACTTACACAGTATTAGACACACTCTAAGTGGTCAATGAATATGTTTTAGAAATATAAAAATGGAATTAAATCTAGAGGGTTTGGTATCTTATTGTATTTAAGACTTGTTTTTAACCTAGCTAAACTTTTCCCATTTTCTAAGCAAACTTTATATTCTTAAACCATTTTAATTAGTGTAAAAGTATCACAATGATTCCAGCCTCAAACATTCCTCCTAACTGTGGTTTCAGAATTCTCTTAGTCAAGTATCTAAGGAAGGAATATTCTATTAAAAATAATTTTACGATCTGTCAAGGCCTATTTTTTTTCTCATCATCCACATGTCATTAATCCAGTGGGTATTTCGTCTGACCCTTGAGAATTTTCTTGGCCTGAAAAACTAATGACAATAGTGAAGCATTAACAAAGACATCCTGAAATGCCAGGAAAAAAAGTGTGAGGGGGAAGCGTGAAAGAAAGAGATGGGGAAATGATGTTTTTTTTTAAATTCATGTTTGTTAGTTTTAAATAGTAAAATCTTCCCCTATCCCAAACAAGTTGGTTTCTACTTACTTGATTTTTAAAAACAACTATTTGGAATCAAAGTCCACACCCCTGTTTGTTGAATTTAATTGCTGTATGGTTTATCAGAAAGGCCAGGGGCTGGTGAATTTAAACCATTTAAAATAGCAAAAGATTAAAGTGAAACAAATTTAGTGCCTCTGGGATTTTTGATATATGTTCCAAATTTGTTTTTAATAACATAATTGCTCCATGTTACATTTAAGATTACATCACAGGGAACTGGTTACGTGTGCAGTTATGCTCATAGAAACCAATTCCAAATGTCAAAAATGACAGTGAGGGCAACTTTAATGTTATCATTAAAAAAGTAGAAGTTGAAAAGGAAGAGAAACACTTAGGTTGAATAAGGTCTTAATATGAAAGTTTAAACAGAAAAACCTGAAAAAAATAACACGCATTAGGTTGATTTAATGCTTTTTCAACAGCATTTAAGTCATTCTTTTACTTTCAAGTGGAAGCCAGTGCAATTTCTCAAGGTATTTATTCATTCATTTTAGTGGAAAAAGATAGTTCCTGATTACACAAATGGAAATTGTGCTAAATAAATTTTGAGAACATCCATCAAGAAATAAAAGTTACTAGTCATATGTATAAATGGTTATTACATTTCATCTTTTCTAAAAGAACAAGAAACTCGGTATCGTTTCTTTTAGTTTTCAGACTTTTTTCCCTTAACTAAAAGTACTGTAATTGTAATATTCTCTTGCCTCTGGGGCTTTCCCTTCCACAATTAATCATCTTTGCTTCCACACCTTCCCTCTAAATGATTATTCCCCTTAGTCTCAGAACACTTGACGTTAATTCGTACTATTTCATTTTCACAGCTTTCAAAACATTGCGCTGCCCTTGCTTAGTTCCACGAGCCACCCCCCTTGCTTTCAAAAAATTGGTTAACAGAAGCATTTTTGTACTATCTCTTTGCCAGAATATGCTACCATTTATTTGGGAACAACTTTGAGATACTAATTAGCTTCCTAACTCAAACTTTTGAATTTGAAACTCTCTATATTTAAATTCCTTAGGATAACAAACATCTATACTTCAAAAGTAGCAGTATGTTCACTTTAAACATTCAGAAAACTTGGATCCTAAGACTTTATCCTTCATCCTCCTGTCTCTAGAATACATGTCCTTGATCATCAGAATCAATCAAGAAATTGAGTCTCACCAGCTACAACACAAGTGTTGGCAAAGGAAACACTTTCAAATTGTCATTCGTCTGCACATTTACAGGCAGCTTACCCATACATCCTTTATAAACATTATTACGCATTGGTGCTTAAGACTTCAGTCATATGAGGTAAGCTTTCCAGTTTATAGGCAAAAGGGGGTGGCAATGGAGCCCTTTTATTTTTTTGTTTTTTAATCAAAAATCCAGTTTGGTCTGATGCTGTCATTTGTCAAGCATCTTTTAGAAAGCCGCCTAGTGCATTAAATTAACCAACTCCTAACCAAATCAGGTTTAAAGTGTTTCCCATGCCCACGGTGACATACGAGTTACTAGGCATACTTAAGCAGACATTCAAACTTTTATGTTTACTCTTTTAAAAAGGGAAAGTCTGTTTATTTTTTTTTTTTTGCGTTTTTTTTTTTTTTTAAGGATGTCTGGTGCGGAACAAGACGCTCACCTGTACACAACAAAGGCAGGTCTTTCCCGGCTGTCCTCATGGGGGAGGGGCTGGACAGTCTCTAGACCTTTGTCCTCAGGTATTGGGCATGGGGGTTGGGGGAGACGTGACTTTCTGGGAGTCGTGTAGGCACCGGCACCCAAGAAACTACAGACTGGCTTTGGCCTCAGTGACTGCCCTGGCTTAACCTTTGGAGGGGCCCTTTAGTTTGGGGAGGGGGCTTGCTGCCCCAAACCGTAGCCACATCCCCTATAAACATTGGGGAGGAAATGACTGACCACTCAAGAGTGAGGGAGCCCTGTCTCTCCCAACTGGACCCGAACATCCCCAGCCCTCTCATTGGGCTCGCCCCGTGGCGGGCAGGGCCGCGGTGCGCCGGGATCGCGGCGGGCTCAGACCAGGTCTCTGCTCGGCGCCCCCGCCGCGCCCGCACCGCCACCGTGAGGCCGAGCCGGGGACGGTGCCCCGTGGCGGCGGCGGCGCCTCCGCTCCCTTCTCCGCACCGCCCCGGCCGCCGCCGCGCCGGGCACGGGTGGGGGGATTTTTTTTCCCGTTTCCCCCTCTTTCGCGCTCTCGCTCCCGTTCTGCGGGAGAGCCCGCAGAGTCAGGGAGGGAGCGAGGGAAGGGGTGGAGGTGGCGGGGGGAGGCCGGAGGGGCGGATCCTGCCTGGGGGCTGATCCCTCCCTCCCCTCGGCCGGGCTCCGTGGCGGCAGCGGCAGCAGCGGCGGCTCCATTCCCCCTCCTCCCCCGGGAGCGGCGGCGGCGGCCGGGCAGGGGCCCTAGCGCGGGCCGGGAAGGGGCACGGCGGAGGCCACGGAGGCAGGCGCGGGAGGAGACCGCGCTCCGCTTCCCGGGCCACGCCAACCTGCTCGGCGGCCAGCCCGCCCGCGCCCAGGGGCCCCGAACGGTGGGGCCGGGCCGGCGGCTGAGGTAATGGGGGCGGCAGCGGGGCCGGACAGAGCGGGGGCGGGGGCAGCGGGGCCTACGGGGACCAGGGACTGCACGGGGGTAAACCGGAGAAGCGGGGGGGCTTTCCGAGCAGGGCGGGGGCGGTGCGAAAGCTCTCTCCTGGAGCGAGGGCGGCGGCGGGGAAGGAGAAGGCGGGTGAGCGGGGGAGCTGAAAAGCGAGGACCCCCTCCCGCAGCCGCCATCTTGTCTCCCCCCAGCCCTGGAAGCCGTGCTGCCAAGCCCCGCCCCCGCCACGCCTTCCAATTGGCCTGGCCAGAGGAGAGTTCCGCCCCTTGAGCGTCCCTTAGTCCCCCGGGTCCCCCTGACGGGCAGGTGGGGCGGCCAATGGGCTCTCGCGCCTCTGTCCGGCTCACTCGCTGGCGCTCGCTTTCTCTGTCTGAGGGTCGGACTTCGCGTCAGGCTGTCTCTGGTGCGCTCGCCCCCTCCCCTCTGAGGAGATGTTATTTCTCTCCTTTCTTCTCCGAGGGGTCAAGATTCTTCTGGAAGAGGTGCCCCCTTAAAGGGGCAGAAGCCTTGGCTGGGGGCCTCCCTTGTCTCCTGAGTATCTTGTGTGGGGTGCAGGGGATACAGTCTAATTGCAGAAGCTCTTCATTCTTCGGGGACCTGGGTGGGTGAGCGAGCGGGGGTGTAGGGGGTGCCGAGAGGAAATCTGGGGGGCGGGGGATGTTGGAGATATTTTGGAGGTGTGTATGTGGGAACGGCTGTGTAGGTTGAGAAACTCCCGCCAAAAAGCTCGTCTAGACTGTAAGTTCCTTGTGGGCGAAACTCATTTCATTTCCCTCAGCAGCAGCCCAACGCTGTAGAGTTTCTCCCCGGTGTCTGGAGGCGTGGGTGGGCACAAAACACGTCTGTGTAAAGACTTGCGTGGTCGAGAGATGCCTGAGCAGCCGAGGAGGTGGCAGGTGGGGAGGGAGAAGATGGATCGGCTTTCAGGAAAGGGGGCGCCGCACCGCCTGTCTGCTGTTTGGGGTCGGTGTGGAGGCAGATGTTCTCACCTCCTAGGTCCTCCGTTCCTTTGGAGGGGTGGGTGATGAAGCAGGTCTGTTGGCCCTGTCTGCCCCCAGGTACTTGGCATTTGTAAGGAATCCAGTGGCCATGGGCCTCTGGAACCCGGACAGAGTTGCTGCAATGATTCTGTTTCCTTTGGCTCCAAGTGGGGTGTGTGCCAGCCCGCCTCGCACTGCTCCTCAGCCAAATTTTTTGTTTGTTTCAGTCACACTTTGGGATTGGAAGCCCTTTCAAATAAGGATGATAATAATACCTTATTAACAAGTAGCACCTTGAGAGCTAGATTGTATTACTCTCATTTTACTGATGGAGTGTGGAGGCATAGAGAGCTTAAGGGACTTTCTCCAGGTCACAGAGGGCCAAGATTAGAACCTAGATTGCCCCAGAGCCTCTTTTTGTACCAGACCACAGCACCTCTGTGTTGTTTTTAATTCCCACTGAGATGAATTGAGCATTGGAAGATCTGGGTTCAAAGTGTAGCTTTATCACTTACTAGCATTAGGTTAAGTGACATCTTTCTGAGCTTCTAGGTAGATGATGGTAGCTATACCATCTCCTAAGGTAGTTGTGAGAAATATTAAAAGTAAGTGGGCTTTGTAGTTTGGAAAAAGTGCTTTTATTATCACAGTCTCTACTTTATAAATGAATTGTTTTCTCTTTGAAATCTTCTCCCTGTTCATATCCTTCCAAGTCTGCCCACACCATGGGGCCCTGTATCCCCAAAGGTCTCTTCTGGTGGTGACAACCTTGATGACTACCTATAGTTCCTCATGAGCTTGTTGTAGTTCCCTTCATCCAGAGAATGGTGTGGGAAACTAGGGCTTTCTCTTGGCTATACAAGGATAGACTAGATATAAGTGTTCTGGGAGAGATTTTTGAGGTAACAGAATGCATTGAGAGTTTACCTCAGATACCGCCCAGATCATATTGACTTTGGGTGGAATGAAGGTCCCAGACAGGCCACTACAACTTCAGAGATCTCTTGGAGCCACTTCAGAGCTTCTAGGGTTTGTTTCTGCCTGGAAATGTGCTAGCTGATATATCTTGGATCGTGGGTCCCCAACCCCCCAGGCCATGGACTGGTACTGGTTAGTGGCCTGTTAGGAACCAGGCCGCACAGCAGAAGGCGAATGGCAGGCGAGTGAACATACCAGAGCTCTAACTCCTGTCAGATAAGTGGCTGCATTGGATTCTTAAAGGAGTGCGAACTCTGTTGTGAACTGTGCATGTGAGGGATCTAGGTTGCATGCTCCTTATGAGAATCTGACTAATGCCTGATGATCTGAGGTGGAACAGTTTAAACAACCACCCACCCTCATATGTGGAAAAATTGTCTTCCACGAAACCAGTCCCTGGTGCTAAAAAGGTTGGGGACCACTGTCCTGGATGCTGCTTTTTGTAGGGAATACCCTGCATACTATAGTTTGAAGCCCTTAGACCATGTGTTATAGGCATTTCAGATCCCCTCACCCCTTCACCCCTAGGCAGGATCAAGGAGTAGGGTTTCTGATCATGGTAAGATGTATTGGGAGAAGACGCTAGACTTGTGTAGTTTTGATTCTCTGATGGGGCCTGTTGTTCATTTACAGAGCTTGACAGTGGTTGCTGTTCTTGTTTTCTTCTTTTCTAAGCCCTTAACTACTCATGCCTTTTCCATAGTTAGCTGTCTCATAGCTTTATGTACATCATTAGAACATGAGATCGTTCCCTATGTTACGTTGTAATAATCTGTTTACTTTTCTGTCTCTTGAGTTAGTCAGGGCTCCTTGAGGGCAGGGATCATATGTGTTTGATTTTTCCCTTCATTCAACTAATACTTATTGAGTGGTTATTTAAGAACTAAGCACTGCTCCAGCAGTGAACAAGGCAAATAAAAATCTTCTTCATGGAGCTTACATTCTAGTGGAAAGAAGGAAACAATAAACATAGTAGTAGGTAAATTATGTAGCATGGTATAAGATGGTGAGTGTTAAAGGGAAGAATATAGCAGAATGAAAGGTGGACTGCTGGTAGAAGAAAAGAATTTGCAATTTTAGATAAAGTGGTCAGAGAAGGTCTCACTGAGAAGGGTTGTTCGCTTGAAGAAATGAAAGACTCAGAGGAGGTGAAGGAAGGAGCAGGCCATGTGGATGCGTGAGAGACAGGTTCTTCAGAGGGAACAGCCAGTCCTCTTGGTGGATGCCTTTTCATATGGGAGGATGAATGGGTGCATAAGGGCATGAACATCCAACTCATAGTCTCCTGGCTTTCTCTCCTTAGGCCTGACCCCTCAGTTCCCAGGTGCCATGAAGAAGCCTCGTCGGAAGTCCCGGCAGAATGCCGAGGGCCAGCGTTCCCCGTCCCCCTACAGTCTCAAGTGCTCACCCACCCGGGAAACACTGACATATGCCCAGGCCCAGCGGATTGTTGAGGTAGACATTGACGGGCGCTTGCATCGTATCAGCATCTATGACCCACTCAAAATCATCACTGAGGATGAGCTAACTGCCCAGGATATCACTGAATGCAATAGTAACAAGGAAAACAGTGAACAGCCTCAGTTCCCTGGCAAGTCCAAGAAACCCTTATCCAAGGGCAAAAAGAAGGAATCCTGCTCCAAGCATGCATCTGGTACTTCCTTCCACCTCCCACAGCCCAGCTTCCGTATGGTGGACTCAGGCATCCAACCAGAAGCACCCCCGCTGCCTGCTGCCTACTACCGGTACATTGACAAGCCACCTGAAGACCTGGAGGCAGAGGTAGAGTATGACATGGATGAGGAGGACCTTGCTTGGCTGGACATGGTGAATGAAAAGCGGCGAGTAGATGGGCACAGTTTGGTGTCTGCAGACACCTTTGAGCTGCTAGTAGACCGGCTTGAGAAAGAGTCATACTTGGAGAGTCGCAGCAGTGGTGCCCAACAGTCACTCATTGATGAAGATGCTTTCTGCTGTGTGTGCCTGGATGATGAATGTCACAATAGCAACGTTATTCTCTTCTGTGACATCTGCAACCTGGCAGTACACCAGGAGTGCTACGGCGTCCCCTACATCCCTGAGGGCCAGTGGCTATGCCGCTGCTGTCTGCAGTCTCCCTCCCGGCCTGTGGATTGTGTCCTCTGCCCCAATAAGGGTGGCGCCTTCAAACAGACCAGTGATGGGCACTGGGCCCATGTGGTGTGTGCCATCTGGATCCCTGAAGTCTGCTTTGCTAACACGGTGTTCTTGGAACCTATTGAGGGCATTGACAATATCCCACCTGCCCGCTGGAAACTAACCTGCTATATCTGCAAGCAGAAAGGGCTGGGTGCAGCCATCCAGTGCCATAAGGTGAACTGCTACACAGCATTCCATGTGACATGTGCACAGCGGGCTGGGCTCTTCATGAAGATTGAGCCCATGCGTGAAACCAGCCTCAATGGCACCATCTTCACAGTGCGCAAGACTGCCTACTGTGAGGCCCACTCGCCACCAGGTGCTGCCACTGCTAGGAGGAAGGGTGACTCTCCCAGAAGCCTCAGTGAGACTGGCGATGAGGAAGGGCTGAAGGAGGGTGGTGGGGAGGAGGAACAAGAGGAAGAAGTCGAAGAAGAGGAGCAGGAAGGCCAAGGTGGGGTGGGTGGCCCCCTCAAGGGAGTGCCCAAGAAGAACAAGATGAGTTTGAAGCAGAAGATCAAGAAGGAGCCAGAGGAAGCAGGCCAAGACACATCCTCCACTCTCCCCATGGTCACTGTCCCACAGATACCCTCTTACAGGTAAGCATGCCCAGAAGGGTTCCTCAGGGACTGATGGTTTCTTCTTGGGTTGGTGTTGGCCCTTGCCAGGCCTTCCCTAAATACAGTTGGACACCATTCTCCTCCCCAAATTTAAACTTTTCCATATAAGCCCAGGTTCACTTGGCCTGGTTTGTAGTTTTGATTGTGCTCTCAGAGTAATGTATTTCCTTTAGTTCAAAGTGAAATAAAACAATTAAGTTACTTAGAAACTCAGGTGATAGGATATCTAAGGCAGTATTTTCTAATAGGGGCATTAAGTGACATTTTGTAAAGAATAATTATTCATGTTACTTAGAAACTCAGGTGATAGGATATCTAAGGCAGTATTTTCTAATAGGGATGCTAAGTGACATTTTGGACAGAATAATTCTTCATTATCAGAACTGTCCAGTACATTTCTAGATGTTTAGTATCTGTAGTCTTTGTATATGCCAGTTGCATCGCCTTCCCCATTGCCTGGTCTTTGTGACAACCTCCAACACTCCTCATGCATGTTTTAAAAAACCTTGGGGAGGATAGAACTAATTACCCAGTGAAGAACCACTGTTTCAGAGGATTGGTAGGGCCATCTGCTGTCCAGCAAGTTCTGTCCTGGGTATGAGGGGATGATGGTGTGGAGAGAACACGCTATTCCTCCTTTTGAAGTTCAGGGATAAGAGGGTCATTCAATTTATCTGTGTAGCTAAGCCGTCTGGACTCCTATTGAGTCTGTAGAGAGCACATGGTCCCTGTTTTAAAACATCAGAGAGGTATCTGGAGCCATTGGAGGGATGGGAGCTTGGTAGAGAAGCAAGAGATAGGGAAGATTTCCTAGCAAAGGCTTATCTCAAGGGTGGTGTTCATTAAAACAGTATAGGAAGGAGTCTTGGAGATTGTTCATCTGATATAGTCCTTGCACCTTCTCCCATACCCCCAGATGAAGAAACTGCGGCCACGGGAGGTAAAGTTGTTCACTCCTTTTTTCATTCAATTATGTATTTATTGAGCACTTACTACATGCCATGTCCTGTTCTAAGGGATGGAACCGGGTGGAAAGTGGCAGACCTTATACCACAAGCTGGGCCTAATGATGCCTCTAGGTTGCATTCCTCTTGTCCATCTCTCTTGATGAGAAGGGTAGGGAGAAAGGAGCCCTAGGGAAAGAGTTGTATGCGAGCTATGAATAGGCAACCAGACCTGCCAGGCTGGGTAGAAGACTTAAGGGTGCGATCAGGAGGGGAAGGGTCTTATTGTCGGCTATGACCCAAGTTAGAATTTCAGTGACTCTGAATGTGTTTTCTAGTCACAGAGCTGTTCTAGGTTATTTTTTTTCCTGAAGTAAGTGGGTGGATGCTTAGTTCCATCTGTAGGGTGGTTACACCCTGAGGCTAGAATCTTTGGTTGTCATGTATGTTGTTCTAGATGTCTCATGCTGGGGCCAGCAGAGCTTGCTGGCTAAGAACCAGACAGACCTACATTGGAAACCCATTTCTATCACTTAGTACCTGTGTGACCTTTGGCAAGTTGCTTAACTGCTCCAAGCCTTAGTTTATTTGTAAATGAACGCATCACATAGAGTTGTGAGAAATAAATAAGATAATATAAGTAAAGCACTTAGCACAGTGTCTGGCAAATAGTGAGTGCTCAATAAATTGTGGCTACTGCTGCTGCTGCTATATTATTATTACTATTCTTTTCCCTACCTGCACAAATGCTATTGGGATCCTCCAAGGCCAAGAGGTTGTAGAGGGAGGATGCCGCATACATCTGGGCAGGTGTGCTTGGCATGGGCATTGGTGGGGATCTGTTCTTTGGGGAAAGCCTAATTCTTGATTTTATAAGCTTGGCTTTGGGGCAGGAATGTTTGACTGTGGAGAGGAGCAAGGCCTAGGTGAGCAATGTCCTGCCCAACATGTCCATCCTTCTAAGGTTTCACCTTCTTGTTTAGCTGTGCTTATCTTTGTATCAGTGGAGTGGGATGAAGAGAAAAAGCAGAGGAAACACCACAGAAGTACCGAGACCTTGCTTACCCTGTGGATAACCAGTTTGGGGATGTACTGTGGTATAGCAGAGAGATCGTGAATTCAGATCCCTCCCAGATCCACCATCTTATTAGCTGCATTAGTTACTTTGACAATTTATTCAGCTTCTGTTCCTATGCTGCCTTTCCATCTTTTGTAAAATGGAAATAATGATACCCACCTTGCAGTATGGATATTAAGATAGAGATTATAGGCTTGCATTAGTTCCTCCCCTACCCGTTTTCTTCCCCCAAGGAGTTATTGGCTTAAACCCTGACCTTAAGACATTTGAGTAGTTTAGCCAGCTGGGTTTTCAGATATCTCATCCTCTACATCTTTAGATCAATTTTTTTTCGTTTAGTTCAAAATTAAACAACATTTTTAGGCTGCTGAGGTTTATACCATGAAAAACCAGAGGTCAAACAACTCTAAGGGGTTGTGTTGCACTTAGCCTGGGTGTGGGCTACACCCTGGTCTGATGGGACCCTCAGCCACAGAAAGCAGGAAATAGTGGCCACATTACCCATAGATTACTCAAGTTCCCGTTCCTTTTTGCTGTTTTTATACAGAGGAGGGTGGGGGTATCAAGGCACAGCCTTGTTTCTCAGTCCATACCTGCTACAAAGATATCCATGACCATAGGAAATAGGGTTCTGGGAGAGGGTTCTTTTGGAGGATTAGGACTGCAAGGCAAGAGGTGGAAAAGCAAATGAAATACCTCATGCTAAATCTGAGCTGCTTAACTTTTCTGTCCTTTTCAAGCCTTTCTTTGAGGTGAGGTATTTGGCCATTTTATTCTGTCTTCCTGTGTAAGGTTCAGAAATGAACCAGGGTCTGGATAGGATGCATGGGCTATAATCTGGGCTGCCCACTGACCCTGTCTTTCACTTCCGTGTGCCTCTACTCAAGGTTGAACAAGATCTGTAGTGGTCTCTCCTTTCAGAGGAAAAACCAGTTTATGCAGCGGCTTCACAACTATTGGCTGTTGAAGCGTCAGGCACGGAATGGTGTCCCTCTTATCCGGCGCCTGCACTCCCATCTGCAGTCCCAAAGAAATGCCGAGCAGGTAGGTGCAGTGGTGATTTGAGACTGGTAGAGGGAGGTGGAGAGTGAAGGAAAAGGAATGATGGTTGGGGTGGGGCTGGCACCCCTCCTTGATCCCTCCATGGAGCCTTTTCCTACAGGGGATCACCCCTCTGGGTGGTCTATCCCAGGAACAACCCCCAGCACTACAGAGATCTTCAAGCAGCTCTTCCTGGATAGAAGAGGCTTGACTTTGTAGAGAATTCTAGGGGAGAGTGGAGAGCATGCCCAGCTTTCCATATATGTGGGGAAAATCCTCTAAATGTGGCAGAAAGTGAGAAGTAGGCTGAATGAGAGCCAGGGTGGCCACATTGTGTTAATTAGGAAAAGGCGCCCTTTCCTCAAGACATTATGCTGCCACCTGCCAAAAAATGTTTCATAGTAAATAACACAAATTTACGATCTAAGTTGTAACACACAGCCTGTCCAATTGTGGTGGCTGTTTAGCCATTAGCACCTGGAGTTGCTGCATGTTTGTTTTCTGCTCCTAATTTCTCTTAACTTTTTAGTTCTTTCTCCCCCTTTAACTGTTGTATTCCTTCTGCCTTTAAGTGTTCCCATACTGCTGCTCCAGACATGAAGCAAAGCTTCATGTGAGTCTGGTGCCTTCTGCATTCTGTCTGATCTCGCTTTTGCCTTTTATAACTAAACTCCTGAAGTACAAACCTGTATCTGACTCCCTGTGAATCGTTTGGTCCACCTGCTCCCCTGAAGCCTCCCCTAAAACATCAGCTATCTTCTCCCAGGAAGTCTTATATTCTCACCTGATTCATCACTGAGCTGCATTTGAGCACAAATCACTTTGTCTAAGAGCTTCTCTGTGATACCACTTCCTGCTTCTTCTGCCTCTCTGACTGTACCCCATGCTGACCCCACTTCTTTCTCTTTAACGGTAACATTCCCAGTGGCTCTGCTGTCTTTTTGTTTGCTTGGAGAACATGTCCACTCTTATAATTGACAGTAACTGTGTAATAGTAGCTCCAGACTTTTTGCCTTGTCCTCATCCCTTTTTTATGCCATCAGCGCCTCAGGGATGTTTCCATGTGCGTGTTGTTACTTATAACTCAAATATTGGAAATTAATTGTCTTTTTTACTCTCAGTAAACTTGTTTCCCCATTATTATGGAACTCCTCTCCCTCCAGGACTCATATCAAGACTTTCCCACCTTGGAGTTATTTTTGACTCTTTCCTCCCTAATGGGCCACTGCTAATCATCCTTTAAGCTGCTTTGGGGGCTTTATCAACGTGGCCTTTTGTCTTCATTCTGCAGCTCTCCTACTCACCCATGCCCTCTTAATCTCAGCAATAGCTTTCTAGGTGATCTCCAGCCTCTAATTCTTTCTTTGTTCTACAACTGGTAGTGTCTTATTCACATACTATTTTCCATTCTCTCACTTCCTCTTCCATAATATACTCCTCTTTCTAGGCAATCCAAGTTAAGGCTCTTTTGTCTTACATTTGAAGCTTCTTAGCTGTGTCCTGGATCTTCCTTGGCTTTTGTAGTTTTCCAGCGTGTTTGCTCTGGCCAGCTTGTTTTGCTTACCAAGCAAGGAATCAGTAATTCGGCCTCTACATTTTTGCCCCTTTCATTCCTTTGGTTCCAGAAGAGATCTTCCTTACTACTTTGCCCATCCATGTCTGTCACCTACCTGTATGTAAAACTCTAGTAAGACTCTTCACCAGGAAGCTTCTCTGATCTAACCTCCACCTACTCAGATCTTCTCTCTATTTTGTATTCTCTTAGCATTTTATTTCCAGTTTATGTTATTAGTTTTTATTATATTTATGCTAATATGCCCTTGTGCTTCAAGCTCTAGGTCTCTTCCCTTCGCCTGACTCCAACTGTAATTTTTTCTACAGCAAGAATTGTGATTATTTTTTTGTTGTCTTACCAAAGTATGTTGAAGCTTATAGTAAGAACCTCACTTTGTTTTCTAGCCAAGTGAAAGCTCTAGGGTGAAATTCTTTTCGCCCCTGAGGTCAGTTTTCTTGTGAAATTCTTTCCGGCCCAAAGGGCCATAGCTGCTCTCTGGTATACCTGGGGGTGGGAGAAGCAGTCCCAGATCCTACTCCAGCAATGGTTACTGCTCTGTAATGAAGAAACATTGCTATAATACTGGGGCAGCTCAGGAGGAAGGCATGGGGTAGAGAGGGGTGGAAGGGCTCTTGGAACTGTGGGTCAAGGAAGGGGACAAGACTTTTACCTGCTGCAGCCCCATGAGGCTTGAACAGGGGGAGGACTTTGGGCAAGAAGGAGGTTCCTAGTTCCTCTTTGCTTCTCTCCTGCAGCGAGAGCAGGATGAGAAGACAAGTGCAGTGAAGGAAGAGCTGAAATATTGGCAGAAGCTCCGGCATGACTTGGAGCGGGCACGGCTGCTGATTGAACTGATTCGGAAGAGAGAGAAGCTCAAACGGGAGCAGGTAAGGAGGAGCCCCCAGCCCTAGGGCCCTAGTTCAAGGTCACTTTCTCCCACTGTTAGTCTAGTATTGGGAAATCCAGGAGTCCCTGCCTTATGCTAGCTTCTTTCCCTCCCTACCCAGCATTGTGGGCTCCAAGATCTGCCTACTCTGTATTGGGTATAGTGGTACTGATGGTTTCTGTATTTTGGGTTTCAGCTCCTGGTGGCCTCATATGATGTGATATTATATGCCTGGTCCTGTTCCTGGAGTTTCTGATTCAGGAAGTCTCAGAGGGAGCCTGGCCTTGAGGATTTTGGAAAGCGTTTTAGGCCATTGTAACGGGCATCATCAGTTGAAAGCCCTGGCCTGGGAACTTGAGGGTTCTCGCTTGAATCTTAAACACTTATGGTCTTGAATCATTTAAATTTTATTTCTCCTCTGTTCTAGGAGATCCTAAGCCCCTGAGCATAGGAAATGTTGAGGTAGGTAGTATAGCTTAGTGGTTTAGGAACGTGAGCTATGGTACCAGACTGCCTGGGTTTAAATCCTGCCTCTTCTGCTTATTACCTGTGTGACATTAAGCAGGTTTTTAATCTCTTAATACATCAGTTTTCTTAACTGGAATATGGGGGTGATTATAGAGCCTACATCATAAGGTTGTTGTGAGGATTAGATGACTTAGTCTATGTAAAGAGCTTAGAATAGTGCCTGGCACATAGTAACAGCCAGAGAAGTGTCAGCTGCTGTCATTATTATTATCAATACTCTTTGCTTCTCTGAAGTATCTACTGCACATGGCAGAGAGCAAATACTATTAATTGCGTGGATAAAAAGCCAAAACTGTTCTCTCTGGTCCAGGAATAGCAGCTGTCACTTGCATGCTTCCGAGGCCCAGGCTAAAGATGTTGCTTTCTTGCTGGGCACGGTGGCTCATGTCTGTAATCCCAGCACTTAGGGAAGCAGAGGCACGAGGATAGGTTGAGTCCAGGAGTTTGAGACAAGCCGGGGCAACATAGCAAGACCCGTTCTCCTCAAGAAAGGAGGGAAAAAAAAGATGTTTCTTTCTCTTTCTCTAAATTCTAATTCAGTGTTCAGCCTTAGCACGACCCCTTTTCTAGAAGGCCAGTAGCCTCAGTTTCCACCTCACAGCCTGGGCAGCTCATGCCATATTTACCATGAATGGCCATGGAGGACATCTCAGGACCTTCTTCCTGGGCTCAGAATGTCTGTGCTATCCCAGGCATGATCCCACAGCTGAACTTCTCGTCCCATCTCTGGTTCAGAGAAATGAGAGAGAGAAGGAGGCCCTGGTCCTGGGGAAGTAGGCAGGCCTGTTCTGATATAGCCAAGAGGTGGGAATTTTCCATATCTAATTTGTGGCTTCCCAACTTTTCACCTTAGGGCTTATGTATAAAATAGCATTTGTACAGCATACTACTGAAATATATGAGGCTACTTGCCATTTGTGGGGGTCAAGTCTGGAGGCCCTGGTGACCCCATGCTGACCTAGATGCGTCAAGGGCTGATGGGATCAATATTTCAGCACACTGGATGGGAAATTCTGGTTCAAGCACGTTTTACATCATCATTGTGCCCCTGGGACTAAGTCAGACCTGGCTTCAAGTCCTGTCTCTATTCTTTTCTAGCCAGATGACCTTAAACTAGGAACTTTTTCACTATGCTCTCTCTAAACTTCAGATTCCATATATATTTTTTTAATTTGTATTTTTTTTTTCTTTTAGTCCTTGGTGATCTTTTTTCTGATCCATATTTGTAAAATGGGGATAATAATTTTGTTGCAGGGTTATCATGATGATTAATTGAGGTATTACAAGTACAGAGGTAGTGTGGCATAATGGTCAAGAGCACTCACTGTAGAGCCAGTGTCTGGGACTAAATCCCAACTCTGCTGCTTACTAGCTATGACTTTAGGCCAGTTACTTAGTAATTCTGTGCCTTGGTTTCCTTTTTGTAAAATACCTCATCAGTTCCTACTTCATATACTCATTTATTTTGCATAAAATGTTTAGAACATTACCTGGCATTTAGTAAGGGCTGTAGAAGTATTAATTATTGGAATTGTAGTGATAATTATTATCGATACTGTAAATTTTGGTATGGTGTTTGGCACATAGGAGACACTCATAAAATGGTACCTGTTGGTATCATTATTCCTAGGCTGAAGGTTGGGTAATAGTTCCTTATATACTATTCAGCCTAATATCCTATGAAAATTTGTTGTACATGATTGGTAAAAGTCAAGCTATCAAGAAAAAGTTTCAGTACATCTTTGCAGGGGCCATCCTGATTTGATCTCACCCCACTTTCCCTACAGGTCAAGGTCCAGCAGGCTGCCATGGAGCTGGAGCTGATGCCATTCAATGTTCTGTTGAGGACAACACTGGACCTGCTGCAGGAGAAGGATCCTGCACACATCTTCGCAGAACCAGTCAACTTGAGTGAGGCAAGTTCCCCCTACTTCCCAAGTAGTAAATTCTTCCTGAACTGGAACACGGTCTGAGTAGGCTAGGAAGGAGTTGGGCCACAGGGTGTATGAAACCAGGGGTAGGAGGGTGGGTCTGGCAAAGCTAGTAGACTTGCCCTTGATGAGAGGTCAGCAGGCCAGGGTGGCCAGGCCTGTAGGGCTCTGAGTTAGCCTGGCTTGGCCAAATCAGAAAATGAGGCCAAGAGTACCGGTGAAGGGTGTGCCTGTTTGGCTAGTAAATGGTTGTTGTAATTGTACAGGTTTTATATGTTTAGGTTCCAGATTACCTGGAATTCATATCCAAGCCAATGGATTTTTCTACTATGAGGCGGAAGCTGGAGTCCCACCTGTACCACACCTTGGAGGAGTTTGAGGAGGACTTTAACCTTATAGTTACCAACTGCATGAAGTATAATGCTAAAGACACAATTTTCCACCGAGCAGCTGTCCGCCTGCGGGACCTGGGAGGGGCCATCCTACGGCACGCCCGGCGGCAGGCAGAGAACATCGGCTATGACCCCGAGAGGGGCACTCACCTGCCCGAGTCACCCAAATTGGAAGACTTTTACCGCTTCTCCTGGGAAGACGGTGAGAGGCCTGGATGGGTGGGGAGGAGAGGGACCAGAAGGAGGCACAGGAACAGAGTCTACAGAGTGAGGGATCAGGGTGGTCCTTGGGGCTGTAGATAGACTCCAGGAGCAAAGCCGAGGGTGAGCACAGACTGAGGTATACCTTTGTGGCTGGAATAGTTCTAAAGGTTAAAGTTTAACTAATGCACTGAACACTTGTTAAGTGGTAGAAAAGGGGAATCAGGTACTAGCAGTCTGTTTGAAAAGCTTAAAGCCTCATCAGAGGTCTTCCTCTCTTGGATCCCCTCTGTATGGCATTGGAGCATGGGGCAGGGAGAGTGCATTGCTGGTGTGTGTCTGGTTCATTCAGAAGATTGCAGGTGGAGGACCAGAAAAATGGAATTGCCTCTGAGCCCCACATGCTGCCTGTCCCTGCTCTCTTTCTCAATGGCAGCAGCCAGTCACTCAGGCCAGGGCATTGCCAAGCTGCCTCATGCCTGCTGCATGGAGCCCATAATCGTGACTGTGAACTGCTTCCTGCAGACATTTCCCAGATTCTGACCTTGTCCCTGTGGCTGCCTTCTGGGCAGTGGTGTTGCAGGGCCAAGGCCCACAGTGACGCTGCTGGAAGCTGCTGGCCCAGGCATTCCAAGAGAGTGTCTTGCATCCGAAGGATTCGGCCCCTTTCTGTTGCCCTGTGCTGGGCAGGTCCTTCAGCCCCTTCTGTCCTCCCTTCTCCCTGGCAGTGGACAACATCCTCATCCCAGAGAACCGAGCCCATTTGTCCCCAGAGGTGCAGCTGAAGGAGCTGCTGGAGAAACTGGACCTGGTGAGCACCATGCGGTCCAGTGGGGCCCGTACCCGCCGTGTCCGCCTGCTACGCCGGGAGATCAATGCCCTTCGACAGAAGCTGGCACAGCCACCACCACCACAGCCATCATTACTAAACAAGACATTATCCAATGGGGAGCTGCCAGCAGGGTCACGGAGGGATGCAGCTGTGCTGGAGCAGGCCCTGCAGGAGGAGCCAGAAGACGATGGGGACAGAGGTGAGAGACAGTAACAGGAAGGCAGGGGGTTGGAAGGTAAAGAAGGACAGAGGCTAAGCTGAAATCTCATACGGGGGTATCCTTTCTGAGTTTATATCTGACACTTGTGGGCAAGCAGAAGGCCCTGAAAGGGTCATACTTCCATGTGTACTCAGGGATGATGTTCAAAATATTTAACAATCAATAGAGACCAAAATTTATCACAGTAAATATTGGCTATTGTATTGGAGTGGGCTCCTTCCGAAGGCCCCTGATGTGGATAATCCATTGCTGGATTGTGGGGAGTTTCAGGTGGTGTAGCCCAGCAACTATTTATTAGCCAATTAAGTATGTCAGTATTTTGTACCTGATCCAGCCGTATTGTACATATCAATTAAATATCAGCTTACCTTATATCACCATGTGGAGAGACTGTTAGAGCAGGTTAGGTTGGGGTGTGAGCAGATAGCAAAGAAGGAAAGACCTTAGAGTTTTGAGCCACCTCATGGTTTTTACCCCATCTGGCTGAATCTACAGGCCCATCCCAAGTAGAGAGGCCAGACTATAAAAGATAGTCGGTTTCCACAAATTTTCGTAATCTTGAGAAAAGACAAAAAAAGAAAAGAAAAAAGATAGCTGGGGAAGTGATTCTCAGAAACCCAGGAACCTTATAAGCTAAGCTGCTTCTCATTCTTCTCCTTCATTGGGAATGGAATTGTCTCCCTCATTCGTACCTGCCTTTGGATCTGAGCCTACAGCTTGGGAGGGCCTGTCACGCACACAGTCCGAAAGATTGGGAGTTATTTCCAATGGATAGGGGCCCAAAGGGCAGGTAACAGCCCATTTTATTTTAGGTTGGCAGAGAATGGGGACATGGCTGAGAGATCACATTTGACATTAGAGGGCTTTGTGTCCATTGCGAGCCTCTGGACTCCCCATGTGACAGTCAGCATGCCACTTGTATCCCTACTTCTGGGGCTGTGGCGGTACAGAGTTGTGCCCAGTGGGCCAACAGCATCACCTAGAAAATTAAAAAAAAAAAAAAAAAATCACAGCCTCACCTCCTGTAGATTCAGTTAGGGATGTCTGGGCTTTGACTTGGAAGTCTCAATTTTTAAAAGTTTCAAGGTGGTAGGTGAGCAGACATGTTTGGCAACCACTGATTTAACTTACTTGGTCTCTGTTTTTCCATATCTGTGAACTTTTTCTGCCTGCTGTACTTGCTCTCACTTGGGTGATGTGAAATAAAATCAATTGACAGATGAGAAAACTCTTGAGTCCAGTGAGCATTGTGGACACCTAATCTGTCAAGCTGAGACTTAACCTATTTATTGATTAAGCATGTGGCTTCCTTGGGTGTAGAGCAATGGTTTGCAGTCCTCACTTCATTAGACACACCTGGTAAGCTTTAAAAAACAAATACTCCATCTTTACAAACTTGGTTTCAATTGGTATGCGATGGGCCTAGGCATTAGAATTTTTAAGAAACTTCCTATGTTACTCTTATTAATAGCCAGGATTGAGAACTACTAGTGTAGATAAAACTTAGTTCTCCTGGGGATGGGTACAATGGCTCATGCCTGTAATCCCAGCACTTTGGGAGGCGGAGGCAGGAGGCTTGCTTGAGGCCAGGAGTTTGAGACCAGCCTGGGCAACATAGGGAGACCCTGCCTCCACAAAAAAATTTTTCAAAATTAGCCAGGCGTGGTGGTATGTGCCTGTAGACCTAGGTACTTTAGAGGCTGAGGCAGAATAATCACTTGAGCTCAGGAGTTGGCAGTTGCAGTAAGCTGTGATGAAACTACTGCACACCAGCCTGGTCAACAGAGCAAGATCCTGTCTCTGAAAAAAGACAAACAAACTTAGTCCTCTCTCTTG
This sequence comes from Cebus imitator, assembly GCF_001604975.1. NCBI lineage: Eukaryota > Metazoa > Chordata > Mammalia > Primates > Cebidae > Cebus > Cebus imitator. The sequence goes on along the minus strand of NW_016107339.1, from coordinate 10,028,418 downwards.
CTTCAGATCTAAGACCTTGTATGCGTCTCAAGCCTTATAATAGCTCATGCCTTTGGTTTTTGGTTATCAGTGTCAGTATCTGGCTTATAGGAGCAGACTCTTTCTAAAATGTTCAAGCAGGTTCTCTTTTTTTCTAATAGATGACTCCAAACTGCCTCCTCCACCAACCCTGGAGCCCACTGGGCCTGCACCTTCATTGTCTGAGCAAGAATCCCCCCCGGATCCCCCGACTCTGAAACCCATCAATGATAGCAAATCTCCAAGCCGATTCCTTAAGCCCAGAAAGGTGGAAGAAGATGAGCTCTCGGAAAAATCACCACTGCAGCTGGGGAGTGAGCCTTTGCAGCACTTGCTCAGTGATAATGGCATCAACAGACTGTCCCTCACGGCCCCTGATACCCCTGCTGGTACCCCTCTTAGCGGTGTGGGTCGCCGCACATCAGTCCTCTTCAAGAAGGCCAAGAATGGGGTTAAGATACAGAGAAGCCCAGACAGGGCCCTGGAAAATGACGAGGACCATGGTATGGCAGGCTCTCCTGCCTCTGCAGCCAGCATCGAGGATGAGCACCACTCCCGGAAGCGGCCAAGGAGCAGGAGCTGTAGTGAGAGCGAAGGGGAGAGGTCCCCCCAGCAGGAGGAAGAGACAGGTGACCCTGCCTGTGACTTCTCTTGCTACTTCGCATCTGCTTTTCTGCTTTGCCTTGCCAGCCAGCACCTTCCCCAATTGGCCATCTCCCTAATGGCCCTGTTGGACAGCAGTGGTAGCATTGAGGGCACCATAGTTCACAGTCAGGCCTGGCATGTGAGTAGCAGCCAGGGGAAATAGGCTTTGAGCAGGTATTTTCCAGAGAGCCAGATTACGTCTGGACTCTCACTGGCCCTGAGGGGAATGCAGTGTTGTATAGAGTAAAATGATTCCTACCTTTGTTTCAGTTCATTAATCAAATATTTGTATCAGGCACTGTTCTAGGCACTGGGGGAAAAAAAGCAATGAACATAACAGACAAAAATCTCCTCTCTTATGGGGGAAATAGATTAAAAGCAAATGAGTAAATACTATCTTGTATTAGAAGCTTTGGAGAAAGATCCAGCAGGGAAGGAGGATAGGGAATGCTAGGGTGGTCTTAGAGAGGGTGGCCAGATCTTCTAAGGAGATGATATTTGAGTAAAGATCTGAAGGAATTGAAGACATGAGCTATTTGTGTGTCTAGGGGAAGAACGTTCCAAAAAGATAGACTAGAAAGTACACAGGCCCTGGAAGTGGGAACATGCCTGCATGTCTGAGGAACGGTGAGGGAACAGTTTGGCTACAGCAGTGTGGGTGGGGTGGGGTGAGGTGGTGGTAGAGGTAGGTGATGGAGGCTGAGACTCCATCACTAAAGAGAGGTTTTTTTCTTTTTTCTTTTCTTTTTTTTTTTTGAGGCGAGTCTTGCTCTGTCGCCCAGGCTGGAGTGCAGTGGCATGATCTCAGCTCACTGCAGCCTTTGCCTCCCAGGTTCAAGTGATTTTCCTGCCTCAGCCTCCTGAGTAGCTGGGACTACAGGCGCCCACCACCCGCCTTGCTAAGTTTTGTATTTTTAGTGGAGATGGGGTTTCACCATGTTGGCCAGACTAGTCTCCTGACCTCAAGTGATTTGCCTATCTCGGCCTCCCAGAGTGATGGGATTATAAGCGTGAGCCACTGCTCTTGGCCTAAAGAGTTCTAATACACATCCGGCAGGAGCTGGTCGTGAGTGGGGATGGCAAGTATTAAAGTAAGTCGGACTTCATTCCAGCTCTGGAAGGTTCACAGACCAATGGGCAAATGAATCTCTCAAAATGTAGAGGAACCACAGTGGTGAACAATGTCTTGTTATTTGTCACATGAGAGGTAGCATTGCTAGAGGTGTTCAGGGTATTTGAGCTGTAGTAGTTGGGTTGAGCTGGCCCTGTGGGATGAGGGCAGAAAGGAATAGTTGTGAAGGCCTAAGGCCAGGGTGTGTGGGAACAAGGAAGAGGACAGACTCTCTGTGAGGGACAGCTTAGAGAGGGGGCTTCCCAGAGCATCAGGAGCCAAGACTGGAGTGAGATGGGACTGAATGTGAAGGACTTTGAATGCCAGGCAGAGTACTTAGGTCTTGTTGGGATAGGGAAGACCCACTTTCTTGGCAGGGAGGGGCTGCTCTTGGCTTTTGCTCTTTGCATTCCTCATGTACTTTTATGTGGTGACTTTGGACTGTGTGGCCAGCACTTGCTTTTCTGTCTTCCTGGCCTGACATTTTGTTTTAAACATACCTTTCCATCCCATCTGGCCAAAACTTTTCTGTGTTAGGGGAGTAAGTTGGTATATACAGACAAGAGATTTGAGGCCTGGAGTTAGGCATACCTGCATTCAAATCCCCAACATCTTACTCTCTGTAACCACAGGAAAATTAATTAACTTCTCTGAGCCTGTTTCCTTATTTCTAATGTGGGGCTTCTGATAACTACCTTGCAGGGTTCTAAGAACTGGAAATAACCTTTATGAAGCACCTGGCATATAGCAGTAGATGGTAGCAGTTATTGTTGTCATCCTCTCAGCTGTATCAGGCTTAACCATACAGTGCTGAGAACACTGCATTAAAAGAATGAGAGATTCTGCTACTGGGAAATAGCTCTGTACATGAGGCCCACCCAACCTGAGGTGCCTGCTATTTGGAGATACTGCTAGAATCCTGTCTCTCTCTCACCATCCCAGTTGCCTGGCACCCAGGAATATTTCTATACAACCTAAGATGAATCTCACAAAAAGAGATGTTGATCCTTTGTAAGTGAGGCACCCAAGACACAGATGACTTCAGTGATTTAAATTGTGGTCGTAATGTTAGAGGCAGAGCCAGTTCAGAGGATAGACATTGTGGCTCAGACACCTGCTTTTACAGGAGGGACTTGCCTCACAGTTTTCTAGCTAAGGTGTCTGATTTACAGCTTTCAAATTGGGTGCCTGGCCATTCTCTGCACCCCTCTTGGCTCAGCTATTAGAATTATAGGACTTTTAGTGTTGCTAGCAATTGGATAAAGGCCAGGCACAGTGGCTCATACCTGTAATCCTAGCACTTTGGGAGGCTGAGGCAGGAGAATTACTTAAGCTCGGGAGCTTGAGACCAGCCTGAGCAACATGGCAAGATCCTGTTTCTACAAAGTTAAAAAGTTAGTTGGGCATAGGGTGCATGCCTATGGTCACAGCTACTCAGGAGGTTGAGGCGGGAGGATCACTTGAACCTAGGCAATCGAAGCTACAGCGAGCCTTGTTTATGCCACTGCACTCTAGCCTAGGCAACAGAGTGACACTCTGTCTCAAAAAATAGAAAAGTAAATTGGATAATAGGAGAGTGGAAGCCCTCACTTTAAGGTCATATACCTGGAATGACCAGTCTTCATTTTCCTCTGAAGGGCTCCCTACTGTAAACAGACCTTCTCTCATTCATACTGAATAGTAAGTAAGATATTATCTTCACTTTACAAAAGGAAAGGCCAAAGAAAGACCTCAAAGAAAGAGAAAAGGAACATGTGTTTCAGAACCCAGCCTAGAATGCCAGGTTCTGACTCTCCCAGGAATTTCTGGGCTGCTTTAATTCCACTGAAGAGTACCCCCCAATCCTCAATTTAGATTAGCCCTGTGAGATAATTCAGGGTGTGGTTGACGAAGGGCCCTTATCCTTCTCTAGTCTTTCTTGATACCATCCCCAGAGAATCAAACTAGCTGTTGCCAGCTGCGTGATGGATAGGGTATGGGAGTGTTTATCTGAAGAGGCAAGGCAGGTGGGTTCCTGAAAAGGACAGAGAAGACTCCCTGATAATTGAGGTTTGAAATTAGAAGCAGATCCAGGGACTTAGAAGCCAGGCAAGGTGGGAGAAGTCTCCCTTTGTAGCTGAATGACAGTAGCTGAATAAGCTGTGTGCTATGGTTTCCTTAAAGTAAAAGCAGAAGGATGGGAAGGAAATGGCAGTGTCTGCTCCTTGCCTTAGCCAGCAATATTTCCCCCCAAACCTTTGTCTTTATCAGATCTTCTTTACCACCCAAGACCCATTCTTAAAGGGAAAGGAATAGCCATCCTCTCTCCACTCCTCACTGAGCCCTCCTGAGGTGGCTGCCTCACACCGTAGCATATATTAGGAAGGGGGATTTCTGCACTCAGACTTACTGTGTGTGTCCTTGGCAGGCATGACCAACGGCTTTGGAAAACACACCGAAAGCGGGTCTGACTCGGAATGTAGTTTGGGTCTCAGTGGTGGACTGGCATTTGAAGCTTGCAGGTAAGAACACATTCCCCAAAGCTTTGTCAGCAGCTCTGCCACCTCTCCTTTTACTCTCCATTCAGATATAGATTGAACCTCCTCCTGCTTACCTGTTTCTTTCTTTTCCCACTCCTGCTATTTCCTGAGGCCTCTGGTCTGTAACTCTGGGAGTTCCTAGGAAACAGGGTAATCCTTGACTCTCAGGTATGATCTAAGAGAGGAAGAGTAGTACTGATGCTTTACAGGGTTTGTGGGGCCGAATTTGGACTCTAGAGGATAGGGAAAGCTAAGTCTCTCATTGCTCAGTGAAGTTAACATTTGAGCCAACGTCCCCTCCTGCCCCTACACACGTACTTAGACAACCAAGCCTGTTACAGACTTGGTTTTTGCTCTTTGCCTTTTGGGGCATCATAGCTTCTTCATAGAGGTGTGGTGTAGGTATATGAAATGAACAAGTAGGAAATTTGGAATTGCCTTTTTTTTTTTTTTTTTTTTTTTTTT
>NW_016107339.1:9979732-10023645 GCF_001604975.1 Cebus imitator | reverse complement strand
AGGCTGGAGTACAGTGGCGTAATCTTGGCTCACTGCAACCTCCGCCTCCTGGGTTCAAGTGGTTCTCCTGCCTCAGCCTCCCGAGTAGCTGGGAGTACAGGCATCTGCCACCATGTGCAGTTAATTTTTGTATTTTTAGTAGAGATGAGATTTCACCTGTTCAGCCTGTTGGCCAGGCTGGTCTTGAACTCCTGACCTCAAGTGATCTGCCTGCCTCAACCTCCCAAAGTGTTGGGATTACAGGCATGAACCACAGCACCTGGCCTGGAATTGCCTTTTATTCGGACAAAGGCCCCAGCTCTTCTTCTGTCCTTGAGCTGAAAAGGGATGAATTTCTTCCCATTCTTTTATCTGAAGGGAGGATTTCTCAGACCAGAACCTTAAAGTTTCTTCCAGGCCCAAGACTTTATGGAGCTCCTTCTCTGTGTTCTTCCATGTCTGCAAGACATCAGGGTGGGGAGGACTCTTGGAAATGAGAAACCTTTAGTACCACAAAGGAAGAGTGACTTGTCCTGAAGTCACTTGTCTTGGCCCCACCATATGACTGCTGAATGGATCCTAGGTTCAAAATAGAGGAGGAAGGTCCCAGGGCAGCACCAGAAGACTATATATTTGTGTTTGAAGTGCTCCCAAGGCAGATTGGGCATGTGTTCTGTTATGCATTCAGTTTACCTGGGCAGTAGAACTACTGGTAGGGCAGAGGGGGTCCCCAGCTACTCCTTGGCCCTGGAGTGGTTCCCTGCTGTGGTTTCTTTGAGATCCCCGTACCCCCAGCCAATCCTCAAAGTTGACCTAGCTTCCTATTGCAGCCTCCAGAGATACAGGGGAAGTAGATGGGAAAAAAGTTATCAGACACAGGAAAGGAAAAGAGATTTCAGAATCTTACAAAATGCTTCTAGCCTGGCCCTGGGTTGAAGTTCCTGACTCCTTTCAAAGATAAAGTGCCTGGAAGCCCAATTTATTGGGGCCAGGGCAGGATTGGACCCATCAAACTATCCTTTTCTAGCCCTTGACTAAAGGTGGAAGGTGTGTTGGCCTCTTCTATGAAGGGCATTCTTTTCAGCTCTGAGCCACAGGAGCAAGCCAGTCCGGGCTCTGGTTAGCCTGCTGATTCAGATGGTGTGATTGCCTTTCTGTAGAACTCCAGTGCAGTGCCCTTGATTTATCTGGGGTCCCCTGGAGAAAGTGTGTATTAATATTTCAGGGTTTAAAATAGGAGATTCAAGGATTTCAACTGCAAGGGTTGTTTTCTTTTTCTTTTTCCCCCTGTACTGTGGTAATAAGTACATAAGGGAAGATCTTATTTATTAGACCAGAATTAGAAATAACCTTGAAACAACTGGTCACCTCACTAACCCATCCCCCACCCCCTCTTTTTCACTTACCCCTTGGTTTATCTTTTCTGATGATTTTTCTGAGCAGGTTTTATAGGTCACTCGTTCAACTATTGATAATTCAATACCTACTGTATGCCAGGTATTGTTCTAAGCAATAAGATGTCTGTTCTCTTGGAGATTTTCTTCTCAGGTGTCTATTCTCATGGAGATGGATGTTAAACCAGTAAATAAGATAATTATAGGTTGGGTTGTGTTTTTAGGCTGGGGTAACTTGAAAAGAGGGCTGAAATACAGGCCATGATTTAGTCAGTTATGCTTTCTTCTATAAATCAGAAACATACAGACCATTTTTGGTGTTGCATCCTGTTTTATTGACTCATCCTTCTCAGAGCTCATCATTCTATAGTAAAATATTAGCAGTTTGCAAGACTTTAAGTAAGACATTAAAATTTACTATCCTTCATATGACAATAACTACAACTGCCGTTTATTGACCTCATGGTACGTGCTGTTCTGAGGGCTTTATGTGTTCATTCATTAATCCTTATAGCAACACATGGGAAGTGCAAGTCTTGGAGAAGTTAAGTAACTTGCTGAAGGTTACAAAACTGATGACAAGAGTTGGGTTTTGAACCCAGATAGGCTCCTGAGTTTCTTAACTATGCTGTGTTCTGTTCTGTTGTATTTGAAGGTGTCTCCCCAGTTTTTTGATGTGAACTGTGATTTTTTTTTGGTCTTGATGTGAACTTTGAGAGGCTTTTCTGATAAAATTACTAGCACTTTACATTTGTACAAGGCCTCAAAGTCTAATATGTTGGTGGATTTTTGTAGGGTGAATGGGAACTGAATCCTAAATGTAAACTGGGTATTTTTTGTTTTTTTCCCAAATGGTTCCTATTTTGACTAGCAATAAAAAACTACCAACCTAACTACTGGTTACTGAAAAATTATGATTCATTGGGTTTTGGTTAAGCAAAGTTTTCTTAGCATAAGGTCCTCATAAAGTCAGTTCTGATTCAATAAAACAGGAGTACCGTACTCTCCATCAAGTTCCTACTCCTGGCTGTTTCTTATACCACCAAGGGTTTCTTCAAGCATTTCTGCTTTTCTGCAGATTGACAACCTATTCTTTTTTTTTTTTTTTCTTAAGACAAAGTCTCACTCTGTCATCTGTGCTGGAGTGCAGTGGCATGATCTTGGCTCATTGCAACCTCTGCCTCCTGGGTTCAAGCGATTCTCCTGCCTCAGCCTCCCAAGTAGCTGGGATTACAGACATGCCACTCCATGCCCAGCTAATTTTTTTTTGTTTTTATAGTAGAGACGGGCTTTCACCATGTTGGCCAGGCTGGTTTCAAACTCCCGATCTCAGGTGATCTGCCCTCCTTGGCCACCCAAAGTGCTGGGATTACAGGTGTGACCCACCACACCCGGCCAACAGCCTATTCTTTAAGCATTTTTTAGTAGAAAAAACTAAAATTATATAGGAGTAATATATTTTGAAGTTTGGATGGAAAAAAGCCCTAGCCACATAATTTTTGCCCAGAAACTGTGGTCATGCATTAGAATTGCATGGGGAATAGTTTGAAAATACTGATGTGCAGTTAGGCTTCAGTTGTAACATTGCTTTACTATTGCTATTCTCATTTTTGCTTATCACTTTTTAGTCTTTGTTTAATTTATATTTTGCCTCTTTGCAGTAACCATGAAAAAAAATTGGTCCACTTTTTTTTTTTTTTTTTTTTTTTTTTTTTTTTTTTTTTTTTTTTTTTTTTTTTTTTTTTTTTTTTTGAGATGGAGTCTTGTGCTGTGACCAGGCTGGAGTGCAGTGGCATGATCTCACCTTACTGCAACCTCTGACTCCCTGGCTCAAGGGATTCTTCTGCCTCAGCCTCCTGAGTAGCTGGGATTACAGTCACGTGCTACCACACCCAGCTAGTTTTTGTATTTTTAATAGAGACAGGGTTTCACCATGTTGGCCAGGCTGGTCTTGAACTCCTGACTTTGTGATCTGCCCGCCTTGGCCTCCCAAAGTGTTGGGATTACAGATGTGAGCCACCGTGCCAGGCCCACTTTTCAGTTTAAAAAATCCACTTCTCTCTATCCAAGAAAAACTTCACATATAAACCATTTGGAAGTGAGAAGTTATTTTTTTTTTCCAATTTAAAACTGTCTTTTCTAATTAAGGAAGTATGATATGTCCACTTTAGAAAATTTGGCAAAGAGGCAAATTTTTGAATCTCAAAAATAAATTGGTTTCTAAAGAAGCGATGTGAACCAAAGCAAAGAATTCTGGGCAGATGTAAGATGGCCCCTTTTCATGGCAAGGCTGCTGAGACTCTGGAAGGATTGACAGATGACTGGGGTGACATTTCCTTTGGATGAAGTCCAAGGTTTCTGAGCAGGGAAGCGAGCAACTCCCTCCAGGTTCAGTCCTTACATGTAGATGAAATGGTTCCTCAAAACCTCATGGGAACTTTTCAGTGAAAAACATGGGTTAGTGTGAGTTTTTAGGGGAAGATGGAAACTATCCTCCCTGAAGAGTTTTTGCAGCTCCACTCCTGTCAGAGATGGGAGAAGGGAGAAGGGGAGTGGGCATTTTAGTCATTGAAATTGCTCATTTCACCCCTCTCCCTGCTCTGTGTGCAGTGGTCTGACGCCCCCCAAACGCAGCCGTGGAAAGCCAGCCCTGTCTCGAGTGCCCTTCCTGGAAGGTGTGAATGGAGACTCTGACTACAGTGGCTCAGGTGAGGAGCAGTGTTCAGGCAGAGCTCAAGGGGCCAGGCCTTCTGGGGAGCCAGCTCTTCAGGCAGCTGCACTGCTGGGCTCAGAACCAGGCAGCCAGTCCCTGAGCTCCCCAAAACTCTTGGGCTGGTGGGCAGGGAGATGGCCTTCTCCCAGGCCAATCATACCCTTTTTTTTTTAATTGCATCTTAAATTTGAATAGGTTATACATGCCCATATTAATAAAAATCAAAACGGTACTAAAGGGTGTATAATGAAAGCTACCATCCCCTTCCTGGAACATCAACTGTTAGCATTTTCTTTTGTATCTTTCCAGAGGTAATCCGTATGTATACAAGCCAAAACTTGCATGAATAATTAAGAGAGTGAATGGAGAAGCCTAATATGCACATGTTCCTCTAAACCATTTCTCTTTTCCAGTTAATAATATATCATGGAGATCCTTCTGTGCTTTTTATTGGCTTCCTAGTGTTCCATTATATCGGAATGCCATCATTTGCTTAGCCAGTCCTCTAAAGATGGACATTTAGATTGTTTTTACTTGTTATTATAACCAGTGTTGCAGTGAGCAATCTTATGCGTAATTTTATATCCATAGGGAGTATATCTATAGAAGTGGAATTGCTGAATTGAAGGAAGTGTGTGTTTGTAATTTTTATGGATACTGGCTGTCAGCATTCACTAACGTACTGATAGCCTATATCACTGAATCTCATACATACATAACCCTGTAGTATTATGGGCCTTGTCTCCTTGGACAAAAGGAATAAAGGGCAGGGCAGGACCTAGGGGAGAGGTCTGGGGTGGTGCTCAGGTAGGGCAGGTGCAGAGCAGGCTGTTCTCTGCGCTCACCTCTGTCCAGCCCTGCTGTACAGGGGTGTGTACTCCCTGGATGCCCTGTCTTTGAAGTTTCCATCTAACACACAGCCTGCAGCGCTTCTCTTCCTTCTTTCCTTTACCCAACTGCTTTATTTTCCCATAGCATCAGTTTCTTTCTCGTATGTGTGTTGATGAATGCATGCCTGTGTGTTTCATTGCTTTCTGTAACTGTCAGTGCCCAAAAGGCAGGGCTCGTGTCTAGATGAATTTATACAGCATCTCGCACAAAACCAGGAGTGGATTGGCACACTTTGTGCTTCTGGTGGTGACATCTTATTCTTTACTTTTAAAACCACATGCTCATTAAAATGACGCCAAAGGATACTGACCTCCCATAGTTCCATCACTGTAACATGATTGTCTTCATTTCTCTGTGTTGCCTTCTGTTTATTTTAGGCACATTTTTAACAAAATGCTAATCCAAACACACGCACTTTTGTATTCTACTTTTTTCAATGTTATTTTATACTTTCTTCATGTTGACACATAATCTTTATATATCTCATTATTGGAACAATGATCTAACAATGGATTATAATTTACTTAACCATTCTATTATTAGGCATTTGGGTTGTTTCCAGCTTTTAACATCATATGTAATGTAGTGAACCCATATTTTTGTTTAAAATTCTTTTATTCATCTTTAAAGTTATTTTTCTTAGAATAAATTCCCAGGGAAGGAATTTACTGGAACAGGTGGTTCATACATTTTTTAAATGGCTCTTCAGACACACTGCCAAATTACATTCCATAAGGATGGATTTGGTCTGCAGTTGCATCAGTAGTATGTGATTGCACCAGTTTCCACTCAGTCTACCTCTTTTGTATTGGATTTAATCTTTTTATTGTTACTGCTATTGACCAAATAGGAGCAAAACAGTATCTTATTATAATTTTTGAACATTTTTAAAAATTACAAGTAGAATTAAGCACAGTGGCTCATGCCTGTAGTCCCAGCACTTTGAGAAGCCAAGGCAGGAGGGTTGCTTGAAGTCAGGAGTTTGAGACCAGCCTGGGCAACATAGTGAGATCTTATCTCTACAAAAAATAAAATAAATAATTTTTTTTAAAAAGTGAGATAGTAATATTTCCTTAAAAATAATTTCCACTCTGTTAGATTTGGACTTTTTTCCTTGGTTGAGTGTGGTCACCTGTGCATTCCAGTGTATAGATGTGGGGAGGGAAAGAGAGGTTCTTTTGTGTGTTCAGAAACATCTGTGAAGCACTCATTCACATGTGCCTAGTGCACTGAGTGCAGAACAAAGCAAGATGAAAAGATGCAGTGCCTGCCCCAGGGATACCCAGTCTAAGGTTCTGACAAAAGAAGGCATGTGAAGGACTTGTGGACTGCTTGGCTCTACTGAGTACTATGCATCCGGGTGACCTAGATGGCCAGGTGTGACCGTCAGAAAAGAACTCATTTAGCAAGTAATTTTACCAAGATGTCCTCCCTGGGATCTTTGTCCATGAAGCCTCCATCATGAGGACTCCCCACTCAGGGAGGCCCAGAGAGCAGTATGTAGCATTGCCCAAGCTGGACTATGGCCCTCCTTCCCTAGGGCCCTGAGGATGAAGCAGTTACATTTTTCCAGGGAAAGCCATCTTAGGGTTCTAGTTCAGAGGTCGGTGAACTATGGCCTGTTACCTGTATTTGTATGGTCCATGGGCTAATAATGGTTTTTACATTTTTTAATGATTGAAAAGAAAAATCAAAAGAATGATACTTTATAACATGTGAAAATTATATGAAATTCAAATTTCAGTGTCCAAAAAATAAAGTTTTATTGGGACATAGGTATTCATTCATTTATAGATTGTGTGTGTGGCTGCTTTCATGCTATACCAGCAGTGTTGAGTAATTGCAACAGAGTCCATGTTGCCCACAGAAGCTAAAATACTTACTATATGGCCCTTTACAGAACTGGTTTGCCGACCCCTGATCCAGTCTAACTTCTAAGGAAAGGAGAGGGAAAAGGAAGGGTGGAGGGGATGTTGTGACTCATTTCTGGGTTGCCCCAGTCAAATGGAGGCCACAGGCAGGTCTTTTGGGCACCATTCCAAGTCCCCTTTGGGTGCTGTCTCCTCCCCTCCCCACCACCAGGCAGAAGCCTCCTGCTGCCCTTTGAAGACCGCGGAGACCTGGAGCCCTTGGAGCTGGTGTGGGCCAAGTGCCGAGGCTACCCCTCCTACCCTGCCTTGGTGAGTCTGCCCCAGACACCACCGTCCTACCTCCCCTGGGCGGTTCTGGCCCCCTGCCTTGCCTTGGGGACTTATCTGATTGGATTAAGCCAGCAGAGTGTGGTGGGAGTCAGGGTGCCTTTAGCTGTAGAAGGGAGGGGGTTTTGCCCTAGCCTGAGTGGGTCAAACTAGCAAGGCTCCTAGTTTGGGGCACTAAAAATAGACTAAAAGTATGCAGATCAAAGCTAGGGTTCTTAGAGTTTTAATACCATTTATTTATTTGTTTATGCATAAAAGTAACAGGGCCCATTATAGAGAATCTTTAAAGCTACTGATAATGCTTAGATGTTTTATTAAACATTTGTCATGCTAAGTCCTTGAAATACTGAGGAAAGTATGATTATTCCATTTTGTAGGGAAGAAAACTGACGATTTGTGGTCATCCAGCTAATAAATGACAGGGTTGGAATTTGAGCCCAGGGCTTAAAATGTGTGATGTCTAAGTCTGTGTTCTGAGCCACTGAGTTCAAAATCATCCACAGTCCTGTCTATTCAGGGATAACTTGGGGTGTATAGCCACTTACCCTTTAATAAAAATTTTATAAGTATGCATATACATGAGACCATACTGCTTTTAGCCTCCTTTTAACTTAACAGCATATCATGAACATGCACATCTTATGTCATTAAACATTCTTTGTCAACATCACTTTTAATGATTGCATCCTCTTCAGTTGTATGCATGTACCATATTTTAACCATTCCCTAGTTGATCACTTAGATTGTTTTGAATTTTTCACTATGATAAACAGTTGGCAATAAACATCATTGTAGCTTTACCCTTGTGCACATCCATGATTATTTCCTTACAGTGAATTCTTAGGAGTGCCTTCTTGGGGCAAAGTCTATGCAGAAATCTGACACAAGTTGCTGGAAGTTCATTTCGGTTTATACTCACACCAGCAGTAACTAAGCTTTTCACTTCTTTCATAGTAACAGCAGCTAAAACTTCAGTTCTTACCACCTTGATCATTATTTCTGAACCCTTTCTCAGTTGGGGAGGTAGTGTCCACTTGGCTCTGAAAGATACCACTGATACTAAACCTTTGCGACATGTGAGAATAATCTGGGGGAGTTTTTAAAACAATACCCATATCAAGTCAGCTCCACCCCAACACTATCAAATTGGACTCTCTGAGGCCAGACTGAGGCATGAATATTTTTTAGAAAACATCCCAGATGATCTGTAGCCAGGGTTGGGAACCACCCCACCAGCCTCTTAATGTATACAGGACTCTGGGTTTCTCCAGCCGCTTCATATCTGCGACTCTTAACAGCAGCCTTTTAAGATAAGAAGAGGAGGAATTCTGATCCTGTTTGGTCAGATAAGGAAACTATGGCCCAAAGAGGTTATATTAATACAATTTGTCAGAACCATATTGGAAACCACGTTGCCTACTCTAGTCCCTCCTTAGCAGTATCAGGTGGGGAAAATCCTTGCTGTACTCCAGCAGCTGAAGAGTTAGCGCCTCGGGCTGCCTGCCCTTCACAGGGCTTTGTGCCCTGCCAGTGGTGAAACCACAGGACTCCAGCTCAGTCATTAAAGAAGTGATTAAGCTGTGCAGGTTTGGATTTAAAAAACAAACAAAATATCTCACAATGCAAAAATGCTCATCTAAAACTTGTCTTCTTTTTTTTTAATTACCTTCTTAATTATATACTTTCTCTCATGATTAAAGAAATTCAGCCACCACCTGAACACAACCTGTGTTTTTATTTTGGTGTATGCTCTCCTAGTCTTTTTCCTATGCATTCTTCGGTGTGTATTTGCATCCATAGATAGTGGGTATGCAGTTTTTAATTTTTTCTGGGTCTTGTCTTGTTTTTTCCTTGTCTTTTAAACATTTTTTCTTTTCTTTCTAAGAGTAATATACCACATTATAGAAGTTTGGAAAAATAGAGGGGAAAGAAACAACACAAACCCCACCATTCTAATGTTGACTCCAAGTATTTTGTATCGTTCTTAGTGTTCACATATTCATATTATAGTTGTAATAATAGTGTATGTACACGTATTTTAAGTTTTGTTACCATGTTGTTTTACATTTGCATAGTATTCTTGTTTTACATTTGCATAGTATTCATTGAATGAATGGACCATTTATTATTTTGGGACACAAAAGCTCTCCTCAGATGGCAGACTTATCCACCTTGCTTTTGCCCCCAGGGGAAATTTTTCACAATCTGTCCTCTGCAAGATTGCTGGGTTCCAGGGCAGGAACCAGCATGCCTTAGTCAAGAGGAAGCCTTGTCAGAGTAGCCTCTTTGTCTTGTTTGGTAATCAAGGAAGCTTACAGGGGCTTGTATGGTGGTTCTCGTTAGAACCGTTTACTTCAATCCCTGGGAGATTGACAGACAAGCTGGGAGAGAGAGTTTTATCAAATTACACACCTGGTGGGTGGGGTAAGGTGATTTAAGATGGTAAGTTTACTTCCTTAGAGTAAACTTCTAACCAGAACAGCTGCTTTGAGCTGCTTATCTTGAGAGGGATGTAGTGAAGTTGGCAGACATGCAAAGGTAAATAATGAGAGCAGTTTTTTATGAGAAGGGGTCCACTGGGACAGCGTATAGGAAGTGAGATTGCTGTATCTCTGGAGAAGTCTGCTTCCTCAGTAAGTTCCCAGTCTTTGCTCCCAGAGCGATTAGCTGCCTGCTCTGGAAGCAGGGGCTGTGTAGGAGGCAGTCGGCTGCAGAGGCCCAAGCCTCATCTGGTTTTAGTCCCAGTGTGGTTTTAGCCCCAGTGTGGTTTTAGCCAGCTACATCCTGCCTCTGTGCTTGGTGTTTTCCTCTGTCAGCTAACACCTGTCAGCAGACTTCTCAGCATCAGCAAGAGATTGAAATGAGATGCTGTGTGAATAATTAGCTTTGGAAACTTTGAAAGTGCTCCCTAGTCCTGGATTTTGATTGTTGTGTTGATGCTGCTAGGCCTTTTGCTGAGCACCTACCTTCTCTGTGCTAGGCAAGGCGGGGCTAGATGCCAGAAGCAGACCTGAAGAAGAGGGGCCCAGCTGCTGCCCTTGTGGAGCTTGTTGCCTCAAGGATTAATGCCTCCAGTGGCCCTTGTTTCTACCCCCATCATACCCCCGCTCTTCATCAACTTCTAAGCTCATTCTCTAGCTATACACTAAGATCTCTGATCTTACCATGGAGGTGTCACAAATGTATCTGGTCCATATATCAGGAAGGATTGTAGTCAGACAGAAAGGTAGTGGATAACCAGAGACCTTGTTAGACAGAACCAACTGGATGGCCTTTCCAGTGCAGAGCCTTCTTCATAGCCATGGCACCTAGGGAAGGCCCCCGAGCATTTGAAGTGAATTGCAAAAGTACTAAAGGGAAATTGACAGGAAAAAAGTGACCTCTGCTCTTCTCTCCTAAGGGATATTGGAGGAAGGGGTTTGCCTGTCTGGTCTAGACATCAAAGATATCCCACTCAGGCCTGATACTCTCCTGGTGTGGGTGCTTCAGCAGTTGGTCCTGCAGCAGGGGCGCTGCTCACCCTGGCCTCCCTCACTGAGTGCCCATCTTCTATTCTGCCTCCAGATCATCGATCCCAAGATGCCCCGGGAGGGCCTTCTGCACAATGGCGTTCCCATCCCCGTCCCCCCGCTGGACGTGCTGAAGCTGGGAGAGCAGAAACAGGCAGAGGCTGGAGAGAAGCTCTTCCTTGTCCTCTTCTTTGACAACAAGCGCACCTGGTTAGTGGGTGCTGCTGTGAGGGGGCTGAGGGGCACACCAGGAGTCTGTGCCAGTACCGCTGTGCTAGTGAGATACACAGGGGCCATGGATACAGTTACCCTTGTCTCCACTCAGGTGAAGGGGATGGTGTTAGTTGCCAGCAATTGGCCTGCACTTGCCACATCAATAGTAACTGAGGGGTGTTGCAGATCAGATTCCCTGGAAAACACTCTGAGGTCAAGACCTGCATCAGAAGGCTTAGTGAGGAGAGCTATAGGGTGGGAGTGATGCAGCACTGGGCAGAAGTTGAACTACAGCCCACTTGCTGCCTCTGCTCATCCACTGGGCACATCTGGAGCTGAGTGGCTCAACAAGATAGAGACATCAGGAATTGGGGCTGTGCCTTTTTACCCTGTGCCAACTAGTTGTTGAATGCCACTGCCCTGAGACAGGGGTGTGGCCCTGAGCCAGAGGCTTCTTTGGTGGAGGGTATTTTCTAGAGAGGGACTCAGATGAGAGCCTGTCGGCTTCTAACACTTCCTGTAGCTTCTGGGGAGCATGTTTCCATCCTGGAGGGTTCTGGCCAGTGCAGTGTCCACTATAGCGGACTTGCTCATTCATGGTTTACAACACTTAAAGTTTCTCTTAGCACCAGCAAGAGAGTCCTTTCACCTTAGCTTCTATAGAGTGAGGAGGTAGCACAGCTAATAAAAATAGTGATGATAGTAGCTGCCATTGAGTGTTTGCTCCATGTACTTACACAGATCGTTTTATAGATCTGATCGCTTTTAATCCTCATTTAAATCTTCATTAATCCCCCTCATAATCCATTTTGCAGATGAGGAAGTTGAGGCTCAGAAAGTCTAGACCCTGTAGTCAGAACTGGGATACAAAACAAGATCTTGCTTCAAAGCCTGTGTTGTTAGCCACATGTTATATTCACTTGGGGGAGCTTTCAAAACACACACACACAGGGTATAGGTCCCACCACAGATCAGTTTATCAGTTTCTGGCATCAGCTCTACTTCCTAGCCATAACTCTAATTCTCTAAAGCAAGGTGAGACTCAGAGCCCTCCAGGGTGGCTCATCTGGCCCCAAAGGGCAGCAGGTGGGCCTCTCTTAGCCTATGGACCCTGACACCTCTCCAAACAGAGTGAGGCCCCAGAGAAGGACCTAGCTGCAAAATGGATTCCATGCCATTCCCCCACTCCACTTCTGCATATCCTGCTTGCTGCCCTAAACTGCTGGGTTCTTGGTGGCCTCCTACATGGAGTCTCCCAATTTGCGTCCCTCTGCCCTGTACCCTCACCCTGGCTTTGCTGGTCCTGGCCAAGTGGGGCCACAGGAGTCCCCTGTGAGACCCACTACTGCCCAGTGTCTTACTGTGCTTGCATTTCAGGCAGTGGCTTCCAAGGGACAAAGTCCTGCCCTTGGGTGTGGAAGATACCGTGGACAAGCTCAAGATGCTGGAAGGCCGCAAGACCAGCATCCGCAAGTCAGTGCAGGTGGCCTATGACCGTGCGATGATCCACCTGAGCAGAGTCCGGGGGCCCCACTCCTTCGTCACCTCCAGCTACCTGTAAGGGCGGGGCTGGGCCTATATCTGCTTGCCCTGCCTCCGTCCCACGGGGCACAGAGAAGCCTCTTCTGCCCTGCCAGATGTATGGCTGGCAGCTTCCCTCTCGTGGCAGGCCAGGGACTGGGCTTTCGCCCCACCATGGGCAAGGCCCCAGTTTTGACCAATTGCATGGTTCCCCTGGCAGGCCTGCTGTGTGCCAAAAACTCCCACCCAAGGTCCCTCAGGGGATATTTCACTAAAGAACCAGTTAGAAGTAGAAACAGCTGTGGGGCTTGGGCCCAGCTTAGGAGATAGACCCAGCCCAGATGGCAAGAGGTCCTGGGCTCCTTCTTGAGGGGCTGTTTGGCCCCCTCCATCCTACTCCCACTAACTACACCTCAGGGCGGGTGAGGTTCTGACACTGATCCCAGAGATGCTGTGGATACGCCAGGGTCCCGAGGGGAATCTCCCCAAGTTCATTCTCTCTCCCCCTTGTCACCCATTCTCACACTTCTTCCCTGTCCCATCTTCTGCACCCATTGCCCAGTCTTGCTTTCTCTTTCCCATATTCCCTTTTCTTTTTCTCTTGTGCCAAACTGACAGAAACCGTCACCACACTGGTCTTTTTCTTTAATGTCTCATTCCCCTTGAGGCCAGCTGCTATGCCAGGTCGGTGTCTCTGCCAAGTTCCTCAGGGCCCAGAGAGAGGCCAGCCCACAACCTGGTGACCCCCTCCCCCAGGACACCACGTCCCACCCACAGACCTTCCCTTTTGCTGATGACATAACTTCCCGGCTCTGTGAGTATGTCCCCTGGATTGAGGCGGGTCCTCTCTTGTTTTTTCCTTTGCTGCCGCAAGGTGGGCCAAGCCTCCCCAGTGGGCTCCTGTCACACTGGGTGTGTGAGCGTCCATCTGTCCACGTAGATGTTGAGGGTAGTTGGGGTGGAGCTGTGCCCATCAGCTGAATCTGCCCTCTTCCCCCTTTTCTCCTCATGGACTTTTTCTGTAATTGTAGTCTTAAGTTTCACTCTCTACCCCCTGGATGGCATGGCGCCTGCCACCAAACATCTTCCTGGCCTGCGCTCTGCCGTGCCCTGCTTAGCCTCTGCTACTCCCACTTCCCAACTCCAGGGAATGCATTACTTTTATTTCAAACCCTCTGCCTCCTTCCTTCTTTCTCCTCAACCTCCTCCCCACCTTCACCTTCTCAAAAATGGAAGGAAAAATAAAAAACAACTGTGAACGCAGAATGCTGACTGACCAACACAACTTTCAGAGGCTTCAGTGTCTGTTCTCTGGACATTTCTTTTCACCTTCTGAGCACCAAAGTCGCAGGGCCAGTTGCAGGCTGCTGATTGCCATGTTGATTTTTAACCTGATGTTATTTTTAATTGTTTTAAACTTTTCATAGGGGAGTTTTGGACAAAACAAAGTCACTGGGGAGATCACTGCCGTTTTTACACACTTGACTTTTTAAAAATACAACCAACCAACCACAACTTCTTATACATTTGGGACATGAGCCAGAGTTTAAAAGGGAGCCAACAAAACACTATAACTTAAAGGATGGGGTTTTGAATTTTGTACAATAATAAAAACATAATACAGCATATGGCTAGGGAAGGACATGGTGTATATAATTGTAAAATACTGTTCTAAATTATTCAGGCCTATAGTTTCCATTATTGGAGTCCTCCATTGTGTGGCCACACAGTGTCGTTGATTTAAAGGAGCCAGTGCTTCCCTTCTCCCCAGGTAGTTGGTCAGCTGTGGACTCTGTGACCTTTGTCTAAACCTGTGTTGTAACATCTTGGGGCTTTCTCCCTCTTTCTATGTATATCTTTCTCTTTCCCCCACAACACTTACTCTTCTTAGTCTCTCTCTTTATTTTTCAGTCTCTGAATCTTTCGGTCTCTCTCTCTGAGTCTCATTTTTTAAAATGCTCTTTTAGAACGGGAAATGGCTCAGATCCTGCTGTGGCATGGGGCCTATGTGTCTCTGTCGCGTCTGCTGTGAAGCACATGATGCTCTATTTATTGTAGAAAGTGACTTTATTTGCTTTCTAGAATTGTTTATAACAGATGGTATAAGAGAGGTAATAAACAGAAAAATCTATGCTTGTAAAGAATACAAAAGTTAATTTTACCTACTATAATATGACTGTCTGAAACTTATTTTCTCTCTGAGAAATAAATGTTCTAATGGGCAGTAGTTGCTGTGCTGTGTTTAATGTGATCAGTAGGGACCTACCCCTGTCTTAATCTCTACAGCCACCACCTCAGTAGATGAGGACCATTAAGAATGGGGTTGTCTAGCTAGCTATTGCAGTTTCCTAGCTAGTGAGGGCTCTTTCTATCTTTTTTTTTTTTTTTTTTTTAAACAGTATCTCACTCTGGCTCAGGCTGGAGTGTAGTGGTGTGATCATAGCTTACTGCAGCATCAATTTCTTGGGCTCGAGAGATCCTCCTGCCTCAGCCTCTCCAGTAGCTGGGACTAAAGGCACATGCCATCATGCCCACCTATTTTTTTTTTTTTTTTTTTTTTTTTTTTTTTTTTTTTTTTTTTTTTTTTTTTTTTTTTTTTTTTTTTTTTGAGACGGAGTTTCACTCTTGTTACCCAGGCTGGAGTGCAGTGGCATGATCTCGGCTCACCGCAACCTCGCCTCCTGGGTTCAAGCAATTCTTCTGCCTCAGCCTCCCGAGTAGCTGGGACTACAGGCAAGCACCACCAGGCCCAGCTAATTTTTTTGGTATTTTTAGTAGAGACGGGGTTTCACCACATTGACCAAGATGGTCTCGATCTCTTGACCTCGTGATCCACCTGCCTCGGCCTCCCAAAGTGCTGGGATTATAGGCGTGAGCCACCGTGCCCAGCCTTTTTTTTTTAATTCTTAGCAAAGATGAGGTCTCACTATGTTGCCCAGGCTGGTCTCAAACTCCATTGCTCAAGCAATTCTCCCGCCTTGGCCTCTCAAAGTGCTAGGATTACAGGTGGGAGCCACCATGCCCAGCCTCTGACTCTTGGACCCCTGGGAGGAGGGTGAAGATGGTCTCTGACTTTACTTCCCTCCCAGACAGCACTGCCACCTTTAGGGAGCTGTGGAAGGTCCATCCTACCTTCCCATGCCTCACCTCCCTGTGGTCATGTCCCTTTAGGAGCCTCTGCTCATTGAGAAGGAGAGTAACCCTTTGGACACACCTGGCACCTGTTTACCAAGCTTGCTGAACTTGACACTCTAGGATGCTCACAACCCCTGTGTCATTGCTGCTGTATTAATTCTGTAGATGGGTAGCTGGGACACACAGAGGGAAATATGGGCCTCACTCCTCTTAAAGCTGGAAGGCATCCTTGAGCCTACGTAGTCTTCATTTTACAGACAAGGAAACAGACCAGCAAAATTAAAAGACCAAGGTTAGCCAGCTAAGAAATGGTGGCAGAATTCTGGGACAAGGATCTGGCCAAGGCTTTCTTTAAGGGCGCCACAGCATTTCAAGACTCCACTGGCCTGTTCTGTATCATGCTTCTTTCTCAAGGGCTGTGGCTCCAGCATTTCTGGATAGGAACACCCTGAAAGGCAGTAGCAGAGAGGGGTTCCCAGAGACAAACTGCTTAGTTGCTGGGCATAGAATGGCTTTTCCCCTGTCCCCACCCCATCCCATTCTGGTGCTACCTGGCTCCTATGCTTGTCTCAGTGGTGTGGCTGAGGATGCAGGGGTCTTCTGATTACCTCCTCCACGAGGCCTTTGACAGCCTTGTCTTTGAAGTCAGAGTTCTCATTTTGGCATAACACATTAAGTACTGCCAATGTGCTAATAATCCTTGTATTATGTGTTGGGGCTGCAAAGACACACATCCCTGGTCTCAAGACACTCACAGCCTGATTTACAAGACACATCTCACATAACTCCACATAAGGCCGGTGTGAGGGTCACAGACATGGAGGAGTTTGGGAGAGACACATGTTTGGTTGGGGAGCAATGAAAGCTTTCAGAAGAAGCAGTTAATTCAAGCCTTGACAAAGGCGGTTAAGAAAGACCTTATATATGAATTGTAAGTTGAATTACAAAGACATTTTCAAATTATTTACAAAGTAGGGTGAAGTTACGAGCTCATTCTATAAACATTTTAGAAATAAAGGAAAAGTGGCCAGATGGGTAGGATTTTAGCAGGCGAGGCCGAGAAGAGGAGGCAAAGTCATGGCTCAGAGAGACTATGTGTATTCCAGCTCCAGTGACTAGCTGACCTCCCGTGTGACTGGAAGCCACTGAGGTGGTGGGGCGGTGTGTTGGACTTAAAAGCTCTGTCATTATCACTCACTGTGTCACCTTGGGCCTCTCTGAGACGATGTAATAAAGGACCCTGAAGACAGGGCAAGGTAGATGTCATTCGGATGTGGCAGGTAGCAGCATCCATTCAAAGATTTGAACAGGGCAGAGACCTGATGGGAGCTTGGCAACTAACCAAACATCAAAGTTAAAAAGCAGGAGTGTTAAGACAGGATGCCGGGTGGCTACTGGAGCGATCTCTGTGGGTTTTGAAGGGAGGAGAGTGTAGTTTTTATGAGTTTGTGTTGTCTGTGGGACATGTAAGAAAAACCTCCAGCAAACAGATGGGAGTTGAGCCCAGAGTTCAAGAGAGAGATGGGAGCAGATGACAGAAATGTGGGCACACTGGAACCCACCTAGGCAGTTAGAAGAATGGCTGAGGAGAGCAAGGAAGGCAAAGGACAGACCTGAGGAAAGCCCCTTGCCTTTAAAGTCGTGTTGGGGGAGGGGTGGAGATAGCACCTTCTGAGAGGTCTGTTCTCCAGGGAGGGCCTCACAGGGAAGGTCAGCCCTCACCCCACTGACTCATGCCACAGATGGAGGGGAGAGGCAGGTCAGATGTGCTCAGCATCACAAAGCAGGAAGAGGCAGGGATGGACCAGAACTCAGCACCCAACCCTTTCTACTCTGCACAGACCTGCATATTACTCAAGGTAGGCAAAAGTGTCCTCAATGAATTTTATCAATGTTGTTTTAAAATTCATGAGCTCAAGTCTAAAATGATGCTTTAGTATTGGGACGTGTGTTGGACACGGTAACTTCGGAACAGAGAATCCCATTCTCCTAACAAGTTTAAAAATATCACTGAAAGCATTTGCCAAAATCCCTGGTCAGCTTGGCTGCTTCCATTAATGTATTAGATGTCATTAGCACCTGAATGTGAATGTGCCTGCCAGATAGGCTCTCCTGAACTGGCTAGGCTCTGAGCTTCACTTTGAGAGAAGAAGGGGCTAGTGGCAAGACTGCCAGGCTTGGAGCAGTGCTGAAGGAGAGACGGAGGGTGTGGGTCTTGACTACCCTGAGTCTGCAGGCCTCCCATAGTATCTGCAGTAGGGCAATGAGTGTGCAGGTCTTTGGTCCTGCTGGCTGCAGCCATCTGGCCTCTACTGGGGCTGGGATGAAAGAAGGAGGTCTTTGGAGGAGGGAAGTGGTTTCTCCAAAAGGTGGGGCAGAAGCTTCTTACTGTGTGGTGAGGAAGAAGGGCCAGAGAAATACTGCTGGGCTAGAGCTGGAGGGGAGTGCTGGCTCCACCCTGGTGATGTGGGAGCGGGGCGGGGAAGTGCTGGGTAGAGAAGGGTGGGATCTCTGGTGAGGGCTCCACCCTCAGGCCTGTGCCCATGAACCTAGGTGAGGACAGGCACTCTTGGTTTTGAGCCCAAATGTTGCATTTGCCAAGACCACTCTGGCCCACCACACCCCCAATCCTGTGCCTATAAAAACCCTAAGACCCTAGTGGGCACACACACACAGAGGGCTGGAAGTCCAGAGGAACGGAAGAGCACACTGAAAGGCACCAACAGACGCCTGACAGGCCATCGACCCAGGCAGGACGTCATGGAATTCGGTAAGGGATGGGAAGGGGGCGGGGGCATCGGGGTCCAGGCAGCCCAATTCCAGGGGAAGACCGCCTTCCCACTCCATCCCCCTTCTGGCCTCCCCATTCACCTCACTGAGAGCTACCTCCACTCAATAAAACCTTGCACCCATCTTCCAAGCCCACATGTGATCCTATTTTTCTGGTACACCAAGGCAAGAATTCAGGATACAGAAAGCCCTTTGTCCTTGTGATAAGGCAGAAGGCCTAATTGAACTGATTAATACAAGCTGTCTGCAGATGGCTAACTGAAAGAGCATATTGTAACACACACCCACCATGGCTTCAGGAGCTGTAAACACTCAAACCTTAGATGCTGCCGTGGGGTTGGAGCCCACAATCCTCACAACCTGCGTGTTTGCATGCTCCCGCTAGGGGTTTGAGCTATGGGGCACCGAATCGAGCCACACCCCCATCGCATGCCCAGCAAGGGGAATAAGGGAACTTTTCCCATTTCACTGGCACCTGGGGTGACCTTCTGTTTGCCTTTTCCCTTCAAGGGTGGCAGAAGGTAATTGGGGATAGAAAAAAAAAATGTGTGTGCGTGTGTGTGTGTGTGTGTGTGTGTGTATACAAATACGTAAGTATTCTCTTCAACTTTAATACTCTTAAGGGTCAGGACTCATGAACTACATGAAGTCAAACACTCTACCACTGAGTTCTACTCCCATCACAGGCTACACAGAATCAAAAAAGCTAATTGTCCTCAAATTTCAGACGGGCTGTGGTGCTACTTCCAAGAACATTTTGTGTCCTTTGCTCGGCACCTGTAAGGCTAGATGGAAGAGGCTGGATTCAATTGAACTCCTGAAGCAGTGTCTCAATTCCTTCTTTTTCCTTTCTGTTTGGTATTCATCCTTTTGGGGGATACAGAAGCCTTATTGGGGATGCAACGTTGATGGTTCCTCATGGGCAGGGAGTGCCACATAAGGGCCCAGGGGTAACCCCTTCCCTCCAGCTTCACAGTCCAGAATGACACCTGAAGGAGATTTTATCTAAACTGGTCATGAAAGATTATAAAATGTGTGGGGACTGTTTGTGTGTAATGGAGGATAATTTTGTTTTTTGTTTGTTTGTTTGTTTTCTTTGGGACAGAGTTTCTCTCTTGTTGCCCAGGCTGGAATGCAATAGCGTGATCTCAGCTCACCACAACCTCCACCTCCCAGGTTCAAGCCATTCTCCTGCCTCAGCCTCCCGAGTAGCTGGCATTACAGGCACGTACCACCATGCCCAGATAATTTTGTTGTATTTTTAGTAGAGACGGGGTTTCTCCATGTTGGTCAGGCTGGTCTTGAACTCCCGACCTCAGGTGATCCGCCCACCTCAGCCTTCCAAAGTGCTTGGATTACAGGCATGAGCCACCACACCCAGCCTACTGTGAGATAATTTTTAAGTGCAAAGGAGAAATTAAGAACTACCCTTATTCTGACCTTATTCAGAAATTACCCTTATTCAGAAATTACCATTTTAATGTAATTCCTTATAGTCTCTTGGTTTTTCTAGGTAGAGCATGTATTTTAGTTTCTTGTACCTGGTAGTTGAGAAATCTCTTAGCTCTCTGACATCACTGTGGAAGTTCTTGGTACAACTAGAATGCAAGTCCCCACGCCTCCTCAGCCTAAATAAGTCTTGCTTTTTCTCACTTGCTGTGTGGATCGTGGACAGGCCTAAACCAAGCATTGCCTGTTTGTTCCTTTATTTTGTTAAAATATTGGTAGTTTCCATAGCATTTGAAATTAGATGGGTGCTATATCTCTTCATTCCAACAACTTTGCCCTCTTGGGGTAAATTTCCATGGAATTAAGTCCTAGACTAAATTCTGCCCCCCATACAAACACCTAACGAGTGAGGAGGCCACCGTATGGCCATATAATTCTTCTCTTGATTGAGAAGTTCCCACCTCTGCTTTCAGATACAGCCACCAGCATCAGGAACAAAGGTCTCTCCACAGCAAATATGACACTATTCTGAGGACATAACCAGTTAGTCGGGTAGTCAGGTTGGCAGCAGGAGGAACAGAGCCTGAACTTTGAATATTTTTATTTTTTAGATCTAGTTTTACATAAAGTAACTCTGGCACACAAATCTTAGGTTTAATCTCTATGAATGTTTATACATGTACTCATCCATGAAATTGCAACCCAGATCAAAATACAGAATGTTTCCAGTGGCCCAGAAGGTTCCTCATGACCCTCCCCGGTCAGGACCCTCCTGCAAGGGTAACTACCATCCAGACTTCCATTGCCATGCATTAGTGTTGCTTGTTCTTGAACGTCACATAAATGGAATCACACAGCCTGTGCTCTTTTGTGTCTGGCTTCTTTCATTTAACATTATGGCTCTGAGCTCCACCCTGTTTTGCATGTAGCTATAGTTTGCTTTCTGTTGTTGCTGAGTAATATTCCATCACACAGACACACCACAGTTTGTGTATCCATTCTCCTGATGATGGACATCGGGTTATTTCTGGTTTGGGGCTACTATAAATAACACTGCTGTGAACATTCTTGTACATGTCATTTGATGGACATAAGTGCTTGTATATCCCAGGAGTGGAATTGCTAAGTTACAGGTCAGATATATGTCTAGCTTTAGTGGATTCTGCCAGTTTTCCATTTGGTGTTCAATTTATATTCCCATCTGTATTAGTCTGATCTCACACGGCTATAAGGAAATACCTGAGACTGGGTGATTTATAAAGAAAAGAGGTTTAATTGGCTCATGGTTCTGCAGGGTGTATAGGGAGCATGGCTGGGGAGTCCTCAGGAAACGTGGAATCGTAGCAGAAGGGGAAGGAGAAGCAGGCACGTCTTACATGGCCAGAGCAGGAGGAAGGGAGCAAAGTGCGAGGTGCTACACACTTTTAAACAACCAGATCTGAGCACTCACCTCACGATCGTGAGAACGGCAAGGGGGAAATCCCTCCCCCCATGATCCAATCACCTCCCACCCAGCCCCTCTCACTTGCTGTGGATCTTGCACAGGCCTAAACCAAACATTGCCTGTTTGTTCCTTTGTTTTGTTAAAATATTCGTAGTCTCCATAGCATTTGAAATTAGATGGGTGCTATATATGTTTAATTCCAACACTGGGAATTAAAATTCAACATGCGATTTTGATGGTGACACAAATCCAAGCCATGTCACGACTGCAGTGTGCGAGAGTGTAGTTGCTCCACGTCTCTGCCAACATACCCTACTGCCGGCCTGTGACGTTTGCTCCAGACTTGCTTGTTGAATGACTTCCAGTAAGCTCCACTGTGCAGCAAGGCTTCTGTCTTCCTTTACAGCACTGTCTGGCTCTAGATGGAGAGTTAGGAACAACTACCAAGGTGCTTTTCAACTGGGGAACCCTGATTGAGAGGAGGTGAGGAGGGAGAGCTCCCTGGAGTGGATTTGCTGCTGATCCTGTCCTGGACGCCAGGGCATGTACACACCTGGCTATGTAGCCCAGGCTTCTCTTAGAACCCACCTCCGTACTATGGTGCCACCCAGATTCCTGCATGGGCTGTTTGGGAAATAGGGTCGTACTGGGAAGTCCTTTTTAGTTCAGAGTAACACAACCTCTCCCACTTCATCCTCCTCATCTCCACCATTGGGCTCCGAGGGACCCACTTCTGCGGAAGGGTTGCTTTTTTTATTTTCTGGTTGTTTCTTTTTCTTGAGATAGGATCTCACTCTGTTGCCCAGGCTGGAGTGCAGTGGCTTGATCACAGCTCACTGCAACCTCTGCCTCCCGGGGCTCAAGTGATTCTCCTCCCTCAGCCTCCCAAATAGCTGGGACCTTAGGTGTGTGCACCACCATGCTCGACTAGACTAATTCTGGTATTTTTTGTAGAGATGGGGTTTCACCCTGTTGCCCAGGCTGGTCAAGAACTCCTGGGCTCAAGGGATCCACTGGCCTTGGCTTCCTAAAGTGCTGGGATTACAGGCGTGAGTTACTGTGCCTAGCCTGAGGGACCCACTTTTGAATAGAGACCCCAGCCTGTGTCCTGAGGTGTCATGGTTACTGATGAGGCAGAAGGAAGCCCTGCACACCGTGTCCATTATGTTCTTGTCCACTGGCTGATGCCCAAAATTCTACCCTTAGTGCTTCATGCTTTTACCTCTCAAGGGTATGATCCTTGGGGACATGGCAGTGACCCCAGTTAGACTGGGCCTGTTTCCCTTTAAGTGACTGGTATCCCAGTGTGAACAAAGGATGTGTGAGCAGGTTTTGATAAGGCAATACAGCAAGGACACTGAGTCCTTGAGGGGAAGGTTTAAAAGGGGATGAAAAGGGCCTACTTGCTGTTGCCTGACCTTGGTGCCACAGACGCACATTTCAGAGTCGTCGGGGATGTAGGCTCAGAAGACTCTGAAGCAACTTCAGAGGAATCGCTTGGATCACAGGTGGGGTGAAGGTCAGAGATAAGAAGGCAGGGCCAGAGAAAGAGATCCGAGGGAGCCTCATTTAGAAGCAAAGTTCTGGAAACAAAAGACTGCAGAGCCAGGGTCAATCAGGGCAACTATTTGAAGCCAGCCCGGTCCTCAGGTGCAAGAGCATGATCTGGGTCTAAGCCTGAGTTGTGCAGGGAGGACTCAGGCTTTGCTGGGTGGCCCGCAGGCTTCTGGCCCCACTCGTGCCTGTGGGCACACACAGGTTTTGACAGCCAGAGCCTGGCCAGTCCTCCTCTTCCTGCTCCCTGTCCCTCCCGGGACCAGAATTTGGCCTCTCCCCTCCATCCTCCCTCCTTCACCTCTTTGTCTCCCTCTCTTTAAATGTTGTGATTTTTAATTTCAATTGATTTATTGTCCCTCCTTGTCCCCAGCCTACCAGTTTTCCTCCCCAGGGAAAACCAATTTCACCAGTTGCATGTGAAACTTTCCAGAGACACTTTAATCATGCACAAGAGTGATGTGCATGTCCCCCTTTTCTATACAAATGGTGGCATACTTTTTACACTGTTCTAGGCCTCATTTAAAATTTTTAAATTCAGTATCTTATAATGGCTGGGCATGGTGGTTCACGCCTGTAATCCAAGCACTTTGGAGGCCAAGGCGGACGGATCACCTGAGGTCGGGAGTTCAAGACCAGCCTGACCAACATGGTGAAACCCTGTCTTAAAAAAAATAAAAATAAAAATTAAATTAAATTAAATTAAGTGTCAAGTAGATACAAAAATATTAGTTATAGACTATATATACTTTTTTTTTGAGATGAAGTCTCACTCTGTCCCCCAGACTGCAGTGCAGTGGTGCAATCTCAGCTCACCGCGACCTCCACCTCCCAGGTCCAAGCAGTTCTCCTGCCTCAACCTCCCCAGTAGCTGGGACCACAGGCACGTGCCACCAAGCCCAGCTAATTTTTGTATTTTTAATAGAGGCAGGGTTTCATGGTGTTAGCCAGGATGGTCTCGATCTCCTGACCTCATGATCCGCCCGCCTCAGCCTCCCAAAGTGCTGGGATTACAGGCATGAGCACCGCGCCAGGCCCGAGAATATATATACATTTTTAAAACACCCTTAATACAATAGAACAGCATGGATACCCACACCCTATTCTAGACAAAGAAGCTGGGCTTTTAAAGTCCTCTCTGTGCCCCTCTTCAGCTCCACCTCCTCTTCCCCTAAAAACTGCCATGAATTTTATGCTTATCCTGCTCTTTTTGTTTTTTTTTAATAATCTTACCAGTTGTCTATAATAGATGATAATAAATATGCTATATTTTTATACTCAATGAGATAAATATAATAGACATTGTATATACCAGACATAAATATATATAATCAATTAATACGATATGCTGCTTCACTTTTTTGTATTTTGAATAGGATAGTTTTCTACGGCTTGCTTTTATCCCACCCATAATTATAGTTCTGAAGTTCAGTGTGCTGTTATGCATGGCTGGAGTTAGTTCATTTTCACTCTTGTAGAAAATTCCGTTGCATGGAGATACAATGATTATTTTCATTGGACTGTTTTATTTATTAATAATAATTATAATTGTTTTCTAATTTAATTTTATTGTTTGAGACAGGGTCTCACTCTGTTGCCTAGGCTGGAGATCAATGGTGCAATCATAGCTCACTGCAGCCTCAACCTCCAGGGCTTAAACAATCCTCCTACATCAGCCTCCCAAGTGGCTGGGACTTCAAGCATGAACCACCACACCTGGCTAATTTTTAAAACTCTTTTTATAGAGACGAGGTCTCACTTATTGCCCAGGCTGGTCTTGAACTCTCGGTCTCAGTAATCCTCCTGCCTCAGCCTCCCAAAGGGTGGCTCATACCTGCTGGGATTGCAAGCATGAGCCACTGTGCTTGGCCTTGTTGGACTATTTAAGGACATTTGGGTTGCTTTCGATTTTTGGCTTCTAGGAACAGAGCTGGTGCAATTGTTCTTCATTGTTTCTTCTGGTGTGTGTTGGGAGTGGGGGATTGGGTAAGAACTTCTCTAGGGCATTTGCAAGGCCATTGGGAAAGTACATGGTCAACTTCAGTAGATAATGCCAAAGGTTTAAAAGGTGGCTATAACCATTCACACACCCGCTAGCAGTTTGAGCATTCGCCTCGCTCCGCTTCCTCACAACACTTGCAATTATCAGCTTTTTAATTTTGCAGACGGATCTGTGTAAAACTGTAACTCACTGAGGTTTTAGTTTTCATGTCCCTGATTATGCATGCTGCATTTTTTTTTTTTACTTAAAATATGTCTTGGTGACTATTCTGTATCAGAGCAGTGGGGACTTCCTCCTCCTTTCTTGGCTGGAGAGTGTTCCATCCTCATGAAAATCTCCTGGTCGATTTAACCCGTTCCCTATTGACAGACACTGAATGGGCTCCAGCCTTTCACAGTCAATTCTGCAATGCATAATTTTGTGTATAGACAGCAGGATGCAGCTGCACATGGGGCTGTGTACACGTAGATTTTTCACAGGAGCCTCCTGAGATGTTTAGAAGGAAAGGAAAGAGAGTGTTTGCTCTGCTCTGGCCCTGTGCCTGCCTGTTTTCAACAAATGCCCTTAATTCCGTGAGTGTCCCAGGGTCAGAGTGGTATCTGCCCTGCCCTGTTTGCACCACACCATCTTTCTTCCCAGATGATGCTGTTCATCTCCCGACCGCTTCCCTTTGAGCCACCCCACCTCCACACAGTTCCTCAGGAATTGTCTCTACCCGACTTCTCTCACACTTTTCTTCTTTTCTTTTTTCCTCCTTCCTCCTTCCTCTTCCTTTCTTCCCTCCTTCCCTCCCTCCCTTTCTCTCTTTCTTTCTTTCTTTTTCTATTTCTTTCTTTCTCTTTCTTTCTTTCTCTCTCTCTTTCTTTCTTTCTTCCTCTCTCTCTCTCTTTCTTTCTTCCTCTCTCTCTCCTTCCTTCCTTCCTTCCATTCTTTTTTTCTTTCCTTTTTTTTTTTTTTTTTTTTTTTGGAGACGGAGTTTCACTCTTGTTACCCAGGCTGGAGTGCAATGGTGCAATCTCAGCTCACCGCAGAGATGAGCACCTCTGCCTCCTGGGTTCAAGCAATTCTCCTGCCTCAGCCTCCCAAGTAGCTGGGATTACAGGAATGCCCCTCCATGCCCAGCTAATTTTGTATTTTTGGTAGAGACAGGGTTTCTCGATGTTGGTCAGGCTGGTCTTGAACTCCCAAGCTCAGGTGATCCACCTGCCTTGGCCTCCCAAAGTGCTAGAATTACAGGCATGAGCCACCGTGCCCAGCCTCTTTTTTTCTTTTTTAATTAGGGTCTCGCTGTGTCACCCAGGCTGAAGAGCACTGGTGCGATCACAGCTCACTGTAGCCTCAAACTCCTGGACCCAAGCAATCCTCTTGCTTCAGCCTGCCAAGTAGCTAGGACTGCAGGTGCTCACTACCATGCCCAGCTAAGTTTTATATTTTTTGTAGAGATGAGGTCTCGCTATGCTGCCTTGGCTGGTCTCAAACTCCTAGGCTCAAGCAGTCCTCCCCACTCGGCCTCCCAAGTCATTGCCAGAGAGCTTTCTTATGAATACTAACCTGGATCCCCATCTCAAGAATCCAAGTTAGCATTCACTGAGGGATTAGACTTTCCCTGGCCCTGAAAGAGAGAAAAATAAACTGACCACCACCTAGAGAGTGTTCAGTCTCAAAACTGGATGCAGTAACACACACACACACACACACACACACACACACACACACACACAACCAGGTAAAGGCAGACAAATCTCAACCAACCACTATGTGCTATGCCCTGGGCAAACCCTCTGACATCCCTCAACCTCAGCTTCTTCTTCTACGAAAAGGGACAGTAACACTTCTTGGAGGTGTGGGGCAGATGAGGGCCAATGTTAACAAACCACTCACATTTCATGCACTCACTAGTCAAAGCTTTCATTGTTATCAAGGATAGTTCTAATCCAAACAACATATGAAGAGGCTATGACAGACACAGAATCAGCCAGAGGGGAGCCCCCATTGGAGGGCAGCCCGCATTGGAGGGCTTCCTGGAGGAAGAGATGGTTGAGCTGCTCCTATCAAGGTAGGCGTGGTTTAGGCAAGTGAGAAAATGTGCTTGAATGCCTGGTGGGGGGTGGTGTGAGGATTCTTGAAGGACACAACTGCAAAATCAGAAGCATGGAGAATGAGGGAGGAAAGATTTGGATGTGCTTGAGAGCCAGTGTGTAACTGGGGAGAGAGGTGGATTGTAAAGGGTGCGGGACCTACAGCCTGAGAGCTGGCAAGAGGTCCATCTTAGAGAACTCAGTGGGCAAAATGAGGTCCTGGGCTGGGCCCAGGAATTAGCACTGCACCAGAAATTCACATGCAAGCTTGTGTTTGAGAATTGCTCTTTTCATCTGACGAAGGAGGTGCAGCCTGGATGAAGGAATGTGGGGTTCAGTAGAGCAGGACCCTACTACCAGAGGGCCCAGCAGTTAGTCTGCAGGGGGCTTTGCTCTGGGAGGAAGCATAGGGGCTGGTATTGTATTTGACTCAAGATACTCACCTCTCCCATCTCTGCTTTGATGTGGTATCACGCAGGCACAGGGGCTGCCACGCAGGCACAGGGGCTGCCAGGGGCTGGTGCCTGGGGCATTGCATTTGCCCTCCAGGAAGTTTGGAAGCTGGTCTGGGGAGTGGGAAGCCAGGGCTGGTTAAACATCTACAGCAACCATTTCCAGCCAAGAGCTTTAAACTCATTAGTCTCAATCTCCCTATAGCCCAGGTGGGTTGGAGGCACTATGTAATTGTCATGCCCTTTTCCTGCACAGATGGAGCCCCAGAGAGGTTGAGTAACTTGGACAAGACCACACAGCTGAGAAGTAGTGGAGCTGGAATTCACAAGTCTATCTGATTCTAGGGCCAATGTACAGTGTTTCTTTCTCTTCTTTCTTCTTCGCCTCCTTCTTCTCCTCCCTCTTCCTCTCTCTTAGATATTGCATTGACATTGTCTCAAAATCAAAGGGTACAAAAGGATATACCATTTCCCAGTTTTCCTTCCTAGAGACAGCTAAGGGTACTAGTTTCTTGCAACTAGCTTTAGAATATTCTATTCATATATAAATGAGTATATTCCATGATATTCTTCCCCATTTTTTAGACAAAAAAAAAAAAAAAGGTGGCATCCTACATGTACTGTTTGGCACTGAGTTTTTTTCACTTAGTACTTCTTGGCAGTCTTTCCATGTCAGTTCATAAAGAGCCTTTCCTTATTCTGCTTTCTCATCTGCATATTCAACTCATCCTCTATCTGGTGGATGTAGAGGAGGCTTCCGACCTTATGCAGTTACAACCCATTCTTCGTGAGCATCCCTGACCTTAGGTGCAGAAGGCATGAGTAGCACATCGCTCAGATAACACCCTAGAAGGGGAGCTGCTGAATACACTTGGTGCCATTCATGACCTTGTCCTCAAATCTGCTCACAGACTTACCCATAATAATGCTTTTTTCTTCTACAATCTGACTGCTCCAGCATGTTCCTCTGACAGCACTTTCTCCCACAGACTCTGTTGCCAAACTAGGGTCTGCCTACCTGGTGCAGCAAAGCCAAGCACTGACATTGGGATTTGCAACAAGAGAGGCATTTACTGCAGGGTGCCAAGCAAGGAGAATCGGGCAGCTCATGCTTAAGACCCGAACTCCTCCGTGGCTTACAGGTAAGGTGTTTTTGTTTGTTTGTTTGTTTGAGATGGAGTCTTGCTCTGTTGTCCAGGCTAGAATGCAATGGCACCATCCCAGCTCACTGCAACCTCCGCCTCCCGGGTTCAAGCAATTCTCCTGCTTCAGCCTTCTGAGTAGCTGGGACTACAGGCACCCACCACCACGCCTGGCTAAGTTTTGTATTTTTAGTAGAGGCGGGATTTCACCATATTAGCCAGGACGAAAGTCTTGGTCTCCTGACCTCGTGATCCGTCCCTCGGCCTCCCAAAGTGCTGGGATTACAGGCGTGAGCCACCATGCCCTTACCCAGGCCTAGGTAAGGGTGTTTAAAGGCAGGGAGGCAGAGTTTACAGGCAAAACATAAACCAATACATGGAGGCTGTGCATTGGTTTGACCTAAAAGGGTGGGACATCTTAAAGTGGGGCCCGCAGATCATAGGTGGATTCAAAGATCCTCTGATTTGTGATTGGTTAAGGGGGCAAAGCTTTCTCTAAAAACCTGGGGTCAGCAGAAAGGAATGTTGAGCTCTGGCCTTAGGGTGTGACTTCCTCCAGCCCCCTCAGGAAGAAATGTTGAACAAAAAATGGTGGGCCGAGTTTAGTCCTCAGCTCCCAACTGAGGTCTCCGTGCCAGTGGATGGCATTTTCCATTTGGTGGGGGCCTGGGTTTCTGAAAAACAATTCAGGAACATATCATAAGATGTTATGTTCAGTTTCAGTAGGGAACCAAGCATTCTGTGACTCTAACTTCCTTGGCTATTTTTTTAAAAAACTATTATTACCTTCTTGCTTATCATGTTGTTCATGTACTTCTCAGGGCTAGCTAGGCGCCTGGAATTTTCCTTGAAGGAACTCAAGATTTACCTTTATTTCCACGCCTGGGGAGGGGGTTCTGCCTAGCAGGCCCCAAAACTCTGTCTCAGCTCTGGCTGTCTGGGTGCTGGTCCTGCCTTCCGGGCACTGCTGCAGGGAGAAGTGAGTGGCTCTGCCCCTGTGCCCAGCACACAGTAGGTGGGCACTCAGCAGCACAGGGGAGCTGCATCCGCTCTTCTGGGGCATTGTCATTTACCTTCAAGGAGCATTTCCTCATTTGGTACTCACGACAGCCTTGTGGGGACCTGGCAGGAACGGTCATTCCCACGTTACTATGAACAAACGGGTTTGGGGACATCCTGACTTGGCCCTGGCCTCATTGGCTGAGGAGGAAATCCAGGCCCCCCTGACTCTCAGTCCCCCCCCACACTGCCTCCCAGGGGCTGCTGAAATGCAATTAGCCAAGGAAGGACCTGCTTTTCAGCTTTATTCTGGCTGTTATTCCACACACAGAAATACCAATGGCACAGGGCCATCTAAGCCTGTTTTTGTTTGCCAACAAACAAGAGAAAGATTAGGATAGCTAGCCAACATTTTGTGAGTCCTCACAACACTGCAGGCAGGTCTCTGTGCACATATGCCCTCATCTACTTCTCAGAAACAGAGGGGTGGGGGCTGGTATCACCCCTGTGCACAGATGAGGATAATGAGCAGCAGGAACAGAGCCAGATTTAAACAGATCCCATGTTTTTGGATTTTTTTTTTTTTTTTTTTTGACAAGGTCTTACTCTGCCACTGAGACTGCAGTGCAGTGGCACAATCATGGTTCACTGCACCCACCACCTCCCAGGTTCAAGCAATTCTCCCACCTCAGCCTCCAGACTAGCTGGGATTACAGGTGCCCACCACCACACCTGGCTAATTTTTACATTTTTACATGTTGCCTGGCCATGTTGCCCAGGCTGATCTTGAACTCTTGAACTCAAGTGATCCACCCACTTCAGCCTCCCAAAGTGCTGAAATTAGAGGTGTGAGCCACCGCGCCCGGCCAGGTCCCGTGTTCTTAACTTCTCTGATCAATCAATTACATTAGTTCTATGATACTGATACGTTGTCATTATTAATGTAATCCAAACCTCGGCTGAAATGGTGGTGATCTACTTGGTATGATTTCAGAGACTACAGTAAGGTCCTCCATGCATAAAAAACTAGAGACCTTCCCACCCAGCTTCAAGTCACTCACAATTGCATGATTCGGACTCCATCCATTTGGCCCACAGCTTTGAGCCCAGTTGAAATAAGATCCTCCCAGGTGTTTCTCAGTCTTGTAATGCTGAGGCCTGCTTTTCATGACACGAACAGCTCCGTCCCTTTCTGTAGTTCTAATTATGAAAACAAAAGGGGTTCTTCCCACATGTAAAATTAAGAAGTACTCTTAAATATGTCTTCTCAAACTCCATCGCCCCATCCCAGACTCAGGACCAGCCTCCCCGTGCTCACCGCTGTGACTGCTTTCCGCACTCCCTGCCGATTTTAGCTCCCATCTCGTGTTCTCTCTCAGATTCCTCCTGCCCCCTGCCTGGTGGGTTCACCACCCACTTACCAGCCCAGTGATGGCACCCTGGCCTCACCTCCCAGCTCTTTGACCGCCTCTCCCCAGTGATCTTGTCTTCCGTGACGTGCCTTGGAACCCTCACCCCCTCAGGGCCCCACAG
Source organism: Cebus imitator (assembly GCF_001604975.1). Taxonomy (NCBI): domain Eukaryota; kingdom Metazoa; phylum Chordata; class Mammalia; order Primates; family Cebidae; genus Cebus; species Cebus imitator. The sequence continues at coordinate 9,992,649 of NW_016107339.1, read as the reverse complement.
TCTACTGACCTCACCCCCTTTCAAATCCCTACTCCCTCCTTTCCCAGCCTAAATTCCAGGGTTAGTTATTCTAGTCCCTGCCTTGTCTATGCCTTCGCCTCCGCAACCTGAACTGGATTGTACTCGCTTTTCAAAACCCCAACCCAGTTAGATCCAGCTCTTCACCGACTCTGCCTGCTCTATGTGTGTCTTACTTGGTTATTTTATTGCCTCTGTCTGCCCCCACCAGCATGTTGACCCCAGGGGGACAGGGACTATGTCCCCACTACTCTGCCCTAGCACCCAAAGAGTAGCTGGTACATAGTACGAGCATATTCACTGAAGTGTATAGTTGATGAATGAATTTTTCCCTGAATGTGGAAGAGGATCTGAGAGCAGGTTTACTACAGTATCTGGGAAAAAAGTAGAGGGTGGAAGTTGCATTGTGTCCAAGGGGGCTAGAGGAGGGTCGAGGAGGCAGATATGAAGAGGCCAAGCCCAGGAGTCCTCCAGTTTGCCCAAAAGAATGCCAGCATTCTTTCCTAATTAGCTCTTTTTGGTCTGGGAGAAGATCTTAGAAGAGTTCTTCATTCTCGAGCATTCATCACAGGATTCTGAATCTTTACTAAACTGTTGCTTCCTGCTGTCTTGGTTACTCAAGGCTTCTGAGCCAACCTTTGGATGGCTGTGATTATCTGGGATGTCTCAGGAGTGACCTAACCACTCACCTCTTCCAAGTTCTGAATTTTACAACAGGAAATTGAGGCCCAGAGAACAGAAGGACGCAGGCATGGGTCCTACTGGTAGAGCTGGAACTGGAACCCAGATCTGCCTGCAGCCCAGAGCTCATCTGCCGCCGTGTGCTTTGCCCTCTCTCTGTTGTCACATGCAGTCACTTGCCCGATGGTCCACACCCTTAAAAGAAGCAGAGATAATGTTTGGCGTAATCCACACCGAACACTGAGATGAACAATGCTGTGGGAGGCAGGGAGGGAGGTGGTAAAAAAAGAAAAATGCAGTGGAGAACATGCTGAAGGATTCAGCAAGGCTCTGGTGAGCCTGCAGAGCTTGCTTCCGGGGTGACAGCGCAGTTCGCAGGGCTCTGTACGCAGCACCTCATCTACTCCTCCAGCCACCCTGTGAGGCCGGCTCTGTTATTATTACTCCTGTTGTGTTGAGACACAGGCAGCTGCATAACCACACACATTATTAGCAAGGGACAGAGCCTAAATTCAAACCCTGCTTGACTCGGGCTCATCCTTACTCTCTAGGTGTCTTAAATGCCACAGCAAAATAACTTCAATTTTTATTTTCTTTGAGATGGAGTCTTGCTCTGTTGCCCAGGCTGGAGTGCAGTGGCACTCTCTCAGCTCACTAAAACCTCTGCCTCCTGGGTTTAAGCAATTCTCCTGTCTCAGCCTCTCCAGTAGCTGGGATTACAGGCACCCGCCACCACACCCAGCTAATTTTTGTATTTTTAGTAGAGACAGGGTTTCATCATGTTGGCCAGGCTGGTCTCAAACCCGTGACCTCAGGTGGTCCACCCACCTCAGCCTTCCAAAGTGCTGGGATTACAGGTATAAACCCGGCCAACTTTTCAATTTAAGCAAACTTTTCCCCCCAAAAGATTGAGTCCTATTGAGAAGAACTTGATCTTCTGGAACAGGGTGGGTGTGGGCAAGGTCGGCTCTGCTTGATGCATTGTGTGCTGGTTGCGTATCTGCCCTAGAGAGGCAAGGGGAGAGGGGACTGGTCCTTACGGAGTCCCACTCATGCCAGGTGCTTCTGTCCATGAGTGCTGCTTCATTTTCGCAAGGGGCCTAGTCATGGGGTCCCACAGCTGGGAGGTGGTATAACCCGCACACTTTCTCCTCCAAGAGACTTCCCAAGGCCTGTGTTACACAGGACATGATTCAACGTTACTAATAAGGCATTTCTGGGTCAAGAGCTTGGGGTTTGAAGTTATCTCAGTACATCCCAGCTGAGGCTCTGGTCTTACATTCTTCCTTTTATTTCCTGAGAACTAAAAAATATGATACACACTGGAGTTTCCATTGAGATGAATAAGAGTTGGAACCAGCTTATCATCAGGTTTCGACTCCAAAAAAGGAAACAACTTGTTCTAATTTGCCAAACCTTAAGTCAAATACAGTTCTATTTTTAATCAAATTGTCCACAGGATTCCAAATTTGGCATTTTGTGTTTTTAAAGATAAGTGAACTGATGTGGAGTTTCCGAATAGAGGCAGCCCAGTGTGACAGAAAAACAACAACAGCAAAAAGACAGTGGCCCGAGTGTCGGGACTCGTGAGTTCTGGGCTTGGCTCTGACTTGGGCTTGTGGTGTGACTTCGAACAGGTCACCAGCCATCTCTGGACCTCAGCTTCAGCACCATGGAAGTCAAGGGTTTGTGTCTGATGAGCTCTGGGTTCCCCTGAGATCTAACCAACGTTCTAAGCCACGAACATGGGCCCTGGACTCTGACCACGGGAGTTTACATCCCTGTTTCATCACTTACTAGCTGGTAAGTTGGACAAGTTGGACAAGTTGCTTAACTACTCTGAGATCCAATATCGTCATATGTAAAACAGAGATTGATATTACCTCTGTCATAGGATTGCAAAGATAGAATGAGAAAATTCATTTAACTTGCTCAGCACAGAGCTCAGAGTGAACAGAAGATGTGTTCAATAGTGGTTAGTCCTGCAATGATGAAGGCTCTTTATGTGCTATTACAAACAAAGAAAGAACCAGACCATAAAAATCTGAGCCTCCACCAATAGATATTTATTAAGCACGTAGCCCTCATTTGTGGTGAACGCTTTCAGTTGGCCACCTGAACCATTCCAGTCAGCCCCTTCCTTGGCGTCTCCAGCCACAGAGATTGGACATCCAGATATTCTCTCTTCTGGCCTTGCTGTGCCATGTGATTGTGCTTTGGCTGCGAGATGTGAGCTACTGGGTGGCTTCTGAGAAGGCTTTTGTTCCCTGATAAAGCAACGGTCACAAGAGGAGAGCCCTACCCCCGCCGCCGTGGCCCCTTCTGCTTCTCCCACCTTCAACACTGTATGTTATTTGGAGCTGTGGCAGCAGTCCTGTGATCATGAGGCGCAGTCACAGGAAGGAAAGCCCAAGAAGCCGAGAATATCATGGTGTAAGACTGGAAAGAGCCTGGGTGCTGAGTGACATTGCTGAGCAGAGAAACGAATCCCAGAAGTTACTGGCTGTTAGACTTGTTGCTCTGTGAAAATACCACCACCACTTAGGTTTGTTTAAGCCAATGACAGCTGGGCACCTTATTCCTTGTAGCTGAGTTCATCCTCTCTCATACATCATTCAACAAATATTTATTAAATGTCTACTAGTGCTAGGCACCATTCTAGGTATTAGGTTCACAAGAAGAGATAAACATCTTCAAAGTTTATAGGAGGGAGACAGGCAAGTTGTTGTTTTAATGCAGTGAAAACGTAAGAGCTGGCAGATCCTGAGGGAAAGTCTTCTGGAGAGCTTTCTCCAAAGGGTTTTTTCTCCCAGATAAAACAAATAGTCTTGTTGTGTATGCCACTCTACATTGAATTTTCTGTGACTTGCAGCCCAAAGCAGCCTAACAGAGACAGCAGTGATCGCTGCAGTAACACAGTGAGAGATGAGGCAGCCCTCAACACACGCCTTCACACAGGGGACAGAGAGGTGGAATGGAGTGAGGAAGCCAGGAAGCAGAATCAGTAGGACTTGGTGAGTGATTGGATTCAGGGGCTGGGTTCTGTGTGTGCACAGCAGAAGGGGTCAAAAAACCAAAGTCAGGAAGCCCAAGGGAAGAGACAGGTATTTAATGAAGACACCAACTTCACAAGACAGCCTATCTGAGGACCTAAGTGTGCTGTAGAAATTGCGAAAGGAGGGCTGAGGATGCAGGGGAAGCCTTGTGGAGAAGGCAGGACTTGAAGCATGGCTGGGCTTTGGATTTGAGTGGATAGAAGAGATAGTAATGTCTAGGCAAGCCCTTCCTGGTATATCTTAGACCAAATGTTATAGCTAGTACTTCACAAAAAATCTTTGCCTTTCAATTTTCATTTTTAACTTCATTTCAACCATTTTCACCTGTTGGACACGTTGGAAATCAGAGCTTGGAGTTGCAAAGAAAAGCACTCAAAGGATTTCTCAGCAAGGCAAATTTGCTTCTGCAGAAGGGTGCTGCTCGTTCTTCTGGTCACTGTGAGACCACACTGAACAAAGGAGGGAAGGGGTTTTTATCTTTAACACAGTCAGTCCCTGCTACTGTGTCCAGTCCCCATTGGCTGGGGTCAGACCACACACTCTAAGCTGATCCCAATTGGCTACTTCGAATGGAGCAGGGGTGGGGGCTACAACAGTGTGAATAGTAGTTTCACAATTAAGGGTGCCAAATAACAAACAGATGTAGGTTATAGAATGGGAACAGATGTAGTTTACAGATTGGGAACTGATGTGGTTTACAGATTGGGAATGGATGTGGGTTACAGATTGGGAATGGCTGGAAGGTTGTTTACTGTAACTAGGGGCAAGGAGATGAGGAAGTTAGGTTTTGAAAACAGAGCACAGTCAGAACCTTTGAAGACGTAGTCACTGTTTCCAACAGACAGAAGGCAATAGAAGGCTGGGCATGGTGGCTCATACCTGTAATCCCAGCACATTGTGAGGCTGAGGTGGGCAGATTGCCTGAGCTCAGGAGTTGGAGACCAGCCTGGGCAACGTGGTGAAACCCCATCTCTATGAAAATAGAAAAAATTATCAGGGTGTGGTGGCATGTGCCTGTAGTCTCAGCTACTGGGGAGGCTGAGGAAGGAAAATTGCTTGAACCCCAGAGGCGGAGCTTGTAGTGAGCTGAGATTGCACCACTACACTCCAGCCTGGGCGACAGAGACTCTGTCTTTAAAAATAAAAGAAAGACAATAGAGGGGTAATCTAGTTCAATACCAAATATACTATGAATGTCAACATCATTTAAAATATAGCTACTCAACATAGCATTGGGTGAATACACATTTTACTACTCCCGTACTCTCTAATGTGGGTTTACAATGCTTGAATAGTTAAAATAATGCTGCAGTGAGCTCTTTTGTCTAGAGTTCTTCCCATGCCTTATTTCCTATGCCTTATTATTGTGGAAATTAGGATACATTTCCACAAATGGGCTAAGTCAAAGAAATACTGAAAACAGCGAGTCTTACCTAACACAGCAGTTATAATTCTTGATAGTTTTTTTTTTTTTTTTTTTTTTTTTTTTTTTTTTAGACAGGATCTTATTCTATCACACCGGCTAGAGTGCAGTGGTGCAATCATACATTACTGTAGCCTCAAACTCCTGGGCTGAAGCAATCCTCCTGCCTTAGCCTCCCAAGTAGCTGGAACTACAGGCATGCATCACCACACTCAACTAATTTTTAAATAATTTTTAGTAGAGACTGGGTCTTGATATTTTGCCTAGGTTGGTCTCAAACTCCTGGCCTCAAGTGATCCTCTTGCCTCAGCTTCCCAAAGTGCTGGGATTACAGATGTGAGTCACTGCTCCTGGCCAGAGTTGTTGATAAATAGCAAATTGCTTTTCAGAATGGTTCTATCATTGCGCATGAGAATTTTGCTTAACATTTAAAACGCAAGACTGGCACCTGAACAGGAAGAAGTTAATGTATCTTTCGGCTGTGTTCTCACCATGTGAGCTTAGCCCTCAGCACTGGTCTCATCTTAGATTCCTTACAGTCAGGGTATGCTGCTCCCATTCCAAGGTCATATGGTCCGAATACAGAGCTAAAGTTGTAGCTACTGTTAACTGAGCTAGAAAGCACTCTGTTTTCTCACCTTTTAAATAAACAAAATTGCAACCCTTTATTAAACAGCTAACCAACCATTAAATAGCCAAGTAAAGAATGCATCAATAATTGTTTTTAAAAATAAACCTCTAAATAATACTTAAATTTCTTATAAACTAATTGCTTCTGTTCTTTTCTCATTAATCATAAATTCTTTTCAATCATATCCTAATCCCATCCTGGTCTTGGTTCCCTAATTGATTAGAATGGGCCATCCTAGGATGTGTGTGGTGGCTCACACCTGTAATCCCAACATTTTGGGAGGCTGAGGCGGGAGGAGCACCTGAACCCAGGAGCTCGAGACTAGCCTGGGCAACATAGTGAGACCCTGTCTCAACAAAAAATTTAAAATATTAGCCGGGCGTGGTGGGGTGAGCCTATAGTCCCAGCTATGCTGGAGACTGAGACAGAGGATCACTTGAGCCCATGAGTTCAAGGTTGCAGTGAGCTATGATTGCACTACTGCATTCCAGCATAGGCAACAGAGGAAGACTCTGCCTCAAAAAAAGAAAAGAAAGCCATCTTAATTGGAGTAGAGTTTAAAAGTCTTTGCAGGCTACTGTAGGGACTAGCCTGGTTTTCTTGACCAAGAATTTGTTATTGTGGCCATTGGGTCTACTTAACTCTGAGGCTTGGATTCAGGCCTCTCTCAGGAGCTGAGACCTCTCTGAGCTCTTGGTAGACAGACAGGAGTAGCTGGTTGTGTGAACTGGATTATCACTTCTCTCCTTCTGGGGCACAGGACAGCCCTGGGCATTGAAAGGAGTACGATCCTAGTAGAGACCACAAAAGGATGTTCAATGGGATGGCAGGGGCTTGCCTCCAAATTTAATTGGGTATCAAATGCCTGTATCATTGAAAACAATGACATAGTGCCTGGACAATGAATTGCAACTTCTTTCTCAACTACGGGACTCAATACAATATGTCACTTTACTTGGCTGAATCTTATTTCCTCTTCTATAAACAGGGGTTTAAAAAACTCTAACACCTGTAATCCCAGCACCTTTGGGAGGCCAAGGCGGGTGGATCACTTGAGGTCAGGGGTTTGAGACCAGCCTGACCAATATGGCAAAACCCTATCTCTATTTAAAAAAATACAAAATTAGTCAAGTGTGGCGGCACACTCTTGTAATCCCAGCTACCTGGGAGGCTGAGGCAGGAGAATCACTTGAACCCAGGAGACAGAAGTTGCAGTGAGGCAAGATTGTGCCACTGTACTCCAGCTTGGGCAACATGAGTGAAGCTCCATCTCAAAAAAACAAAAAAACAAAAAACCTAACTGACAGCATTGCTGTGAAAGCCAAATGAGATGATTCTGTGAAGGTCTCTGAAAAAGCTGGCTAAGAAATGATTATTAGTAGTTTTTTCATTAATTACAGTGCCACTAATTTCTCTATTGCAGTTTATAGTTTACAGGAGTCCTTCTCAAATTCTATCATGCATATGAAACATGCATGTTAGAAACATGCAGCTGAGGGGCCTTGCTGAAATGCAGATCTTAGATTCAGTAGGTCTGAGCTTGAGCTGAGATGGTGCTGTTCACATACCACATTTTTTTAGTAACAAGGGTTTCTAGTAATTTGCAAATATGAAAATTTCTAACTGTAGATTCCTAGCAGACTTCCTGTCACCAGTTGTTTGTGTACCTCACTTATTATATAGTCAAAATAGCCTGGGCCTTTAATAGCCTACAGGTGATATAATTGAACAATGTAGTTTTTTTTTTTTTTTTTTTTATAAAGATGGGGCTTCACCATGTTGGTCAGGCTGGTTTTGAACTCCCGACCTCAGGTGATCCGCCCACCTTGGCCTCCCAAAGTGCTTGGATTACAGGCGTGAGCCACCATGCCCGGCCAACAATGTAGATTTTTTAAGGTAGAAACTAAAATCTACACAAGATTTTCCTAAGTGTGCTTGATATGTCAATAGATCTTACTTTAAAAAGGTATAGTTAGCCGAGCGTGGTGTCTGATGCCTGTAATCCTAGTACTTTGGGAGACCAAAGCCGAGAATTTCTTGAGCTCAGGAGTTCAAGACCAACCTGAGCAACATAGGGACAACGTATCTTAGGAAAAAAAAAAAAAAAAAAGATGTAGTCACATACGTTTGGTGATCCTGGAGTTAAACAAATGAAACTAAATTCTTTATTTGAGAGCATTATCACTTACGATGCTGTAAGAAATGACCCCCCACATTTCTGAGGTTTGATAATTTTGTCTGAAATAGACAGCAGACAGACTAATAAGAGAAAAAGCATACCAATTTATTAACATGCAAATTTATGGGAGCCACATAAAGCATAAAACTCAAAGAAGAGCAAGATGATTAAAGCTTAAATACCCTCTTCGTAGGGGAGAGGAAGTGAGGGGATATAGGCTATTTTAGAAGAAGAGTAAATGATTTTTAGGGGAGATGAAGGTTCCAAAGAACAGACAATATCCTGAGACAACTGGGCTCTGGGTATGGTGTCAACTCTAGTCTTCCCTCTTGAAATGTGCATCAGTTTCCTCAAGCAGATGAAATATGTGGGGAAGGGATTCACAGCAATTGAATTGAACTGAAGATTCCGGAGGAGGCTTTAGGTAGAGAGCTTCAGAGAAAACCCTTCCCTGCATTTGCTGCTCCCCAGGTACTCTCAGTTTGAAGTCCCAAACAGCATATTTTAGGGTATCCATTTTCTGAGCCCTAACAATGTTTTCTTTCTCCTATTAGTAACATAAAATCCAAACATAAATTGCTTAAATAAGGACATTTTACTTTTCTCCCAATACAAGAAGTCTGGCACCAGGGGAATTCTAGTTAATCCAGTGGCTCAGAGACATGATTAACCACCCAGATTCTGTCTATCTTCTTGCTCTGCCATAGATGGCACAGCACATAGACCTTGTCCTCAGGATGGCTATCCTTATGACAGAAGATGACTGTGGCAAAATAAACATCACATCCTGATGGTAGCCAAAGGCAAAAAATGGGTTATTGCTTGTCTTTTTCTTTCAGATGTTGTATTTTCAGTGCTGGAATTTCTACTGAGGTATTTTTACAGTTTTTGCTCATCTGCTGAGATTTCCCATCTTTTCATTCATTGTGAGCATATTCTCATTTATGTTCTTGAAAATGGTTATAATAGCTGCTTTAAAATTCTTGTCTGTTAGTTTTTACGTCTGGGTTATCTCAGGTTGTTCTCCATTGATCCTTTTTCTCTTTTGTATGGGTCACATTTTTCTGTTTCTTCTAATGTCAAGTATCTTTAAACTGTCTCCTGAATGTTGTGAATATACAGTGTAGGGACTCTACATTCCTTTTGTTCTTCTGAAAAGTATTAGTGTTTGTGTTTATTTGTTTTAGCTAGCAGTTAACTTGGCTGAACTCTCAAACTGCAAATGCTATCTTCTCTCTGCTGAATAGGATCTGAAATGTTTATTTTATTTTTGTAGAGATGAGGTTTTGCTATGTTGCCCAGGCTGGTCTAGAACTCCTGGGCTCAAGCAATCCTCCTGCCTCAGCCTCCCAAAGTGCCTGGATTGCAGGTGTGAGCCACTGCACCTGGCTGGGAACTGAAATCTTAATTTAGATCGTTTAGCCTTAGCTGTGCAGCTTGGAGTCTGTCCCACACATGTGGGGTTCAGAGATTTGAGCAGAGCCTATACACAGAATTTGAGGCTACTCATTTATGGCTCTGTCTCCTTTCCAGGATTTCCTTCCTCATTTTCCAGCTGTGTAGTCACCAGAACTCTGTCCTCTGGTTTTTTGTGCCAGTACAAGTGTGAGCTTTATATCCTAGTTTTAACCACCCCACACGTCCCTGACTAGGGTCTTCCCTTAGCAAAAACCTACAAAACTTTTTCTTAATTCATTACTATTCCCTTCATCCAAGTATTGACTCCCCTCCAATATCCATGTCTTTTGATCACTCTCCAGGGCTTTCATAGTTGCTTTTTATAATTTTGACATGTGGGAGGTTTGTGGTCCCATGGGAGATACTCAGCCACTACTGAATGCAAAATTTTTGTTAGTGTCTTTTTAAAGAGCAAAGACATCTTTCTCAGAATTCCTCCACAGATTTATTCTCTCTCTTATTGACCAGAATTGTTTTCATCTGCTCTTTCTTAAACTCCTTTGTTCAAGACTGCAGTGAGCTATGACACACCACTGCACGCCAGTCTAAGTGACAGAGTATGACCCTGTCCCTAAAAAATAAAAATAAAGATAAAAAATAGAAAATGCCATTGATGGTGAGATACATCTCAATATCAGAAACCTTACAATGTAGGGGGAAAATATGTGCCTTAGAATTGAGAAATATATTGAAAAAGTATATTTGTTTTACTTTGCTATGTGTCAGAAAGTGTTTTAAATTATTTAATTTTTGAATCAGAAACACATTCACATGGTTCGACAATCAGAAGCTGCAAAAGTATTGTCACGGACATGTTTCCCAACTGCCCATCTCTCGGGCCCCTTCCTTGAGGCCACCAATGTCTTCAGTCTCTGTGTCTCGTTCAGAGGTAGTTTATCCTTATCTCTGCAAGTGAAGTCTTATGTTCTTTGCCCCCTTTTTTACACAAATGGTAGCATATTATACACCCTCTCTGAACCTTGTTTTTTCACTTAATATATCATACAGATGAATTCACATCAAGTCTGTTTCGATTATTTTAATTTATTTTGTTTCTCTAAGATTACATCATAAGCATTTTCTCTATCTCCCATATGATTGTTTTCTGGGGCAGGGAGGGGGGTGTGGGCTCTGTCGCCCAGCCTGGAGTGCAGCCTCGACCTCCTGGGCTCAAGAGATCCTCCTGCCTCAGCCTCCCAAGTAGCTGGGACCACAGGCACGTATCACCACACCAGGCTAATATTTTGTGTGTGTGTTTTGTAGAGATGAGGTTTCACCATATCTCCCAGGCTGGCCTTGAACTCCTGGGCTCAAGAAATCCTCCCTCCTCGGCTTCCCAAAGTGCTGGGAATACAGGCATGAGCCACCAAGCTTGGCCATGATCATTTTAATGATCACTTTTAATGATTGTTCAGTTTTGTGAGGTGACTAGACCACAATTTAATAACGGATCCCTGTTGTTGGACACTTCGGTTGTTTCCAGTGTTTTGCTATGACAGAGAGCACTGCGATGATCATCACTCATTCAACAGGTATTTTTCTGACCACCATGAATGGCAATCCTCTGTACCAAAGTGTCTTCCCCTAAGGGGCTTACAGTCAAACCGCAGGAACAGCCAGGGAAGTAAATAAGTCAGGGAAGTGTCCCCATCCCCCAAAGAGGCCCTGAGTACAGTCTGGGCTGCCACATGAGGAAAAGGGAGGAAGGTGCTGATGGTCTTACCCACGTGTTCAGGCCAGTGTAAATTAGTAATTTGGGTTACAAGTCATTCACAGGCTTGTGAATTCAGTGAACACGTGTCCACCTCAGGCGTAGCTCCAATCTTCATGCACTGACCATAGCCCTGTCCTAGGGCCGCAGCTGCACTGAACTTACAAAAGTGAGAAATAAAGAATAAAATCAGTTAACGCTTTGTAAGCACTTGCCATGTGCCAGGACGAACTCCTAGGGCAAATCTAATTATTTTCCCCGTTTTCTAGATGAGAAAACGAAGGCACAGAGGTATTAAATAACCTGTCAAAGGTGCAACTAACATACCTGTGTCTTGAACTAAGACAGCTGGGCTCCCTAAGTGGCCACACTGTACCGCCCTGAGAAAGGCAGCTGGACTTATCCTTGTGACTTATCCCTGGCGGCACATCTTGTCTTTGCTCCATGGATGCTGACCTGATCCCTTTCTCTTCCTTTAACAAGGGTAAGCTCAGGGGGCCTTTATTTCTCATTTATTGGATGAGCATTTTCCCAGGATGAGCACGGCTTTTTTTTCCCCTAGCGAGAATCACCTGCCAGAACCTTTGAGATTGGGATTGTCGTCCACCACTGGGGAGCGGGTGCAGAGGTTCTTCCAACTCTGCAACCAGGCAGGGCAAGGGGACTGAGAGCCTAGGGGTGACCCAGACCTCACACGGTTGGTCCTGGGGCCACAGAAGCCCAGGCTGATCCTCTGGCTCAGACCCGTCCCCCTTCAATCCCCTTTCCCCTGTCGCCCACCTCTTCTCACCCCACCTCTGTTCCACAGACAACCCTCCCATCCCCCACTGCTTCCTCTCTGCCCGCGGTCCCCAGACAACAGCAAGCCTGAATCTCATCAGCCAGACCGGGCTACGCAGCACATGTTATGAAACCTCCTCCCCCATTTCTAATAATTCAATTTCTTCATCGCTATTGGAACAAAAGGCCCTCTTCACCTCAGAATATTCCAAATGCCAAAACGAATAGCAGCGCACAGAAAACGTGACCATTCACAGCAATTCTTCTTTGTTTACTGTAATAGAAGCAACAATGAAAACAACACAAGAGGCTGGCAGTGAAAAATGGGTTTCCCTCCACCCACAAGCCCCAGTCCCCTCCTCATAAGTAACCATCCTCAGCAGTTTTATTTCTGAAATGTTACATGCATACACATAGAGAAGCTCTTCCCCACCTTTTAGACATAAATGGTCGAATACTATACTGCTTGACTCCTTGTTTTTTTATTGTTCTTTTTCCTTCCTACCAATATGTCTCGGAGAACTTTCCCCATGAGCACATCCAGATCCACAATTATTCTTTTCAATAGATGCAGAGAATCGCATTATGTGGCTATACCATCATTCATTTAACTAGCTTGCCATTGATACACTTTTAGGTTATTTCTGGATCTTTGCTATTACAATTGATGTTGTATTTAACAATCCTGTGCATATATTTTTGGAAGCCTCCTATGAGTATTTCTGTAGGATAAATTCCTGCAAGTATTGATTTTTAAATAGATGGTGCCAAACTGCCCACCCAACTGCAGCTTTTCAAAGGAGAACTGAATGAATAGCTTAGGCTTGATGGTCAAATCATTAAAAATAACCAAGATTTAGCCGGGCGCGGTGGCTCAAGCCTGTAATCCCAGCACTTTGGGAGGCCAAGGCGGGTGGATCACGAGGTCAAGAGATCGAGACCATCCTGGTCAACACGGTGAAACCCTGTCTCTACTAAAA
>NW_016107339.1:9976987-9979517 GCF_001604975.1 Cebus imitator | reverse complement strand
AAAAAAAAAAAAAAAAAAAACAAGATTTTATTTTATATGGGAGAGCATTCTGATGCCTTTAAAACAAACCATAAACACAAAAGTATAAACTGTAAAAGAAAAGAATGATACATTTTATTACATTAAAATTTAAAACTTTTGTATCATCGAAGACACAAATGTTAAATAAAATGTTAAATAAAAAACCACACAGCGGGCGAAGATATTTGCAATGCATTCAACGGAGCCCATATTAGTACCAAAGTCTACATGCTATTAACAAAAAGACAAACACCCCCTGCCCTTTATTCCCAAATGGAAACAGCCATTCAGAAAAGGAAACTGGAACAACCAATGAACATACGAAATGATGCCTAGCTTCACCAAGAAGTAAGGAAAATATAAACAACGTGAGATGGTATTTCACACCTCTCAGACAGGCAACATATTTTCAGTCTGGTAATAACAAGAGAAGTGACGTGATTAGATCTCTTACAAACACTCAGTGGGAGTGGAAAATGGCACACCCACTCCAGAAAGCAAATGAGCAACTCCTTGGAGAGTCGCAGAGGTGTCCACTGTATTTACCGTGCTTTCTTATTTTGTGAATTCTTGATGCTCTGGCATTTGTGGCCTCGCTGATGGGGGTGAGGCTGTCCCTCCCAGGGCTACCTCATTCTTAGAGATAGCAGAGGGCTGGGGTGGGTGGGGCAGCGACGCCTTTCATAGGTAAACTAGCCCTTCCAGAACCCATGCTGTGATCCACCTCCTCTCTCTGGCTCTTCCACTCCCAGAGGCAAAATCACCCAGGGCCAGGTACCAGTCAACTACAGACCGCCCCTATGGCCCAGCCCTGCCACCGGGATTTGAACCAGCCAGTCCTAAGCTGTTTCTCTGCCCAGCCTTGCCTTTCCCACGGAAAACACCATAAAGCCTCTGAGCTGTGCCCTCTCTGCATCCCTTCTGCCCCGTGACCGAAACTGAGGCTTCCCCATACGGTCCTGCGTGGCGAGGAAATGTAAGTACCTGTCATAGAAATCACTTCAATGGCACTAGCCTCTCCATGTGGTAACTCAGTCACCTCCATTGACTGAATTCCTGTGGGTACCATTGATAAACCCACATTGTGACCTGAGAAGTTCTCATGCAGGGCAAGGAAGGATGTACACAAGAGTGTTCACTGCGGCACTGCTGGTTACAGCCAGACACTGCAAACAGCCCAAATGTCCATCAGGAGGAGAATGTTACATATACTGTCCCACGGTCTCAGAATGGGCCACCAGAAAGCAGGAAAATGGAAAAGACTAGAGCCAGGGATCATAACACCGATTAAAAACAGCAGTTTGCAAAATAAATGCAATGTATTTGTTTATGCACAAAATTTTAAAAGATTTATAAAACAATAGTATATATTGTTTACATATTCACGTACTAAAAGTATAAAAACATGGAAGGGAAAAAGTCCCTTCAATCTGGAACACTGTTCTCAAAGGAGGGAAAGTGAGAGGTGACATTGATTAGGAAACATTTTGAGGAGATTTCACCTTTACTTGTGATGTCTCATTGCTTTAAAACCACAGAAATAACTGAGCCAAATGTAGTAAAATGTTTGTTTTTGAGACAGAGTTTCGTTCTTGTTGCCCAGGCTGCAGTGCAATGGCATGATCTCAGCTCACTGCAACCTCCGCCTCCCAGGTTCATGCGATTCTCCTGCTTCAGCTTCCCAAGTAGCTGGGATTACAGGCATGCGCCGCCACACCTGGCTAATGTTGTATTTTTTAGTAGAGATGGGGTTTCTCCATGTTGATCAGGCTGGTCTCGAACTCCCGACCTCAGGTGATCTGCCCATCTCGGCCTCCCAAAGTGCTGGGATTATAGGCATAAGCCACTGCACCCGGCAAAATGTAGTAAAATGTTAAGATTTCTTCAATCTGGCTGGTGGGTACATGAATGTTTGCTGTACCAGTTTGCGTAATTTATGTTAGAGCTCTTTCATTATGAGAAAAAAGATACTATTTAGGCTGTATGAATAATCTCAAGGTTCTACAAATAACAAGTCAGGAAACCAGCAAGCTTCTCAACTGTGTCCATCTCAGCACCTCAAACCTTCTCCTCTCTCCTTACATTGTATCTTTTGAAATTCCTGACTTTTTGGAAACATTTAAACACTTCTACCCCCACCACGGATATGTCTGTAGGTTTGGTCAAGGATTCAAAAATTAAATCACACACCTGAAAAAGCCGTGCTTCATTGGAGGACTGTTTAATTAGTTATCAGGGCCGGGCACGGTGGCTCACACCTGTAATCAGGCACTTTGGGAGGCTGAGGTGGGCAGATCACCTGAGGTCAGGAGTTCGTGACTAACCTGGTTAACACGGTGAAACCCCATCTCTACTAAAAATACAAAAATTTGTCGGGTGTGGTGGTGCATACCTGTGATCCAGAGGCTGAGGCCAGAAAATCTCTTGAACCCGGGAGGCAGAGGTTGCAGTGAGCTGAGATTGTGCCATTGGGTTCCAGCCTGGGTGACAAAAGCAAAACTCCATGTCA
>NW_016107339.1:9965812-9976307 GCF_001604975.1 Cebus imitator | reverse complement strand
AAAAAAAAAAAAAAAAAAAAAAAAAAAAAAAAAAAAAAAAAAAAAAAAAAAAAAAAAAAAAAAAAAAAAAGTGATTAAAAAATTTCTTTAAAAAATACAAATTTTCAAATTTAGTTTTTCAGAATTTTCATGAGTCAGTTATTTTAACTGCAGTAACAAAATATCTATACCTTAAAGTATTTCTTTTGTTTTTACTAAAAGCAAAGGGCATATTTCATTCGTTCTTCTCAAATTAAGGGCTATATTTTTCTAGAAGTATTTCAAAGCCCTTGCATTGGCCGTGAGGTTTTCAACAGCAAATATCAAGTGAACAGTGACTAAAAACAAAGACGTTGAGTTACCTGACATCGCAGGATGCACACACACACAAACGGAGGCGGGGGTTGTTGCAATCACACAAGGATCTCAGCACGGACACAGGCTTTTTCTTATACGATTTTTGGTGCCTTAACCAGCCTTCAAATTTGCCCTCAGTAATATCCACCCTCTACTATTCACGCCTTTCCTGCATTTTACCAGAGCTGGTCTATGCGACCAACAGAATGTAGATGGGACTATATCAGAGATTAGGTTATAAAAGACTGCAGCTTCTGTCTTGGGCTCACACGCTCTCCTTCCCTCGTTCTTACTCTCACTCTCTTCATCTCTCGCTGAAGAAAGTCATCTGCAAGCTGTGAGCCGCACAGTGGAGAGGCCCACATCATGAGGCACGCAAGTGTTTGTCAACACTGACCACGAACTGATACCCACGGGCAACCAGGAGGGTAGCTTGGAAGTGAGTTCTTTAGCTCCAGTGAGCCTTGAGATGACTGCGTCCCTGGCTGTCAGCCTGAATGCAAGCTTGAGAGATGCAGAGCCAGAACCACCTGCTAAGCAGTTTCCTGACCCTCAAAAATGGTGTGAGATAGTATGTTCTTATTGTTTCAAAGTGCCCTTTGTGGGGGCGGGGGTACTACAGGAAGGACAGCGGGAGGGTGGGTGAGGGAGGGATAATGTGGGGAGAAATGTCAGGTATAGGTGATGGGGGGATGGTGGCAGCAAACCACCTTGCCATGAATGTACCTATGCAGCAATCTTCCATGATCTGCTCATGTACCCCAGAATCTAAAGTATAATAATTTAAAAAAAAAAGTGCCATGTTTCAGGGTAAATTGTCATGAAGCACTGGATAACTAATACACTTAGTGTGTCTGCCACCTTTCCCCTGACGGATGGAAAACAACTGTCATAGGTCCACACACCCTGTGCTCCCAGGACAGTGTCTCTGGCAGGAAGAAAAGGAGATGGAGCTACAAGGGGCTCCCCATGTGTCTTTTTCCTTTTATCAAGGAGGAAAATCTAAGAAGCCACCCAGCAGAGTCCCTGTTACTTCTCATTATCCAGGGGAATGGGGCCTGATGAACCCATGATTCACCCTTAGCTGAAACCAAGGACCAGGCTTTTCAGATGCTTTACCTGGAGGTGGGCACGGAGTAAGTGGGCTGGAGATGGCTGCTGGTGCCAGCAACGGTCTCTGCCAGCCTCTCACAGGCTGCATTTGTCTGATTGTTCTCACCTCCGTTTGTCTGATTGTTTGTACTTCGTATTTACTGTAAGCTGGAAGTGAGGCCTCAATTAGATTCCAGTGACATTGTTTTGGCACAAATATTCATGGGTGATGTTGTGACCTTCCTACTCTACTGAATCAAGAAACCACTGAGTTCTTCACTAAATCAACATTTTCGGGATGTAAGCAGAGGGTGATACCCCACGAGGCAAAGCCAATCTGGAATCAATGGGCATCTTTTTCCCCGGTATCCATCCCAGGCAGCTTCATATGTCTTAAACTTACAGGGAGTCCAGGTTCCTATAGAAATTCATTTTGGGTTGTTTTGTTGGAAGTGTGTGTGATAAGCAATCTGTTTCTCGGGCATGACTTCCTCAGGGACTGATGAGTCACACAAGCAGTGTTAATGTAGTTAAAAAACACCTGCAAAGATCATGAGATGACTAAAAATCAAGTGCTGGAAATCGAGTCTTCCTCGATGTCATTTACTTGATGTTCTTAGGGCATGCGTAGAAGGTCAAGAACGAGGGTGAATGAGAGGAAGCTTCTCAAGAGTTTAGCAGCCAGCAGAGGACAGGCTGAGGCCTGCTGCTCACCAGCCCTTGTCAGCTGTGGAGCCCAGCCTTGTCTACCAGGCCCAGCCACTGGGGGCCAGGTTAGCAGCTCCTCCACTGCTTTCCCGGGCACAGTCACGGATTTCTGGCTGGCGTGTTTGCATGGAAGAGGCTGTGCGGCACTGCAGTCTCCATGTCCACAGGGAACAGAAACATATGTGTGTTCATGCAAGTCAGCCAGGTCCGAGGAGGTGGGGACAACAGAGGCCATGTCAGGATGTGCTCTCTTTGAAGGGGTGGTGGGTCCCCAGCACCCCCAGGTGCCTGCAGCCCATGTACAGCAGGTGGCCTTACTTTCTGTTTCACTGGGATGACCTGGAAAAAGAAACCTGTCCATAGCTGTCCTCCCTTCAGCATGACCCCATGCCCTCCTGCACCTGCTTGTCCTTCTCTGCTGCCTCAGTGGCAGGGGTCTCTGTCCTTTCTTCTGGTGCCATCCCTGCCAACCCCCTCCGTGGATAGCGCCAATGTCTTGCTGTCTTCTCAGATGCATTGTAAAGTAAAATCATCCTCCACCCAGCTTCCCCAGGTCTGTCCCAGTTTCCCCAGCTGTGCTGAAGACAGCCCCACTCCTCCCTACCCCGAGGCTAAAAGCGAGGCCTCCGCCATGACTCACCCTGCCCATCCAACCAGTCCCTGCCCCTGAGAATCTTCTGCAGCAATAACTTCATTCACTTGTCTTCCTGCAGCTGCTTCCCTGGCCTGGCCATCACCAGCCTCCAGCCTCAGTCACATCTTTCTTCCAAGGCTCTGCTGCCTGAGACCCCTCCAAGCTCCTCTGCATGTCACATGTGGATCAAGCCTTCCCCTTTGGACCCTGCCTCTCTATTCTACCTTAACTCTGGGGTCCATCTGTTCCAGAAGCCTTGGCTCTTACTACCCTCTGGTAACCACAGGCCTGCCCTGTGCCAGGCACCCTGCAGCTATTACCTCTAGCCTTACAGCTACTGGGCAGCACAGGAATGACAGTGTTGTTCCTTTCACAGATGAGGAAAACTGAGGTCCAGAGCGATCATGCAAAGGCCACACTGCTTGTAAACAGCAGAGCTGGGATCCAACGTCATGACTTGGAAGGCCTCTCATCCAAAGCCCTTTGTCCTGTGAAACTGGCTCCAGGACACCCCTCCCCTTCTGTGTAAGGGGCTCCTGCTACGCCTGGTCCCAGTGCCCTGCCTGCTCCTCCCCGCTGCCTCCGGGCCCCGTAGCCCACAGCTCGGCGGCTCCGCGGCACAGTTCCTCAGATGTTCCAGCCCACACTGCTCAGCCCCACCTCCTAACTTTCCTGGCAGGAATCTCAGCCCTGCACCGTTTAGTACTTAATTATAGATTGCCTTATATGGTTCTCTGCTTATTTCACATTTGCCTGTCTCATTCCCAAGAAGCCTGCAAATATATGAATTGAAGATGGAGCCTCTATGTACTCCTGTCCGCAGGGCCCCAACATGGCACAGCGCTGGGCACGCAAGTACTCACTGGAGCTGAACTGACCTCCCAGGAAGGGGACAGGGTCTCTGCTGTCCAAAAGCTGACTAGACTCCACCCTGACATACCCGCCCCCACCCCAGCAGAATGCCTCAGATCTCTGCACACACACGCACACATGCATAGCTGCACGCGGGGACACACACACACACACATACATACACACAAACTTTATCTGTTACACATCTAATCTAAAGGTCTCTTTTCAACCTGAGGCAATTATATGCCTGGAATTACCTACCCAAGACAGAAAACTCCCTCTTTTTTTTTTTTTGAGACGGAGTCTTGCCCTGTCACCCAGGTTGGATTGCAGTGACAAGATCTTGGCTCACTGCAACCTCCACATCCCGGATTCAAGCGATTCTTCTGCCTCAGCCTCCTGAGTAACTGGGATTACAGGCGTGTGCTATCACGCCCGGCTAATTTTTGTATTTTTAGTAGAGATGGGGTTTCACCATCTTGGCCAGCCTGGTCTTGAACTCTTGACCTCATGATCCACCTACCTTGGGCTCCCAAAGCGCTGGGATTACAGGCGTGAGCCACCGAGCTGGCCTAGAAAACTCCCTCCTAATTGAAGACTGGCCTTGCCCTCCCTGTGGAATTCTTATGTAGATGAGTGAGTCCACCAGAATGGTGTGAGCTCCCCAGGGGCGGGGACACCAATGATATCTCATCCTGACAGAGAGGCTGGAGCTGGATTGGCACTTGGTGTAGGACTTGGTGTCTTGATTCTGATTCTGCTTTTGTTGCTGTGTGGTCTCTGAGGGGAGCAAGGAGAGGCAATCTTGTCTTCTTTGTGATATCTCCATGAGGGGACATTTTTTGGGTGTGAGGACCACTCCTCCTCCTCATTAGGACCACATTATGTGGCTCCTCAGGGGGTGGAACCGCGGCCCCTGGAGCTAACCCTGGTCCACCTCCCTCACCAAAACGTTTCTCTGCCCTGACCCCGACGTCCCCCCAGGTGACCTCCCCAGCTGCTCATCCTTGGAGTTAAACATTGCTATCTCAAACTTCTCATTTCTGAGCGGGAAGTAAAACATACAACACGAAGCCTCACACACTTACAATGATCTAGATTTCAGGCTGACTTCTTCCTGAACAGTTAGAAGATAGCATGAGGGCGTGGGGCTTGGTGAGAAGGCACTGACCAAGGTCACGGGGTCAGCGAAGGGCCCAGGAGGAGACAGTGAGAGGTGCAGAGGCGGTGGTGGGTGGAGCCCCCAAAGTCAAACTTCTCCGACAGTTTTACCCAGGGCCGATGCTAACATGTAAATAAACAAGTGAATAAATGAAGGGGCGCTCCTGTAAGAAGAACAAATAAAAATGCTTGTGTAACACATCACACATACCACACCGCCTGAAGGAGCCCAGAAGGGGCATCTCTTTTGGGGGACCTGTCCAGAAAAGACAGCGCGGGCATCATCCTTCTGGAGGGAGGCAGGCTTGGAAGCCCTTCACGGCCGCAGCAGCATGTCGGGGAGGGAGGTGCCCGATAACCATTACAGAGGTTTTGCAACTGAATGTTGCAGCTGAGGGCTGGGCAGAGCCCGCCTCCTTGGGCATGGCCCTGTGTGGGGAGCAGTGAACACGGCTCTGTGTACCACGGATGGGCAGAGGGCTGAGGAGCCCGTGCCCGAGATGAATGTAGCCAAGAAATGAGGCCGGCGAGGGGCTCACAGGATCAGGACCCTGCTCACACACCAGGGAGGCCTTCTGCATCTTGTCCTGGGGCCCCTTTCCAACTTTTGGGGCTGCCTCCTGGCAGAGCTTAGCAGGCTGAGGCAGCTGCCCGAGCAGCCTGTGGTTGCTCCAGCAGACCGGACAGGGACAGCCACATTCCAGGCTCCGGGCTGGCAGGGAAGCTGGGCAGGGAGTTCCTGCAGGGAGCGGCAGCCCGGGCTCAGGCAGGCAAGTGCTGACGGGTGGTCCCTCCTTCCACGGAAAGCCAGAGGCCGAAGAGATGGAAGAACAGGTGTTCAAGGGGGACCCGGACACCCCCCACTCCATCTCCTTCTCCGGCAGTGGATTCCTCTCCTTCTACCAGGCCGGGGCCGTGGACGCCCTGCGGGACCTGGCCCCCCGGATGCTGAAAACAGCCCACCGCTTCGCAGGGACATCTGCAGGTGCTGTGATCGCTGCCCTGGCCATCTGCGGGATCGAAATGGGTAAGGGTAAGGCCTGTGTTCTGGGTCCCCTGGAAAGTCTCTGGGGGGATTCCATCGAGGCAGAATGAGCCTGAAGGAGGCTGGGGATTTTTTAGGGAACAAAGCCAGGCCTGGGTGGCAGGAAAGGAAGGGAAGAGCTGAGTGGAGTATGACGGCAGCAGCTGGGACATCTGAAGGTTGGGGTCTGCCAGGCGCCAGTCTCTGACCTGCAGGGTGAGCCTGGACCCCTGTCCCTCTCCCTCAGTGCCCTTACCTCTGAGATGCTCTGTCTCCCGGCGCCTGGGAGAGTAAAGGGCAGTATCTCCCTCCAACATCAAATGTGGTGCTGCAAGAAGCTACCTGGCCATGCGGTCATACATCGGGCTTCAGTGTTGCCCTGCCTGGCCTCTTTTAAAATGTGAATACGCTGGGGAGAGGTCACTCTTCAACTCTCCATCACGCTGAGGTGGACGGATGTGCCCACCATTTCCAGGTGGCTGGAAAGATGAACGCCCTGAGGCTGGAGGGGTAGACAGAAGGGAGCACAGAGTGGTGGAAGATTAGCAACGGGTGGGGAGAGAATAGAGAAGCTCTTCCTTCACCTTCTGCCCTGCCAGGGGCCTCAGCAGGAAGGACTGCTGCACTGCTGACCCAGAGAGAGAGCACCATCCTGGCCGGGGAGCAGATACGCCTAGCAGCCCCGAGGAACAGTCCCAGCAGCCTAGTGCGCTGTCTTAGGGGGCATTCATTCATTACGGAGCTCCTGTGCTGGGCCAGGCTCTGTTCGAGGCACTGAGGACAAAGTCCCTGTTCTTGTGGAGCAGAACTTCTAGAGAAAAAGATCATAAACCTTCAAACAAGGCTTGAAGTGTAAGGTCAGGAAGCGATACGACCTACGAATAAGATTACAGCAGGAAAGGGGCTGAGAATCAAATGGGGACTATTTTCGAAAGGTGGTGAGGGCAGCTTTTCTGAGGAGGTGACCTTCAAGCCTAGAGCCGGGTAGAGTGACAGAATACGTTATTGGGAGCTCCTGAGAAGGAGAATTCCTGGTGGAGGAGCAGCCATGACGCCTGTGGTGTGGAGCAAGGTGGTGGGAGGTGGACAGGGGCCAGGTCGTGCGGCCTTAGCAGTAAGCTCTGATCTCACCTGAGGAGCACGGGAGGCTGTGACAGCAGGTGGGGAGGGGGCAGAGAGCATGCGCTCCTCAGGTGGGATCCCAGCTCTGCTGTTTCATGATGCGGGTCTGAGGCAAGTTATTGAACGTTTCTCCATCTAGAAAAGGGAGATCTTAATAGCACCGAATTCCCAGCGTTGTTATAGCCGCGGTCTCCAGCCTTTTTGACACCAGGGACTGGTTTTGTGGAAGACAATCTTTCCACATACCAGGGTTGGTGGGGGATGGTTTCGGAATGACTCAAGCACATTACATTCGTTGTGCACTTTATTTCTATGATCATTACATTTTAATATATAATGAAATAATTATACAACTCACCATAATGAATGTAGAATCAGTGGGAGACCTGAGCTTGTTTTCCTGCAAGTAGATGGTCCCATCTGCGGGTGATAGGAATTAGATCCTCATAAGGAGCGTGCAACCTAGATCTCACCCATGTGCAGTTCACAATAGGGTTCCGGCTCCTGTGAGAATCTAATGCTGCCACTGATCCCACAGGAGGCGGAGCTCAGGTGGTAATGTGAGCGGTGGGGAGCCGCTGCATACAGATGGCATCTACAGATGCTTAAATACAGATGAAGCTTCACCTGCTGCTTACCTCCTGCTGTGTGGCCTGGTTCCTAACAGGCCACAGACGGGGGGCCATGGCCTGGGGTTTGGGAACCCCTGGTTATAGGATTAACTGAGTTAAAATGTATACCTGCTTAGAACAGTACCTGGCACATGGCCAGTGTTCAGAATATGGCAGCCACCTGATTAGGGTTCCTAAGATCTCTGACCGATGGGTAGAGTGTGTTGGAAGGAGCAAGGTAGAAACTAGATGAGGGATGAGATAGGATTCAGTATGTGCTTTGAAAGTAGAGCCAATGTGACTTGCTGAAGGGCCAGCTGGACTGTGTGAGAAAGAGGCTGCAGACAGGAGCCTCCTCCCAGCCCAAGCCGGGTGCTTCCTGTCTGGGGACCCCTATGCTGGGTGGAAAGTCTTTGTTTTAAAGAATAATAGTAATGCCCATTCACTGAGTACCTCTAATGTATAAGATAATTTTTTCTTTTTAATATCTCACAAGTAATAAACATGTTTTTCTCACTGGACAAAATTCAAACAATGCAAAAATGTCCAGAGTAAAAGTACAAAGAGTAGAGAGAGACCAGTCGTGGTGGCTTACGTCTGTAATCCCAGCACTTTGGGAGACTGAGACAGGTGGATCAGGAGTTCAAGACCAGCCTGGCCAAATGGCGAAAACGCTTCTCTACTAAAAAAAAAAAAATACAAAAATTAGTTAGGCGTGGTGGTGCACACTTACAGTCCCAGCTACTTGGGAGGCTGAGGCGAGAGATTGCTTGAACCCCAGAGACAGAGGTTGTGAGAGATAGTGCCACTACACGCCAGCCTGGGTGACAAAGCCAGACTCTAAAAGGAGTAGAAAGAAAGCCTCCATTCGCCTGGTGGCCCCTAATCCCACCCTGCCTCCTGTAGCCAGTGCTAAGGGCTCGGCATGGATCTTTCCAGATCTTTCTAATGCACAGTCTTCTGTGAATGTAGTCGTTAATGGCTCCTCCCCGGTGGATTCCAGGCCTTTGGAAAGGGGCTGGGGTGACACTCCCGACTCTGTCCTGGAGTCACAGAATTCCCGCCCTGGTAACACCTGGCACGGGGATTCTCTCTCCCTTTCCAGGCACTTTCGCTGCTCATCTGCTCCACGACCCTCACTCTTCTGTCTTTATGTCATCTTAAAATACAGCATCCGGAACAGTGGCTCATGACTGTGATCCCAGCACTTTGAGGGGCCAAGGCAGGAAGATTGTGTGGGTCCAGTTCAAGACAACAAGACAAGTCTGGGCAATATAGGGAGGCTCCAACAAGAAAGAAAGAAAGAAGAAAGAAAGAAAGAAAGAGAGAAAGAGAGAAGGAGAGAAGGAGAGAAGGAGAGAAGGAGAGAAGGAGAGAAGGAGAGAAAGAGAGAAAGAGAGAGAGAGAAAGAGAGAGAGAGAGAGAAAGAGAGAGAGAGAGAGAAAGAAAGAAGGAAGGAAAGAAAGAAAGAAAAGAAAAGAAAGAAAGAAAGGAAAGAAAGAAAGAAGAGAGAAAGAGAAAGAGAGAGAAAGAGAAAGAGAGAGAAAGAAGGAAGGAAGGAAGAAAAAGGAAGGAAGGAAGGAAGGGAGGGAGGGAGGGAGGGACTTTTCAGAACTAATTTAACTCATCCTCATTCAGTTTGATGAATACTACTGCAAACCGCCTTGGCCAGGCTGTGATGGTCATGGACAGCAGTGGTGGGAACTAAAACCTGTGAAAAGGACATCAAGCAGTGGGGTATAATCAAGGACTAGGCTGTGGGCTGCTCATAATTATGGCAGAAGTCCAGGGAGGGGTGAGGTATATGTGGAACTCGCTCTGTCCACTCAGCAGCATGTTTATGAGACTTGTCAATGTCACTCCAGTCTAGTTCATTCATTCATTTTAACAGCCATACAAGTTACTTTTAACTAGCACTTCCTTTATATCATGGACTCTTCTACCTCTGGCATATTAACTCCTTCAGTCCTCACAACAGCCCTTCTAGGTGAAAACTATTATCTCCATTTTACAGAGGAGGAAACTGAGTCACAGAAAATTTAAATAACTTCCTACAGTCATACAGATATCACTTGGTAAAACTAGAATTTGAATCCAGTCTGGCCACAGTCTATATTCTTATCCTTTAAATTGCCCTGCTTAGCAATACAGTGTTAAGGGGTGCAGAGGCTGGGTCGGGGAGTCTCTCTGAGCAGGTGGAATTTACGCACAGACCTGAAGGTGGTAAGGGAATGAGCCCAAGACTATCTTGGGGAGAGCATCCTATGCAGAAGCAGAAGTCCCATCATCAGTTAGAAGCTGAAAAGGAACCAGAGCTGGGCCTCTGGTTTTTCTTCAAGTCTCTGTATTCCTATACCACAGTACAGTTAGGCATTTTATTGATGGACATGACCAATTTCTTTGTTGTTACAAACTTCCTTGTTTGTGTTGCCCCTGCTCACGTGGAATGTATATCATTCTAGGGTATGTGTGTCATTAACTTTGTTTAATGCCTTTGATTAATTACAAAGCAGTTGTACCAATTTAATCATAAGCAGCAGATATGAGTTCTGATTTCCCCACAATGTCACACTCGAAAATCTTATGCCGATTGAATGAATGTGAAATTCTACCTCATCTATTGTATGTAATCTACCTATCCTGATTCTAGAGATGCTTAGTATCCCTGTGTACTTACTGACCACTAGACGTCTCCTCTTCTGTACCTTGCCTGCTCACCACCTTTCCCTATTTTTTCCTACCAAGTTATCTTTTTTCTTTAATGTGTAGGTGTTCTTTATACATTCCGTACACTTACCATTCGCCAGCCATACACAATGCACCTATCTTTCCCCACTCTATTTCTTGTCTTTTATTTTGCTTTGATGTCTCTTGTTATTCACAAGATTTTAATTTTAGTGCAGTCAAACCTTTTCCTCTTACAATTTGGGGTGTTTTTTTTGTTTTTTTTTTTTT
>NW_016107339.1:9938689-9964742 GCF_001604975.1 Cebus imitator | reverse complement strand
TTTTTTTGTGAGACAGACTCTTGCTCTGTTGCCCAGGCTGGCACGCAGTGGTGTGATCTCAGCTCACTACAACCTCTGCCTCCTGGTTTCAAGCAATTCTCCTGCCTCAGTCTCCCGAGTAGCTGGGCTCACAGGCACCCACCACCACACCCAGCTGATTTTTGTATTTTTAGCAGAGACAGGGTTTCACCATGTTGGTCAGGCTGGTTTCCAACTCCCCACCTTAAGCAATCCACCCACCTCGGCCTTCCAAAGTGCCGGGATTACAGGCGTGAGCCACCGCACCTGGCTAGCATTTTCTGAGGCCCTCCTCAAGGCCATGGCCCTACTTGTGCAGCCAGCTTGGGGCTTTTCTGTCCTGAGAGTCTGTGTTTTGTTTCTGTGAAAGCTGAGGCAGCAGAGGATGCATCTCCTGGCATGTACACCCAGTTCTGTGACCGGGCCAGTTCAGGGCACATTAAAATGTTTGTAAAAGCATTTAACACACTGCTTGCTTTCCACCAGAGATGTGGTAACCTTCATGAATCCATTCATTCACCTAGGAGGGGTGGTCTCCATGATTGCCACTGGGGTATCCAGAATTTCCAGTCTTGTCGGAAGTGGGGTTGGAAATGTGCCTCGAAGCTGCATTTGCATGATTTTGAAAAATAAAATGTTTTTTTAATCAAAGAATACTGATTTGGCAGACTTAAAACCCTATTCCCACTCAAGCTACTTCTTGGTACCTTTCTCTCCATAAAACACTGCATGGTAAGCCAGTCTGTTCCCTCCTTCCTTCCTGCCTGCCTGCCTGCCTGCCTGCCTGCCTTCCTTCCTTCCTTCCTTCCTTCCTTCCTTCCAGTGTTAGTTGAGCATATACTAGGCCCTGCAGAGGACGTGAAGATATAACACAAAATGAAAGTCTTGCCTTGCTACAAGGTGCTTACAGTCTACTCAAATTTAAATGCAGCTACCAAATACTTATAACGAAAGAAAGCTCCAATTGAATGTTAGAGAATTATAAGGCATAGGAGTGCAGAGGGATGGAGAAAACACTTCCAAACATGGAAGGCCTCATGGAAGTGGCATTTGAGCTAGTCAGTTCTTGACATAGACGTTGGACAGGTAGAGACAGGTTGGGCAGGAACCAATGCTTCCAGCAAGGACATGGCATGACAACATGGCAAAGCCATGCAGTGAGGAAACGTGATGCCTCCAGAGCATGGTAAACAGTGCAAGTCAATGACACTGGGAGTTGAAGGATGTTGCCTTTCATGTGGTCTGAGTGCCCCCTGCCATGTCTGCACTCCAGCTGGTCGGAAAGGGAAGAGGGAAGGGCACAGCTCATCCCTTTAGAGCAAGACTTGGAGGTGACACATATCCTGTCAGCTACATCCCATGGATTGGAATTTAGTCACATGGTCACACCTGACTGCAAGAGAGCCTAGGAAATGTAGACTTTATTTTGGGAGGCCATGTGGCCAGCTAAAAACTGAGGGTTCAATTACTAAGAAAGAAGGGGAGAATGGATACTGCGGACAAACAGCAGTCTCTGTCACAATAACACAATCAATGACATGAGGACACTGGAGAAATTCTGCCCCTGCCTGAGACCAAGACCATGGCTTCATAATCACAAAGTTGGCCAGGTTCAGTGGCTCATGCTTATGAACCCAGAATTTTGGGAGGCTGAGACAGGAGAATTGCTTAAAGCCAAAAGTTCGAGGCCAGCCTGGGCAACAAAGTGAGACCCCCTTCCTACAAAAGATAAAATAATTAGCCAGGTGTGGTGGCTTATGCCTATAGTCCCAGCTACTCAGGAGACTGAGGTGGGAGGATCACTTGAGCCCAGGAATTTGAGGCTGCAATGAACTGTGATTGTGCCATTGTGCTCTATCCTGGGCGACAGCGTGAGACCATGTCTGAAAACAAACAAACAAACAAACAAATAATCACAAAGTCCAGTCCAGTTTGTTGTCTGGGAAAGGGCTCAGCTCCAATCCACCAGCAGCTGCCCTCCTGGCAGTGAGAGCATGAGTGCCTCAGTCCTGCAGCGGGGGGCCTGGGCAGTGCACCATGGCACCTACTGTGTCTCTTGCCTAGAATGACCCTCTGCTCTCCTTTCAGATAGAAAACCTCCTCCCCAGCTACCATCCCATTTTACCACACTCCATCTCTCCTTTCCATACTGTCTGGTTTGCCTGTAAAATCTCCACCCATTCTAGCACTTGATCTTGTACAGTCTTGACTGTTTCAGATGTGGTGTCTCATTCCATCAACTGGGTTGGCTGAGCCAATCTGAGATCTTGTGGGTCCTATGGCTCCCACAAACTGCTCAGAAAACAAGAGCACCTTGATAAACTCCTGGTGTTTGCTGGCTATTGGCCAGTGTGACACTGAATGTGTCTTTGCAATTTGTATTTTGGAGCTTCCCTGGCTCTTGGATAATTTTCTGAACGTTTGAATGTGACAGTGTCAAGGTCAGTAAGTCCAACTCCCTCATTTTACAGATAATTGTATTTAGACACTGGGGGAGAAAGTGACTAGCTGGAAGCGGACCTCACTTAGGTCGATGGTTTCCAAACTGTTCCAGGGATCCTCAGGGTTCTGCAGATGGGGAGGGAAAGCAGGGGACGGACACACCTGAAGCCCCGGCTGCACTGATACAGCCCTGCTGTTGTCCAGCTTACACATGTGGGATCTTTCTAAAAATTTATTTAAAGAAAATCTTTCAGTAATTTTTTTTTAATTTTGAGAATCACTGTTTGAACCCCGTTCCTTCAAGGTGCAGCCAAGGGGGTTGAAGATCAGATTTTGGCTGAATTGTGGTGATAAAATAGATTATGCATCCGCTCATTCATTCTAGGTCCTGGGGATCCAGCAGTGAACAAAGCAGTGCATGTCCGCCCTCACGAAGCTGGAATTCTCTTGGAGAAATTAAACCATAGAAAATTGAGCATATACAAAAAGGCCAGCATGCGTATTCAAAGGAGAAGATAAAGCGGGGGAAGGATGAGAGAATGACGAAAAGAGCACAGTTTTGGGTGGGCTGGCCAGGGAAGGCTCCCGTGAGCTGGATGAAGCTAGGGAGAGAGCCGCGTGCACTGAGGGAAGAGCGTTCCAGGCTGAGGGGTCTGCAGGTTTAGTTGCCCCTCCCCCCCACTCGGTGCAAACACACTTGTGTTCTCAGGAAGAGAGGTGGCTGGTCCTTCCAGACAGGAAACAGGATTCAAAGGGACCTTGCAAAGCACACCCAAGGTCCAGAGAAGCCATGTGTTTTGCCCCTTGCCCCGCAAATGTGTGCACAGCAGGACCCAGCACAACTCCTCCCGTGTAGACAGAGCACTGGAGAATGTTTTGATTGGCCTTCCACACCCAGGCCAGTGCTACCTTAGGCAGCTCTTCCCCTCCCAGTAATTGAAATTCTCCTGGGCCGCTGGAGCTGAGGCTGGCTGAAGTCACTGTCATTGATAGGTGGCTCAAGGTGTATTCTGGTTCCCTGGGGCTGGCACTGGGGAGTCAAGCCTTCCTCTGTGAGAACCTTGCTTTAGTAACTACTTTTCTTGGTCACTCATGCATCTATCTTTGTCACTCAGTTGAGGACTGAGACATGGCCAGGATTGGTGGAGAACACAGTTCCCAGGGAGGAGGAGGGCTGGGGTTGGACTTCCAACTCTGCCCCTGAGTGCTGTGGGTTCTTGGCTGGCCAGGGACCCGTCTCACCCCTGGCTTTGCCATCTGTAACTTGGGTAATTGGAAACACATCCCTTGGACATTATGGTGAAAGACAAAAGAAGTCATGGGTGCATTCCTGGCCCAGTGCTTGGCAAATATTAGTCACAAAATAAGTCTTTGAAGAATGAATTTTGAATGAATGCATGAATATATGAAAAGGAAAGTATCTTGAAATAGAAAAGCATAGATAAAGCATAGATAAAGGTTTAATGAATTAAACCTTATTAAAACAAAATGACTGGAATCCAGCCTGATCTGATCCATGTTTTTCACAGTAATTGTGAGCTCATCAGCACAAGGACTTGGTTTTTCTGCAGGAATTCTGTGTGGCCCCGGCAGTGGAAGGGCCCATCTCAGCTAGTCTGCATTGGCCCTGGCTAAAACCCTAGGATTATCGCTGACTTGGGAGCACTTTTCATGTTAATTACTCTGTAGGTTGTATCAATTCAAGCTCTAAACCATATGTAATACAATTTGGGTCTTCCATTTTTATGGGAGACTGTGTTTTCCATTTTTATGGGAGACTGCCCAGATCCCTGGGCAGACACAATCCACTGGCACCTTGTAATGGTCCAGCAGCCTTTGGAGGGTCCTGGCTTTACGCAGAGGTCTCAGTTCACTCAGCCCAAGAATGTAGTCCCCGTCCCTGCCAGTTTCTGGTCTGGTAACAGTCTCCGCAGTGACCACATCATCAGCTTTCCTTCTCAGGCAACTGGCTTTCAGTTCCCTCTGTTTCTTCCTTTCTCTCTTGTGAGTTCAACCATGTCGTAGAACTTTGTTTTGTATTTTATTTAATATCGGACTTTGTGTCGATGTTGTTTGAGACAGGGTCTCTCTCTGTCACCCAGGCTGGAGTGCAGAGGCACCATCATAGCTCACTGTAACCACGGATTCCTGGGCTCCAGCGATCCTCCTGCCTCAGCCTTCTGAGTAGTTGGGACTACAAGCATGTGCCACCATGCCTGGCTAATTTTTTCATGTTTTTGTAGAGACAGGGTCTCACTATGTGACCCACACTGGTCTCGAACTCCTGGCCTTAGTCAATCGGCTTGCCTTCGCCTCCCACAGTGCTGGAATTACAGGCATGAGCTGGAATTACCTGGCACCTGATCTGTTGTTTCTGAAGCTGGAGAGGTTCCTCTTTCACTCAGCCAGCCGTACTACTGGAGCTGGAAGTCTCTCCAATGTTCCTTAAAACATGAATGAGAACCTCCATTTTTTCCTGTTGCAGGTGTGTGGGTGTGTGAGTAAGTGTGTACGAGTAGGTGTTGCATACACGTACAATCCAGATGTAACTTGAATTTCAGTCCTGGTTGCTGGGTACACTTTCAGAATCAAAATGTCTTCATCAAAAATTACTCCCAAAACTAGTTATCTGAGATGGCAGTGTTTTCTGTAAAAAGGTATTCTGGCCGGGCGCGGTGGCTCAAGCCTGTAATCCCAGCACTTTGGGAGGCCGAGGCGGGTGGATCACAAGGTCAAGAGATCGAGACCATCCTGGTCAACATGGTGAAACCCCATCTCTACTAAAAATACAAAAAATCAGCTGGGCATGGTGGCGCATGTCTGTAGTCCCAGCTACTCAGGAGGCTGAGGCAGGAGAATTGCCTGAACCCAGGAGGCGGAGGTTGCGGTGAGCCGAGATCGCGCCATTGCACTCCAGCCTGGGTAACATGAGTGAAACTCAGTCTCAAAAAAAAAAAAAAAGGTATTCTGCTCAAATTCACAACCTCGTGCCATTCGACTAACGGCTATTTACCAAGCACTTTGCACGTGTCAGGTCCCGTGCTAAGTTCTTCATATGCATCATTTACTGTAATACCCTCACAACCCTATGAAGCAGATACTATATTTACACTCACTTTACAAACAAGGAAACAGGGATTTCGAGAGATTAGATAATTTTCCCAGGTTTAGACAACAAGCCAAGACTGGGATTTCTCTCAATGTCTACATCCTCATTATTTCAGAAGTTGCTTTGCAAGCAGCATGACAGCTTTCTTGTTAATCTCCAGGGGCCAAGCAATTATCTATACATTGGTTAAGAAAGTGAGATCCGGCTGGGCTCGGTGGCTCACGCCTGTAATCCCAGCACTTTGGGAGGCCGAGGCAGGTGGATCACCTGAGGTCAGGAGTTTGAGACTAGTCCGGCCAACATGGTGAAACCCTGTCTCTACTAAAAATACAAAAAATTAGCCTGGCAGGGTGGCAGGCACTTGTAATTCCAGCTATTCAGTGGGGCTGAGGCAAGAAAATCACTGGAACCCAGGAGGTGGGGAGGTTGCATTGAGCTTAGATTGTGCCATGGCACTCCAGCCTGGGCAATAAAAGTGAAACTCTGTCTCCAAAAAAAAAAAAGAAAGAAAGAAAGTGAAACTCTGTCTACAAAAAAAAAAAAGTAAGTAAGTGAGATCAAACGGCATGACAAATACAAAAATTATACCACGTTGTAGAAATGGTGTCATTGTGTTGTTGCTGTATCTCCCACTACCATGTTGGAATTAGTATCTTCCATCTCACTCAAAGGAATATGCTTTCCATGTTTAAACCTCTCCACCCAAATGGATAAAGATTTATTTTCCCCAGACAATCCCTTGGACTTTTAAGTAGAAGAACATTGAATGGAAGATCTGGTAAAGCTCTGAATGTGCTCATTACGCAGCAGAAACATTTATTTGGAAAGCAATTCACGGAGGTGATATACGTGAATCCGTTCCCCGGGTATCAGCAGGCGCTAACTGAGCCCCTGTGAGTGCCAGGCAATGTCTCTCTAACAGCCTTGCTTGATCTGTGTTTTAAAAAAATTTAATAATAAACTTTTTATTTTGGAAGAATGTCAGATTCCCAGAAAAGTTGTTAAAATAGTACAGATAGTTCTGCATATCCTTCATCCAGTCTCCCCTAATTTAACATCTTACATAATCATGGTCCATTTGCCAACACTAAGACATCAATATTGGTACATTCCTATTAACGATACTGCAGACTTATTAGAATCTCACCAGTTTTTCTACTAATGTCTCTTTCTGTTCCAGAATCCAATCCAGGATTCCACACTGCATTTGCTGGATCCATTTTTAAAACAACTCACTTAGACAGTATTAAAATAGCATTGTTTTCTTTGCTTCACTTTGGGCTCAAATGCAGGAAAGACACTCGAGCTCTTTTTCCAATTCTAGGGGGAAGGCAGGCAAACAAATGGTAAATAAACCTCCAGACTTTTTTGGTTCTTCTGAGTTAGGAGTTCACCCATGAATCCTGTGGGTAACCCAACTCTGTCCTCATGAAATCACCACGTAAGGAAGAATTTCCTCAGCTGGGCATGGTGGCACACCTGTGGCCCCAGCTACTCAGGAGGCTGAGGTGGGAGGATCACTTGAGCCCAGGAGTTCAAGTCCAGCCTGGGCAATGTAGGGAGACCCTGTCTCTGAAAAAATTAAGAAAAACAAAACAAACAAACAAACAAAAAAACAGAAAAAGAATCTCCTCCTATGCCCTCACTCAGAGTTTAGTATGCATCCCTGTGGGAGCACAGGTTAGAAGCAGGCTTGATAAAGCACACTGCCTGTGGTTTACCCCACCAGACCTGAAGACCAGCTGAGTCTTAAGGCTAGGGGGTGACTTAGTTCACAGCTGTGACGTCCTCCTAGTGTCCCCTTGGTAGTTAGTGCAAAGAGAACCTGTAGGGTAGGATAGGCCACAGCCTAGATGGGGGGCAGTATTAATTTCTGCCTTGGAGCAGGACCCCAAAAGGACTTCGGTTCCACCAAAGAAAAGGGACAGAAAAGAGCAGGGGCAAAGCCCTGAATACATGATCATTTCCAGGGAACTTTCTGGATGCATTTCTTCTCTGCCTGTTTCACCTCAGGGTGATCAGTAAGAACCTGCAGTGGGATGTGGGAGGTTGTGCCTGGTTTCTGGTGGGAAAAGCTCATAGTGGGGTGAGGGCTGAGGCCCCAGGCCCTCTACCTGGGGCAGTCAAAGAGGCCTGTGGACACCTTGCTAGGAGCACAGGTGATGAACCAGTGGAAGACACTTCTGTTTCCATGACAACTGGCTATAATACAGTCTGAACTTTTAAATCTTTAGTAAACTCTTAGGGTTAGAAGAAGGTCTATGTGGAGAATTGTTATTATCCATTAAAAACATTGCTTGGTTTGGTTTGAACTGTTAAATAGGTCAGAGTTGTTTTGCTGTTGGCAAAAGCCTATAATGCATTCAGGACAGGGCAGGAAAACATGAGTCTTCACATACATTCTAGTTCTATTTCTGCAAACAAAAACTGTGTGACCTGGGTCCTAGGGTATGTCCTTCCTTTATCCATCCATTCATCCAACCATCCATCCATCCATCCAACCATCCATCCGGCTGATATTTATTGAGCCTCGCCTTTTTCCTGGGCAGGATTTCTTACCTGTAAAATGTGAGAATTCATTGGGACTCATATTTCTGACCTAGGATCCCAGAATCTTAGGAATTTCAGGGCAGTGTTTTGGGGGCTACCTTCCTAAGGTGGGTAGGGAGATGGGACAGGGTCTCAGAACAGCTTCAACCCAGAACAGCCATGTTTTTAGCTGTTTTTATATGTTGGGTTTCCTCTTAAGATTTCTTTTGAACAAAGTCTCCCCGACTGAAAATTCACTACCCCAGAGGGTCTCTGTAAACCTTCCAGGAGTGACACTGCAGCTTCAAGCCAAATTGTTTTTAAATCAATGCCCCTGCAGTGTAGGGCATAGAAATATAATGGTAAGTAAACCAGGATCACTGCTCCTCGGAGGCTGGCTGTCACTGTGAGGACAAACTGAGATGATAGGTGGGAAAGCCTGCTTAGAGAAACGACTGTTTTCAAGATGATACCAATTATCATTATTACATGGGGGTCGGGTAGTCAACATATACCCACAGGAAAATGCAGATTACAATTCAGTCTGCAATTAGGGACCAGATAGGAGCAGCCAACTCCCAGGTGCTCCATGTAGGGATTCTGAGCATTCGTCTGCGCCCCCCGCGGGGGCTGTTGCGCCCCCTGCTTCCTGCATGCGTCCACCGCGCCAGCTGCTCCGGGAGCAGGGCCCGCGGCGGCGGCGCCTCGCTGTGATTGGCTGAACCCGAGGTTGTTGCTAGGCTACCAGTGCGCCCTGAGCCTGGGGCCCCACAGTCCCACCCTCCGTGGCAGATCCATCCCTCACTGCAGACCTAATTCTGGCACCCTGTGAACGGCATCCTCAGCAGCTTAAATTATCAGCCCCAAGTGCCGTCTTTCTAGGATTTTTGATTTAGCAAGAGGCCATGTGAAGTTGGGGAAGAGAAGCCCTCTGTTTTTATCCTCTGGGTCATCATAGCGACTTCTTTCACTGGGCCTCAGCATCCCCCTTCAGTTTCTGGAGTTCACTCATTTATCCATTATTCATGCCTGCGTGCATGATTCTTAAGTGTCGACCGTATTCCAGGCACTATATTGAGTGCTAGGGACAAAAGAATGAACAAGACAGAGACAATCCTTGCCCTCGTGAAGGGGGGAGCATTATCCACCTAAACAAAATAAACGCATGTCCAGCTATCCCTTTTCTTCCTTTGATGATTTTTCTAGCCCTTCTTTCCCCTGCCATACCTGTAGGGTCTGCCAAGTTGGCAGGAGAGGGAGTGTGCTCCCAGTCAGGCCTACATGACTCTGAAACTGGAGCGCACCTTCTCACTCCACACTTGTATTTTGCCCTTTTGATTCCAAGCATGAGCCTGACCACATCTTAATAAGAATGTGGGGCAGGGATCACTGTCTCCCCTTCAGATGAGCAGGCTGAGAGTCCAAAATATCAAAACACCTTGTCACATAAGGAATTATTGTCATACGCAATCTTTGAGCATTTACTATGTGCAGGCACTTTAAAAGCTATCTGCCTCATCATAATCCAGTAAGGCAGGCATTCTTATACTCATTTTACAGGCAGCAAAGTTGAGGATGAAAAACGTTATTTAACTGGCCGGTGATATATAGATAGTCTGTGGTGAAGCTGGGACTTAAACCAAATCTGCCTGGCTCCAAAGCCTAAGCTGTTTCCAAGAAATGGATGTGGTTACAGAAAGACTCTCCTATCAGCTGGACACAGTGGCTCCTGCCTGTAATCCCACCACTTTGGGAGGCTGAAGTGGGAGGATTGCTTGAGCCCAGGAGTTTGAGACCAGCCTGGATAATACAGTGAGACCCTGTTTCTACAAAAAAAAAAAAAAAAAAAAAAAAAAAAAAACAACCAGCCAGTATGGTGGCACTCACCTGTAGTTGCAGCTACTCAGCAGGCTGAGGTGGGAGGATCCTTTGAGAAGTTCAATGCTACAGTGAGCTGTGATGGTGCCACTGCACTCCAGCCTAAGCAACAGAGTGAGACCCTGTCTCTAAAAATAATTTAAATTAAATTAAAAAAGAAAGATCTCTGGGTGGCTGGAACTTGGAAATATAGCTTCCAAGTGCCCTTCAAAAATCTTCCAGTCTCAACATCTTTTTACATTTTACGTTTTAGAGGCAGGGTTCCACTCTGTCATCCAGCTGGAATGCAGTGGTGTGATCATGGCTCACTGCAGCCTTGACCTCCCAGACTCAAGTGATCCTCCCACCTCAACCTCCTAAGTAGCTGAGACTACAGTGGCATGCCCCTATGCTTGGCTAATTTTTGAAATTTTTTTTCTGTAGAGACAGGTGTCTTGTTATGTTGTCAGAGCTGGTCTCAAACTCCTGGGCTTAAGCAATCATCCACCTCAGCCTGTATGTGGCTGGGATTACAGGCATGAACCACCCCACCCAGCATCTTATTTACATATTTTTCTCGGCACATGAGGCTCATAAAACTTGATGAGCTGACCACACTAATCAATATTGTTACTTTGTTGTCTGTCCATCTCTCTGGGATGATCTTGCTTCAAGCTTTTATTGGGTAATTAAGTCAAGTAGCTCCCCCTTGGGGGCATCTCCATTGCTCTCAGGTTTTTATATTCCTTTGTTCACACACTGAACAAACACTCATCACCCACCAAGTGTTATGGGAAGCTTGGTGGACACAGAGTATGGCCCATCTCTGCCCTGGAGGAATTTCCAGCCTTCAGGGGAGGTTTCTGAAGAGACTTCTATGGGCAAAGCTCAGTGGTAGGCTATTGTAAGAGGAGGAGGAGAACCAGATTTGCCCTAAGAGAATCCCCTTCCCTGAGCAGAAGTGGATGTGTCTAGGGTGGGGTGGGGGCTGGAAGCAGCCAACCTTGAGTATCCTGATGAGGACATAGTGGGTCTGCGGCGCTGCTTCTAATAACCTTGCTACGGTTAGTGTGGGACTCTGTCTCAGAGCCTGGCAGCCTGCAGCTCGGAAGGAGGACTTTAAATGGGAGAAGGTGCTGGAAAATATGGTAATACATAAAGAAGTAAGCTAAATTTATCCCCTCTCTCAGCACCCAACGATTGCTGTGCTTAACACTTAAATTTCTACCAGCATAGATTTGTTTAACCAGAAGATTAGTTGCTGGGAGAGAGAAAGGAGAGAGATAGACAGAGACACAGAGAAAGACAGAGACTTTGAAGACAGACAGAAACACACACACACACACACACACACACACACACACACACTCACACACCCCTGGAGAGAACTAGGAAGATGCAGAGATAACAGCATCCTTTGGTGTATGGCTTCAGCCAGCAGCAGGAGAACTAGACTCAGAGAAACAGACAACCTCCTGCCCTCTTCCTCCCAGGATACATGGCTGGCTAGAGCATTGCTAATTTCCAGACAGCACCATTTTCCGATGTGAGTACTTTGGAATGTCGACACTGTTTTCATTATCTTGTCCACTGCTTTGTTCCTGTCATCCACCCCCACCCGTGAATAGGTGAGAGTTGAGTAGAGGCATAATATAGTAAAGCCGCAATTAAAGTAAGCATTATAAGACTTTAAATATGTATGCCTTTGACCTAGCATTCTCACTTGTAGGAATTTATCCTAAGGAAAATAAGTATATGGACAAAGAAGCTAGCATGAGATTGTTCATTGCATCATTATTTAGAGAAACAATTAAACAAATGAAATAGCCAACCACTCTGGGTTTCCCGATCAATAAATTCTAGTAAAACCTTACAACAGCTTTCCATATTGCTTTTAAAATTAGCTTATGGGCTGGATGCGGTGGTTTGTGCCTGTAAGTAATCCCAGCACTTTGGAAGACCAAAGTGGGAGAATTGCTTGGGACCAGGAGTTCAAGACCAGCCTGGGCAACATAACGAGATCCTATTACAGGTATTGATCGACTTACCACCTATGCAACTTATGACCATTTGACCTTACGACCACAATCGCTAGCCACAACTGCTCTGCGTCTGGCAGCGCAAACGTTGCCCAGCTGGGCGTACGACAGTGTGGACCAGCTTCCGGCAGCACTACCATCTCTGCGTGCACCATTTCAACTGTACGTATAGCCCACTCAATTTACGACCAAATCGTGTTACAACCGGTCCACGGTCCCAACCGTGGTCGTAAGTCGAGCACTAGCACATAACGAGATCCTATTATTACAAAAATAAAAATAATTAGCTGGGTGTGGTGGCACATGCCTGTAGTTCCACCTAAGGCAAGAGGATTGCTTGAGCCAGGCGTTCCAGGGTGCAGTGAGCTATGATGGT
Organism: Cebus imitator; assembly: GCF_001604975.1. Taxonomy (NCBI): domain Eukaryota; kingdom Metazoa; phylum Chordata; class Mammalia; order Primates; family Cebidae; genus Cebus; species Cebus imitator. Next base: position 9,952,372 of record NW_016107339.1, on the reverse strand, counting down.
AACACTGCACTCCAGCCTGGGTGACAGAACAAAACTCTACGTGAAAAAACAGATTAGATTATAAATGGATATTTGTTGACCTGGAAAAGCATTCACAATATATTAGGTGAAAGAAGAAAGTTACAGCTGGGCATGGTGGCTCACACCTGGAATCCCTACACTTAGGGAGGCCAAGGTGGGCAAATCATGAGGTCAGGAGATTGAGAACATCCTGGCTAACACCGTGAAACCCCAAATATAAAAAAAAAAAAAAAAAAAAAAAAAAAAAAATTAGCCAGGAGTGGTGGCACCAGCCTGTAGTCCCAGCTTGGGACTGAGGCAGGAGAATCGCTTGAACTGGGGAGGCGGAGGTGGTGATGAGCTGAGATCGAGCCACTGCATTCCAGCCTGGGAGCCAGACTCCGTCTCAAAAAAAAAAAAAAAGAAAAGAAACAAGTTACAAATAGTTTATACTGTATGACCCCTAATTGTGAATAAAAATAAAATATATAGTTTAAGAAGACAGACCAAATGTTTTTCTCTAGGAGGAGGGACTCCAAGACATTTTAATTTTTTTCTTTCTGATTATCTGCATTTTTAAAAGTTTTTTTTACAATGAGCATGTCTGATTTTTTGTGATAAGAACAAATTTCCAGCCGGTGTGGTGGCTTATACCTGTAATCCCGACACTTTGGGAGGCCGAGGTGAGTGGATCACCTGAGCTCAAGAGTTCAAGACCAGCCTGACCAACATAGTGAAACCCCATCTCTACTAAAAAAAAAAAAAAAAAAAAAAATTAGCTGGGTGTGGTGGTGCATGTCTGTAATCCCAGCTACTTGGGCAGCTGAGGCAGAAGAATCGCTTGAACTCAGGATGGGGAGGTGTGGTGAGCTGCACTGCACACCAGCATGGGCAACAAGAGTGAAACTCCATCTCAAAAAAAAAAAAGAACAAATTTCCTTGCTTCCCTCCCAGGAGTGGCTTCTGCTGGGAGATCAGGCGTTCCTGGCTCCCAGGCATCGTGAGAAGAGCCATTAACCCTTGCCAGCTGTTAAGCTGCTCATTAAGAATTCCCTGTCCCGGCTTGACTCCCCATCCCAACTGGTTTTATGGGCAAGACCTCAGTGACCCAACACCTTGGTATCCAAATGAGCAGTTGCTGCATCACCTGAGAGTGGGTTAGCCCCTGCCCTCCCTTGAGGGCAAACACTGTTTATCACTGTTGGCACATGGTAAGGCTAGCCTCGCTAAAACTGTAGGGCCTTTCCACCTCCCAGGAGCACCCTCCCCTGTAGGAGGGTGACAGCTATGATGCTTCATGGCTCGGCGGTCCCGACTCCACAGAGGCAGGTATGATTCTGAAGGCTGGCAAGAAAAGGCTGTCCCCATGGCAACCCGGGCTTGCTCAGCCTTTTCATTCCTGAGATCAGTCCAACCCCCAGGGAATGAAGGTGGGGTTTGGAGTCAGAAAAATCACTGCCTGGCTGTCTGACCTCAGGTGAGACACTTAGCTTTTGTCTGTCAGTTTCTGCATCTGTAAAATGGTGCTGAAGCTTCTTACTCACCTCCAGGACTGGAGTGGAATGATCTGTAAATTGTAAAACACAAGAGGAGTAAGGCATCCCTAATTTTGGCTTGTCCCCAAATTGCCATGTGACTTTGGGAAAATCACTTGACCTCTACGTGTCTCAGCTGCTCTATTTATAAATAGGCAAGTAAGGCACACTGGTTACTTCCCAGATGTACTGCAAGGTGCCTGTGAGAGGTACTTGTCCAGCCTCTGCCTGGTTACCTGTCGTGGCAGAAAACTCATGACCACACAGCTTCCCATGTCGCCATCGCTACATGACACTAACTATAAGAAAGTTCTTTCATACAGCATATTATAGTATATTTTACAATTAAATGTTTGTTTCAAAAAGTTAGCCATCCTTTTCAGAGCTGTTTTCCCTCCTGATTTTCCCAGGGGCTTGCACAGGGTAGAGATGAGCAGTGGTCAGCAAAAAGCAGGTGTGCGCTCAGCTCTTGGCTCAGTGTGTTAGAAGGAGCCCGGGCTCTGGGGTCACACATCCTAGGTTAAAATGTTACTTTATCCACTTGCCAACTGGCTGACACTGACCCTGGGAAAGTTATATTACCTATCTGAGCCTCAGTTTCCTGATCAGTAAAAGGAAGACAGAAATACCTACCTCCCATTATTGTCATGGGAATTAAGCCAGTTAGCACTTCTTACTAAGCTTACAACCCAGAGAGACTTACCTGGTGGAATTTTCGGGACTTGGGGTGGGGAAGGTTACATCCTCCCCTGCCACCCCTGAACAGCACATCTGCCCACCGAGCACATGGCACAGGGCAGTCTTACACACTCCATGTCTCAGGCCCGTCTCCCTCTCAGACCTGGACCAGGGCCATAAAGGAAAGATGATGCAATGGTTTCAAGATAAAGTTCACCTCCTCCTCGTGATTCACTAGCACCCCCTCCCTGCCCGCAGACTCAGTGGGCACTAAGCAAGTATCCCAGGGCGTCACTTGGGAACAACTTCCAACTGCACCAATGTTTTAATAGAAATCTCATACAGGACCCCAAAAATGTGGTCTGACAGTGGACTTCCAGGCAGAGTGACAAGAAGTTGGGGAAAGCTATTTGGGGTTGGGTGAAAGTGTTCCTTTAGCTATTGATATGAAGGTGTCTGTCATGCTGCATCTCCTGGACAAGGGTCAGTACACCTGGGTCCAGCTCCACCATCACCCAGCTCTGGGCTCTCTGGAGCCAGCGACTTCCTTCCGCAGAGTCTTGCTTTCCTCACGTGCGAGACAGCAGGCTGACTCCTCGGGTTTTCCCGGGTTCCAAATTCTAGGTTTCCCCATTTGTTGGATTCAGGGATGAGTTGCAGAAACCAGCAGAGACTCCCTTGGCCCCTGGCCACTGGGTGACGCCAACCGCCCCCTCTTCTCTGCTTCCTCCGCAGATGAGTACCTCAGAGTCCTCAATGTGGGTGTGGCCGAGGTGAAGAAATCCTTCCTGGGGCCCTTGTCCCCGTCCTGCAAGATGGTGCAGATGATGAGGCAGTTTCTGTACCGGGTCCTGCCTGAGGACTCCTACAAGGTCACCACGGGGAAGCTCCATGTGAGCCTCACCCGCTTCACGGACGGGGAGAGTGTTGTGGTTTCAGAGTTCACATCCAAGGAGGAGCTCATCGAGGCAAGGGGGCTGGGCCTGGAGGGAGGGCTGAGAGGGGGCGTGGGAGGGCTGCTCCTGCTCGCTCTCCACAGCCCAGCCCGCTGCCTCACCCGTCTGCCTCACTTCCCTAGTCCTTCCTTCATGCCCCCAGTGTGTCTCTGTGCGAGGTGCAGGATTAGATGAGATGGACACAGAAGCCCAGGACGAATCAGGCTTGACTGCCACCCTCAATGCTTCAGCCTTTGCACCTCTCCCGCCCGGCCCTCTGCGCTAAGCCTGGAACTTCCCAGAGGCCCAGGTGTGACCTGCAGAGGACGGAGGTCCCTTCAAAGCCTCCCAGGCTGCGCTGCCATGCATCCCCCCTGAATTACTCCCAGTTTGTGGGAATGATCAGGGGAGAGGGCACCCTATGTCCCCTTTCTGCCCCCTCTCTTCCAGTGGTTCTTGATAAGGGATTGAATTACCACCAAATCAGTTCTCACTTAGAAAAGTACACACTAACCCTGAGTGCACTGCTCTAAACTCATTAATATGAATTTTAGTTGTGAAGAATGATTGCTGGAGAGGGCTGCAGATAAGTCCCATTGTCTTTCAGGACAAGGGTTAAGCAGCGTGGCCTCCATCCCATATTTCCACTCTCCTTCTTTCCCCCACATACAGGGCCTTCCCCACCCCATCCTCATCCCATACACGCCTGGTAGTGACCCTGGGGATGAGAGATGACTAGGTGGTGGGCATGGACACCCCCTCCACCCCTCACGGCCCGCTGGGTTTTTCAGCAACCGGCTCTTCCAGATCCGCCTCCTCATGCCCACCCCCGTTCTGACTTCATCTCCCACAGCTGCCGTTTTCTCTCCCCGGTCCTCTCCCCAACCTTCCACTCCTACCATGCCAACCCTAGCAAACCACACACAAGCCAGGCCACTGGGCCTTCGCACCTGCCGCTCTCTCTGCCTGGGATCCCCTCTCCCTCCCACCCTACTTCACCTGCTGCTGAAACCCAGTCCCTCCTGCCAGGGAACCTCCCTTCATCCCCTCCCCACCCTGCCCGCACCCCTCCTGTGGAATCACGGTGCCCATGCTCATCTCCACCAAGCCCCTGTCACCCCATTGCTCTGTCACCCACTTGCTCACTCCCCCTCACAGGGCACTCCCAAGCGTGGACCTCTCAGCCTCCTTTGCTTCCAGGGCCTGGCCCAGGACTGACACATATTAATGGTGGTTGAATCCTACTGGATCTATGAAAGTTCAGCATCAGAAGGGACCCTGAAGCTGATGAGCCCCCCTTCCCACTTTAAAGTTGGGACGTCAGGGCCAGATGAACCAAGTAGCTTACCAAGGACCCAACTAGTGAGGGCCAGGCCAGGAATTGAACTTGAAGCTCCGCTTCCCAGGGGGCCACCTTCACCTAGGGTTTAAGGAGGTCCAGGCTGGCGGTGGGTGGGTCAGCGCCGACAGGTGAGCTGTGCCTGCTGCACCCCCCGCCCCCGCATCTCAGCCCTGTTCTCTCCCCGCAGGCCCTGTACTGCAGCTGCTTTGTCCCCGTGTACTGCGGCCTCATCCCCCCGACTTACCGAGGTGTGGTGAGTGCTCCGGCGTGGTGAGGGGTGAGCCAGGATCCAGGGGACCTCGGGTCCCTGTGACTCACACCTGGGGGAACCAGGGGTTGGTCTCAGAATGCAGTGGGGACATAGAATTGGAAAGTTACTCGCGTTTTTACTCAGAATTCACAATGTAGGTGCTTTCCGGGCCTTTAAGATGAGCTTCTGGGCAGGCTCCTTTCTGGACCCACGTACCCATTGCCAAGCCCAGCAAATCAAGGCTCCATAGGCTTGGCAGGTTTTCCCAGACTTGATAGAGCAGAGGAGATGCACCACAAAGCTCTGGGACCTGGACACTTGAATGATGAGGACCTTTTCGGAGGCCCTCTAGGACAGGGCCTTACAGACTTTACTGTGCCCATGAGTCACTTGGAGTCTCATCAAACGATGCAAGCTCTGATCCAGGCGGTCTGCAGCCGGGCCTGGGGGACTTCGGCCCTAATCAGCCTCAGGTGCTGCTCATTCTGCTGGTGGGCGGGCCACACTCTGAGTGGTGATGCTCTAGCTCATGCTCCCTCCTCATTTTATATGCAGAGAAAGTCAGGTCCAGAGACTAGGATTCAGGTAGTAGATGGAGCCTGGGTTGCACAGCAGCCAGCCCTGAGAGTTACAGCCTCAGTATTTGTTATCCTTCGTTCATAGGTGAGAAAACAGAAGCCCCGAAGGGAAGGGGCTCGTGGGTGAACACGTGGTGGCTTGGTCTGTGGCAGAGGAGCACGTCTCCTGCTTTACCCAGAGTATGGGCCCCTGCGCACAGAGCCCTGGGAACCCCAGTCTCAGCACCACTAAGGTAGTGGAGGCAGGATCAGTGCTGAGAAAGAGCACTGGGCTGGGAGTCCAGAAGCCAGTACAGACTCACCAAGTGACCAGGGGCACAGCATACACCCACCAGGACCTCTGTCTCCAGGCTTATCCTGAAGGGTCTTCTGGCCCTTCCTCGATGGGCCCTTGAAGCTGGTGCCATGTCCCATGGGCTGTTTCCATGTACTCCAAGTGGGACTGGGAACTCTGGCCCCAGGTGAGCATTTCTGACTCTGCCCCCACAGAGGTACATCGATGGGGGCTTCACAGGCATGCAGCCCTGTGCCTTCTGGACCGACTCCATCACCATCTCCACCTTCAGCGGCCAGCAGGACATCTGTCCCCGGGACTGCCCCGCCATCTTCCACGACTTCCGAATGTTCAACTGCTCCTTCCAGTTCTCCCTGGAGAACATCGCCAGGATGACCCACGCGTTGTTCCCCCCGGACCTGGTGGTGAGAGGCAGGAGGGGTCTGGGGAGTAGGGGAAGATACCCTGCTAGGACTAGGGGTGAGATCAGAGAGCCATTGGGGCCCGCTCAAGTTCTATCTGTGTCTCCTCCCCTCAAATGATCCCTTAAACTTCCTCCTAGACCTGCATCCTGGCCTTGCTGCTAACTGGCTGTGTGACCTTCAGCAAGTCCCTTAAGCTCTTGCAGCCTCAGTATTCTCCCCTGTAAAGCAAGATGATGTCGGAAGTGCTGATAGAAATGTTAACTGAACTCTTCCACTCGCAGTTCATGTACCAAAGCAAGGGTCGGCAAACTGCAGTCCACGGGCCAAATCCAGCCTCTGGCTTGTTCTTTACAGCCTGTGAGCTAAGAAAGGGTTTTCCATTTTTAGGGAGTTATGGGGGGGGGGAGAAGAAGAAGAAAAAAAAGAACATCAGGCAGAGACTGCATGTGGCCAGCAAAGCCCCAAATAAGTGTTTACTGTCAGCCCTTTACAGAAAAGGCTTGCGGGCAAGATCTCCTGTAATCCTCTAGCATCCTCTGTGATCAATAGTGTTACTGCCCCCATTTTATAGGTGAAGAAATTGAGGCTGTGAGTGGTGACAGCCACACAGCCAATAAGGGGCAGCACAGAGACCTGAACCCAGACTCCAAACTCTGCTCTTCGTATGCCCAAAGGCACCTCCTCTGGTTCTGCCATGAGCACCCACCACTTTCCTGCCCGGGGGAGGCTGAGGATCTGCCACAAATGGCGTCACTCATGAACGCAGCATCACTGGGATGCGTGATCAGGAATTGCTCCCCAACTCTTCTTAGCAGATAGTGAGGGATGAGGCACTGGATGTATATGTTTTGAAAAGTCCATCAAATGAAGTTCAAGAGCAATGGGAGCAGCTGCGCTGGGTCGGGGGGATTGTGGTTCCCTTCATCGCTGCAGCCTTAGTCATTCTCCTGGCGCTCCCGCCCCCAGATCCTGCACGATTACTACTATCGAGGGTACGAGGATGCAGTCTTGTACTTGAGGCGGCTGAGTAAGTACCCGCGGGGCCACAGGCAAGGGCATGCTGGAGGGTAAGGAAAGTTCAAACAGTAGAAGGGCTGAAGGGAGGGGCATTCCCCCCAAATTTGTGACCTGGAGAAACCCTTCACCTGGGAGAGCTGGAAATGGGGGTGGGGACCTAACAGGCTGTATGGCCCAGCCCAGACCTCTGGGGCTAGAAAGTAGGATCTCCATGTAAAGGGGGCTCTGGGGCTAACGAAGGGGACAGTGTCTAGGACAGTTGTACAGGTGTGTTTATGAATTTAAAAACTCTATTTAGGAAATCCAGGGTTCAGATCTTCCTGGAGAATTCCATTTTCATGTCATTTGATTCTCTTTCACTTGATTCTCTTTCCAGTAAAATCACCTTATTAATGTAGAACTGGTCATGACCAGTTTATATTTGCATAAGACTTTGAGTGACCTATCAATCAGCAAATCACAGAGAAGACCCCCTGCCCTCTGTAGGTTTGGAATGCTGGTCCTTCCGCCTATCTATTCTCTGTGTATTATCAGGGTAGAGGAAACAATTCCAACGACATGTATTTTATGTGCTAGCTCCATGGCAAACGTCATTGTTAAGAAAAATGAACAGAACTGGGTGTGGTAGCTCATGCCTGTAATCCCAGCACTTTAGGAGGCCAAGGCAGGAAGATCGCTTGAAACCAGGAATTTGAGACCAGCCTGGGTGACTGAGACTCCCATCTCCACAAGAAATTAAATAATTAGGGCTGGGCACAGTGGCTCAAGCCTGTAATCCCAGCACTTTGGGAGGCCGAGGTGGGTGGATCACAAGGTCAGGAGTTTGAGATCAGCATGGCCAATATGGCAAAACCTCGCCTCTACTGAAAATACAAAAAAAATCAGATAGGTGTAGTGGCGTGTGCTTTTAATCCCAGCTACTCAGGAGGCTGAGGCAGGAGAATCGCTTGAACCTGGGGGGCAGGGTTCGCAGTGAGCCAGGATTGCGCCACTGCACTCCAGCCTGGGCAACAGAGCGAGATTCTGTCTCAAAAACAAACAAACAAACAAACAATTAGCGCCTATAGCCCCAGCTACTTGAGATCGAGGCTGCAGTGAGCCTTGACTGCAACACTGTACTCCACTCTGGACGACACACTGAGACCCTGTCTCTAAAAAAAGAAATCAACACAAGCTTTGCCATATTTAGAATCAATTTTTTTTTTCAGTAAAAGGGATCACTAGATCAAAAGGTTTACCTAAGGTTACATCGGAAGATTTTTCCTCGTTGCCATGTGTCTTTATGACTGTCTTTTTTGTCAGTTGTGTAATATTCCATCATAGCTATACAGAAAATGTTGCTTGATCATTCCTTTGAGTCTCCAAATGTTGGTGATTATGAGTAATTCTGTGGTAAACTTTTTGTGTATGTACCTTTAAAACTACTCTGTGGGTGAGATTAAGGGGTTGGATGAGATTTTCTTCCTAGGAGGTGATCACTTATTTTTTCCCTTCTTCAAAATTCCTTCCTGCTTCCCAAGCTCCCCTTGTCCTGTCTCTATTTTCTCCTGGGTGCTTTCTCCCAACAAGGGCGGTGGAGAGGTGGACTGACAGGAGAGCAGGATGCAGAAAACCTGGGCTCAGGAGGCAAGCAGCTCTAGGCCCCCACCCCTCCACCGCAAGCTGTGTGACCCTCAGGATCATCACTTGCCCTCTCTAAGGCTTTCCTAATCTATTGAGAAAACGGGGGAGGTTAGATCCTAGCTCCAGACACCTACTAACTCTGTGATCTTGAGCAGGTAACTAATCTCCTGGGGCCTCAGTTTCCTCATCTGTAAAAGGGGCCTAATCATGGAACCTTATGGTTTTATTTTGAAGAATAAAGATCAAGCCCTTAGCACAATGCTCAGATAAATGGTGGCTCTCATGAGAACCTCAGAATGCTGTGTCCTAGCTAGGGTCAGTCCAGCCTACCGCTGGGTGAAACCTGATGGTGGCACTTCAGGAATCCGCCCCCAAAATTGAGGCAGGATATGGGTGGGGGCAGTTTTTTCAATGGCCCAAGTAGGAACAGAAACAACTCCTAAGGGAGAAATTGTCTCCTGCTGACTACCAGCTATTTTTGCTTCCTCTTCCAATTTGCCAGTGTATGGCACGGCTTTCTCAGCTCAAATTTCACCTCCACTACCTCAATCCTCTTGGATTTAGTGGGACTGGATTTTTCTCCCTGCATCAGACGTGAACAGGAACTACTGACATACAGTGAGAAATTGCAGTTGGTCTCCAGAGCCACACTCTTCTCCCCCCCTGCCATCTGGGAACAGAAAATGGGATTCCGCCCAGCCCCTGCCGGACTGCTTTCTGGGTGGGCGGTCACCTCCAGCAGGAAGCTGCACCCCAAAAGGTGTCACCCTCCACTCCTCAGCTCACATTCTCACAGCCTGTTTCTCCTCCCTCCCAAGGGCTCACATCACTTAATTATTCCTGCTGTCAGGCAAGCCACTCTCTCCACACTCGGCCCATCCTGGCAGCAGCCTTCTGCCAAGGGGAAGGGCAGTGCACGCTGGCGCGCTTGAAAATCCACATTCCCCACACAGATGTGTGAACGTGGGCGCTGAGTGAGGTTGGAGCTCAGAGGATGCCATGTCTAAAATATTCATCCGGCATCCAGGCATGCCGGGCCAAACCTCTCTTCCGCCTCCTCCCCCACTCCCTTCTTCCCTCTCACAGTTTGATAAGTCTCTCTCTCTCTCTCTCACACACACACACACCTGTGAAACCATCACCACAATCAAGATAGTGAATAATCCGCCATCCCCAAAATTTCCTCATGCCCTTTCATGATCCTTCCTACCCTCCCTCACCCCTACTATTCCCAAGCAACCCCGATCTGCTTTCTGCCATTATAGATTACTTTACTGTTTGTGAACTCCTTTTTAATATCTGAATTCTCTCACTCTGAATAATTATTCTGAGATGCATCCATGTTGTTACACATATAGTTTGTTCCTTTTTACGTTCCCTGCCACTGTCTTAATGGACCACAAAAGAGTTGACTATACCGCTGTATGCACACACCACAGCTCATTTACCCATTCGCCTGTTGGTTATTTCCAGATTTGGGCTGTTATGAATAAAGCTGCCGTGAACACTCATGCCTGAGTCTGGTGTGGACATATGCCTTCCTTTCTCTTGGGTAAATACCCAGGAATGGAATGACTGGATTGCATGGTGCATGCATGTTTAACATACATACACAAATATTTTAATTGTGGTTTAAAAAAAAACACATAACAAATGTTAAGCACACAGTTCAGTAGTCTTAACTATGTTTGTATTGCTGTGCGACAGATCTCTAGAGCTTTTTCATCTTGCAAAACTGAACCTCTAGATGCGTTGATCATCAACTCCCCCTTTTCTCCTCCTCCAGCCCCCCGGCCACCACCATTCCACTTTCTGTGTCGATGATTTTGACTACTCTAGTCCCCTCATGTAAATGGAATCATGCAGTATTTGTCTTTTTGTGACTGGCTTATTTCACTTAACATAAACGGCCTCAAGATTCATCCATGTTGTAGCAGGCGATGGGATTTTCTTCCTTTTTAAAGTTGAATATATTCCACATTTTCTTTATCCATCCATCTGACAAAGGACATACCTTCCCGCTTTTGTGGATAATGCTGCAGTGCCCATGGGTGTATGCGTGTCTCTTCCAGATCCTATTTCAATTGTTTTGGATAGATAACCGGAATATATGTTTGATTTTTAAATAAACTGCCAAATCATTTTCCAAAGCAGTGGTACCACGTTACATGCCCACCAGCAATGGATGAACATTTCAGTTCCTCCAAAACTTTTGGTCTTTTCAATTAACGCTCAGAATTTTAAATTTTAGCCCTTCTAACAGGTACGCGTCAGTAACTTGTGGTTTTAATCTACGTTCCCCTCATGACTAAAGATGCTGAGCATCTCTTCATCTGCCTGTTTGCCTTCCATGGATCTTCTCTGGCGAAGCATTCATTCCACTCTTTTGCACATTTCTCTCCTATACTTTTAATAAGCTTTTTTTTTTTAGGGTTAGTTTTAGATTTGTGGATAACTTGTGAAAACAACACAGGGTGTTTGTCTCACATTTGTTAGATGTTGCAGAATGGTATATATATAACATGGTACACAATCCAGTATATTTGTTATAATTCATGAGCCACTCTTGATATCTTATTAACTGAGAGCCATTGCTTATTCAGATTTTCTTAGTTTTTACCTAATTCTCTTTCCTGTTCCAGGACCCCGCACCCAGGGATCACATTACATTTAGTCGTCACGTCTCCTCAGGTTCCTCTTGCCTATAACAGTTTCTCAGACTCTTCTTATTCTTGATGACCTTGACAGAGTTGACTATTGGTCAGGTATTTTGTAGAACGTCCCTCCATTGGGGTTTGTCCGATGTTTTTCTTGTGATTGGGCTGGGGTTGTGTGTTCTGGGGAGCAGCCAACAGAGGTCAGGTGCCATTCTCATCATGTTACCTCAAGGGCACATGCTGCCAACATGACGTATCCCTGCTGATGTTGACAGTGACCGCCTGGCTGAGGTAGCCTCTGTCAGGTTTCTGCATTGTAAAGTACCGTCCCTCTATCCCTACTGTAGTTTTGGGAAGAAAGTCACTGTGTACAGCTCATACTTAAGGAGTGAAAAGTTCCACTCCACTTCCTAAAGGGCCAACCGTGTCTACATAAATTGTTTAGAGTTCTTCTGCAGGGAGCTTTGTCTCTTTTCCCTGATGTGCTTACTTATGTAATCGTGTGTTTATGGCAGGAGGGACTCTCAGATGGTTATGTTATACTTTGTGTTATTATTCAATAGCACTTTACTTTGTTCCTCAAATTGTTCCAGCTTTGGCCATTGGGAGCCCTTTCAATTGGTTCTTTTATGCATTTAAAAAATTGAATTGTTTGTGTTCTTATTTAAGCGCTGTTATATGGTCGAGATAAATGCCACCCCCCCAACCCTTTTGGAGACAGGATCACCCAAGCTGGAGTGTAGTGGTGCGATCATGGCTCACTGAAGCTTCAGCTTCCCAGGCTCAGGCAACCCTCTTGCCTTCTCAGTGAGTCTTACAGTCACAATGACTTCTCAGAACCTTACCTCCCCTGCCTAAAAGTCATGCTACAATCATACTTGCCATGAAAACCAAGGACCCTAGCTGCTGCCTGCAGCCCTGACGTAGTCTGGCCTCTGCCACCTTCTCAGCCCCTCCCCCAGTACAGTCCCCCCGCCCCACACTGACCTTGGGCCTCCAACACCTGGTGTGTCCTTAAACCTTGTGGCCTTTGTGCGTGCTGTTCCCTCTGCTGAAACACCCTCACCACCTCGCCGTGACCATCCTGCACCACGTACCCTCCAGACCTCTGCTCACGGTCACTCCCTCAGATGAGCTGCCTCTCTCACAGCACCTCACTCCTCTCTTCCTGCGCTTGCCTTAGTCAAACTCTAGATGATTTGGGTGGGTAACGCCTGCTCCCCTACACTACACTGTAAGTGCCAGGAACCATCAGTTTGTTTTCACTCACTATACATTCAAGTAAGTACAGAAAGACCTTGGAAAAGCACTGATCCTGTTTAGGAAAATAACTCAAGAAACCATTTCTGCAAAGGTTATGCTCCTGCCAGGGCTGAGTAACACCCCATGCTGTTGTTTCTCCTAGATGCTGTTTATCTTCATTCTCCCTCCAAGAGAGTGATTTTCCCCCGGGTGGAAGCGTACTGCCAGATACAACTCGCCCTTGGCAATGAGTGCCCTGAACACAGTCGACCAAGCCTTCAAGCACGGCGGGCCAGTCTGGAGAGAGCCACACAACCTCACACAGAGTGCGCTGCCAAAGCGGAGGGAAGGGGCAGCCATGGTCCGCCTGCGTCCTCACCTGTGCAGACACCTGAATCCACATGTGAACCACCTGTTTCACCACCAGTATCTCCATTTGAGCAGCCACCTGCACAGCCACTGGCCTCTTCAACACCACTTTCTTCAACTGGCACGCAACCTGTATCATTCCCAGCTGTGCACAAGCCACCCAGCTCCACATCCGGCTCATCACTGCCCACCACACCACTTGGGCGGTCACCTGCGTCACCTCAGCAGCAGGTACAACCATCTGGATCACCACCCAGATCCCCTCACTCTCAAGCATCCACTTCACCCAGGCCATCGCTGGGGACTTCAGCTGTGGGGGCACCTCAAACACCACCCCAAGGTTCTCTTTCAGCCTCCCCTGCTCAGCCACCTGTGGAGGAACTAGGCCCAGGACAGCCCCAAGGTATGGACCCTTCTGGTTTCTTACAGCTTTCTCATGCCTGGAGCCCCTCGACAAGTGAGCAGGACACCAGGGCTGATAACTGCTACTTTAGGGGTGCATGGGTGAAGTTTGCAGTGAGCTTCAGCGGCTCTGTCCATTATGAGGACAGGCTGCCACAAGGGGGCAGTATAAAGAACATTTGTTCGTTCCCTTGGTGCAGTGTTTCTCAAACTGCGGTGCCCCCACCAGCAGCAAAAGCATCACTCGGGAACTTGTGAGAAATTATAATCTCAGGAATCTCAGGTTCTACCGCAGCCGGACTAAATCACCAACTTTGGAGGTGGGGCCCAGCTGTCCTTTTTTTTTTTTTTTTTTT
>NW_016107339.1:9936992-9938679 GCF_001604975.1 Cebus imitator | reverse complement strand
AGACAGAGTCTTGCTCTGTCACTGTCACCAGGCTGGAGTGCAGTGGCGAAATCTCGGCTCACTGCAACCTCCGCCTCCTGTGTTCAAGCGATTCTTCCGCCTCGGCCTCCCGAGTAGCTGGGACCACAGGAGCCTGCCACCACGCCTGCTAATTTTTGTGTGTGTGTGTATTTTTTTTTCGTAGAGACGGAGTTTCACCATGTTGGCCAGGTTGGTCTCGGTCTCTTGACCTCGTGATCCGCCCGCCTCAGCCTTCCAAAGTGCTGGGATTACAGGCGTGAGCCACCGCGCCCGGCCCCCAGCTGTCTTGTTTACAAACTCTCCAGGTGATTTTTTTTTGCCTGCTCACATTTGGGACCACTATGCCAGTAGCTTTTGACTGTGAAAGCCACTGTACTGGGTAGTTTTACTCAGAGTGGTCCGCAGACCAATCCAGCCCTCAAGTGTGTGTTACTAGCCCACCAAGGAGTGAGTGCAGAAATTAAGAGTAATCACTTAGAAACATTTATAGCACTAAGCTTGATGATTGCCACAACATTGATTGCTTGTCCATTTTTTACTAATTCAGTTACATTGTATTTCACAAAAGTTTGTTATAGACTGTAAAGAAATTAAAAAAAAAAACAAAAAACTGGTTCCTCACTACAGATGGTTTCAGAAGCAACACTATAGGGGATGCAAAGATAAACTGTTCTCAATTTCTTACTCAGGAAATCTCCCTTTCAGCAGAGAAGATAACAAAGATACTAACCTCAAAGATACAATCAGGGGCCGGGTGTGGTGGCTCACGCCTGTAAACTCATCACTTTGGGAGGCCGAGGCAGGTGGATCACATGAGATCAGGAGTTCAAGACCAGCCTGACCAACATGGTGAAACCCCCGTCTCTACTAAATACAAAAAATTAGCCGGCCATGATAGTGCATGCCTGTAATCCCAGCTACTTGGGAGGCTGAGGTGGGAGAATTGCTTGAACCCAGGAGGTGGAGGTTGCAGGCAGCTGAGATTGCACCATTGCACTCCAGCCTGGACAAGAGTGAAACTCGGTTTCAAAAAAAAAATCGGAAGTATTACAGTGTTGGAGGGTATTCGTAGAGAATAAGACCACTTCTCTCTGGGAGAGTATGAAAAGCTGCTTGGAGGTGACAGGTGAGTTTAAATGGGCAGGATTTTGATCATCGTGGTTTATGGAATTGGATGGGATGGAGTAGAAAGAGCATTTCAGAGTTTGTTTATATAAGACACTCAGGTGCAGTGCAGGAACGTCCAGGGTACTTTCAAGGTTCTGTAGGAAGGAGAGGACATGTGTATGGCCACCATTCTGGATGGGGACAGAGGGAGAGAGACCCAAATGAGAGACTGAAGCCAGATTGTAGAGTGCTCATGGTCCTCAGGCAAACTTCCAGAGTCATCACAGTAGACGTCCCAGGTCGGCAATGTGTCCTCCTTGGGAATCAGCCCCAAGTTGGCGGAGATGCCCTTTGTTTGGAATAGATTTACTTTGACTCTTTTAATGAAACAAAAACAATAAACCATTAAGAAAATTGGGCCGGGCGCAGTGGCTCAAACCTGTAATCCCAGCACTTTGGGAGGCCGAGGCGGGTGGATCACGAGGTCAAGAGATCGAGACCATCCTGGTCAACATGGTGAAACCCCGTCTCTACTAAAAATACAAAAAATTAGCTGGGC
>NW_016107339.1:9927102-9936542 GCF_001604975.1 Cebus imitator | reverse complement strand
AAAAAAAAAAAAAGAGTCAGAAAATTGGCCACAGTGTTTTAACTGCTCTCTTATGTCCTGTTAAATGCAAAACATTTGTTTTATGTTGACCACACCTGTGCACGAAGGCAGCCATCTTCAGGTACCTGAGCAATCCTGGGCCCCAAGGTGGCATTTCTCACTCATATAGGGGGTGGAGAGAGGGTATGCATATTCTAGTGATTCTCCACTAGGAGTGATTTTGTCTCCAGGAGACATTTAGCAATGTCTGCAGACATTTTAGTTGTCACCTAGTGGTTAGAGGCTGGGGGCATTGAAAAATATCCTGTATTACACAGAACACTATCTAATCTGTGCAAAGTGCTATCTGATCCTTAGTGTCAATAGCCGGTACTGAGACAGAGAAACCATGTTATAGGCACAGCTGAGCCTCAGTGGTGACATACTAGGCCATCTAAGCGAGACCCCCTAAAGCAAGCTTGTCCAACCCATATCCCAGGGACTGCAAGAGCCATGTGCGGCCCAGGACGGCTCTGAGTGAAGTCCAACACAAATGCATAAACTTTCTTAAAGTATTATGATTTTTTTTTTTTTTGCTCATCAGCTATCATTACTGTTAGCGTATTTTATGTGTGGCCCAAGACAATCTTCTTCCAGTGTGGCCCAGGGAAGCCAAAAGATTGGACACCCCTGCCCTAGAGTTGAGTGGTATCAGTCATTTAACAATGGCCTTTGGTGTTATTGGGGAGCAGGAAAATTGTTAAAAGCCCTAGGAAAATCCAAAAACAAATGGACAAGCCTCATCGTGAATAGATTTGGGAGAGCTAGGGACATACAACAGGTCTCTAACAAAATAACTACATATACTTCACTTTTATTTATCTATAATACATAGTTACATATTAACCTTCAAATACTATGTACCCCCGTACTCATTAAAAGCATGCAAAGTGCTTGCTTCAGAACAATGGTCATGAAACTATTCATACTCTGTTCTAAGAAAAAAGAAAAAAGCATTACATGAGGCATGTGATGGAAAGTCCAGGCCCCTCCAGGGGATGTTCCTGAAAACCTTCCCTAACACGTTGCTTTCTGTGAGAGAGCTACTATTTCTTTTCTTTTCCTTCTTTTTTTTTTTCTGAGACAGGATCTCATTCCCGGCTCACTGCACTCTCAAACTTCGGGGCTCAGGTGATTCTCCCACCTCAGCCTCCCAAGTAGCTGAGATTACAGGAATGCACCATCATACCGGGCTAATTTTTGTATTTTCAGTAGAGACGGGGTTTCACCATGTTGGCCAGGCTGGTCTCGAACGCCAGGCCTCAAGGGATCCGCTCACCTTGGCCTCCGATAGCGCTGGGATGAAAGGTGTGAACCACCATGCCCAGCCCTGGAAGCTGTTTCTAATGTTCCACCACGGGTCCGAGTCAGCGCCTCCACGGACGCTGCGGGCCTGCATCTCAGCCAAGTCTCACAACATGACTCTGTTTGTAAAGATGAGAATTTGAGGATAAGAGAGTTTTTCGCTGTTTTTAAACATGTTCGTTTACTTACTATTGCTATTTCAAAAATGACTAATATCCCCCCTCCCCATCTCACTCCTGTTTCCTCTATTTTTACTTTTAGCTGTAGCTCCTCTTGACTCTTCAAATCCAAAAAGCACCGTGCCTCTGGTTCATGTGAAGGAAACCATCAGCAAGCCTTACGTAATGTAAGTTTCTCCTTCGTGGAGCACGTTATTTCCTTGGGGCGGGAGAAGAGAGCCTGGCTGAGCAATATCTTCCACCACTTTAGCTGCCCCAGGAACCCTGGGATCCTTTTCTGGTGTGTGTGATTGTGTGATTACAGGTCCACCCCTTTATATCCCACAAAGCCACCTTCTCTTGTTCAGTTAGGGCAATGTGTGGGGAAGGAGCCCATCCATGTTGATGATGTCATTCTCTTCTCCTGCACACTAGGGATGCTCCTTCTCTGAGTGCAGTGAGAGAATGTGCCTCCCCTGCCCTCATGTTTTACTCTCTGGTGATGCCACAGTTCAAGAGGGCCTGCAGGCATCCTACCTCCCAGCCTTCGGTAGCTCCTGCATGAAATGAATTGAGGGTCTCTATCAAAGGCCTCCCTATTAGCATGATAATGACCTGAGAGTCCTAGGTTGTAGACTGTCCCCAGAAAATCTTTCCATTGTGCACATCAAGTGTCTGGGTTGTGTAACATGCACTCCATTATATCTTTGCAATAGCTGTGAGAGGACCTAGGCATCTGCATTTTTTAAAACTTCCCTGAGAACCACATTACCCAGGCTCCCTTGCAAGCTGAATGCTGTTTGTGCTGATGGTGGGGAAGGCACCACCGAAGATCAGAGGGTGGGTCAAGGGTATTTCTCCCCACACCTCCAGCCCCCCTCTCATCCCTCCCTGCCTTGGGACCACTCTGGCAGTGGTGGGTTTCTCCATGACCACAGCTGCAAGTATTGATAGAGCAGGGCCTAAGGCATTCTTTTTTATGTTTGCACTCTCTCTCACATCAAGCATATTGAAATTTACCTGCTTCCCACATTAAGTATAATTTTAACTGTAAAACTTTTTGAAAGAGTTTGTATAAATTTAACAATTTTGAGCTTAGGCATAAGTTACGCATTTTATTCACATAATTTAAACTTTTTTGCATTTACGTATAACTGTATAAAAGTCTGAGTTTCAGTTGACTCATGGGCATGATGTCACTTAGATAAATATTCATTGATTATATTTTTTTGAAAAGTTTGCTGGGAAATCCTTCAGCCAGGGTTGAGAACCACAGCCTGGGTATGTCCACCTGCGAAGCTGAGCAGGCCCCGATATTGGAGGGCCCAGGCCAGGCCCATCATGAACCATCTACTTAATCTCTTTGCCTAGGGAGAGCCCTGCTGAAGACTCAAACTGGGTGAATAAGGTCTTCAAGAAGAACAAGCAAAAGACAAATGGCACCAGAAAAGGCTTCCCAAGACATCCGCGATCCAAAAAACCAAGCAGCAAAGTGCAGTGAGCATGACTAATGTTCCTTAAATCCCACGGAGAGGAGCAGCTTTGGGAACTGTGTTCAGGGAGATTCCGAGGCATAGAAGGGAGTGGAGGGAAGTGGGGGGTGCGGGGGGAGATTGGGCTTTGAAACAGACACATCGGACATAAAATCCTGCTCTGCCACAACTCCACTCAAGGATCATGGTTGGAATACTTGCTCTCCCTGAGCTTCCTTTTCCTGTAAAATGGGGATATCACTTCATAAGGCTGTGAGTGTTTACTGTGATCAACGATGTAAATTGCTCCACAGAGTGCAGAACGCATAATAGCTCACAATAAGTAGGTATTATGTTTACATGATTCCCAGAGGTTAACTGGCTACCTCCCAGCTTCTGAAGAGTTGCTACTTAATAACAAAACTAGACAGGCTGGACGCAGTGACGCACGCCTGTAATCCCAGCACTTTGGGAGGCCGAGGCAGGTGGATCACCTGAGGTCAGGAGTTCGAGACCAGCCTGGCCAACATGGTGAAACCCTATCTCTACTAAAAATACAAAAATTAGCTGGGCATGATGGTATGCACCTGTAATCTCAGCTACTTGGGAGGCTGAGGCAGGAGAATTGTTTGAACCCGGGTGGCGGAGGTTGCGGTGTGCCGAGATTGCACCATTGCACTCCAACCTGGGCAACAGGAGTGAAACTCCATCCTGAAAAAAATAAAACAAAACAAAACTAGACAATTGAGTGCCTACGTGACACTCAACTGTTGCCAGCATACAGTTCAGGGCCCTTGTCAATGTAGGCCTGCTTCTTAGAGCTTTTTGACTATATTATGTTGTCTTTGACTTAGTCAGTCAACACTTATTGAGGACCTACTAAGTGCCAAACGCTCTCCTGGACTTTGGCAAAAGAAAAAATGAATTAAACTCTATCCCCACGTTTCAACAGTTAACTCCTAATCTAACTTTAGACAAAGGTAAGAATAGGACCTAGGAATTTGATGAACTTTGAGCCCCACCTAAACGAAGTTTTAATTTTTTTACTGAGTCATCATATTTTAATTAAAGCCTCATGTGTATATACAAACACACTCACAAATTCAAAATGACAGCCTCAAATTCAAACCCAAGCTGAGTATTATTTACAATTATTTCATTGGGTTATCAAAGTACTCTCTGAATTGGCCAGGCATGGTGGCATGTGCCTGTAGTCCCAGCTATTCGGGAGGCTGAGGCAGAAGGATCGCTTGAGCCCAGGAGTTGGAGTCTGGCCTTGGCAACATAGTATTCTCTCAATGGAAGAGATCCACCCTAGTATTTCATTTACTTCAAGTCTTTGTTGTTCAGAAAAAGCTCTAATCATTCTGCACAACATCTTCCTGGTTCTTCTTGTCCCAAGTGGGATCCCTGGATGGGCACAGAGATTTATCAGACAGACAAGGGTCAGAGGCTCACCCAGTGACTAAAGGCCCACCTAGAAGTCTAAGCAATGCACTTGGTGAGTGGTGGGAAGCAGGATGGTAGGAGAGTCTTAGAGCTGCTGCAGGAAGTGGAACAAACCACATGTTTTTTCTGGATGACAGGTGGGTAAGGGAGGGTGCAGGATGGTAGCTAGAGGTCCCTGGGTTCCTGGGATCAGTAGTCCCACCCTGGGATTCTTCTCATTCATTCTTGATCTCCAGCCCCAACACTTCCCTGACCTTTGAGTGACCTTATCTCTTTTTTTTTAATTTTTAAATTTTTTTTTTTAGAGATGAGGTTTCACCATGTTGGTCAGGCTGGTCTTGAACTCCTGACCTCAGGTGATCCACCCGCCTCAGCCTCCCAAAGTGCTAGGATTACAGGCTTGAGCCACCACACCCAGCCTAAGTGACCTTATCTCTGTCCCTAGGAGCTCATGGTTAAGTTCAGCTGGCTTCGGGAAGCCAGGCGGGTCTGCAGTGGGTGTGGGGAGCCTCCCTGGGGCTAGGAGCACTATCGGAAGCCAAGCCCAGTCTCCAGTTCCTTGATTCCAGCGCCAGCTCTCTTCCCACTGCGGCAGAGCAGCGGGAACTATGCAGTTCAGTAAGAGCCACTTTGGTTGACAAACCTCCTGGGAATGAAGGTGCTTTACAAAGAAGCAGGCTGTGATAAAAAACAAACAAGACAACATTCATAAACTGTGGGAAGCACTGCTGTCATTGGGTCACACCTTCTGCACCAGGCAGGTGGTTGTCTGCTGCATTCCTTTACAGAACAGATGATGAGCCTGCCTGAGGCGGCAGTTTACCAATTGATGATCCTAAGCAATTCCAAAGGCTGGGGCAGTGGGTAGACAAGAGCAGCTCAGTGTTAGGGATAGAGAAGGGGGAGTGATTCAGGAAGAAGAGAAATCTGCTCATTTCCTCCCAAACTGCAACCGCTGTCACATCCATGGGCTAGTCCTGTACAAACTTCCCGTCCCCAGCTGACATTCCCGCTGACGAGCAGAGAGAGGTGCTAGAACAAAAGCCAAAGGGTAGATGTCCCATGCATGAATCAGTGTTGTTTTTTAATCAGAGGTCGAAATTCATACTCTGCTGCAGACTGCATTAGTCAGTTATTGCTGCTACGATAACACTGCATAACAAACATCCCCCCAAATCTCAGTGGATTACAATGACATTTATGTTTCTCTTTCATGGGCCTGTGTGTTGGCTGGGATAGCTCTGCTTAGGCTGCAGGCTGGGTCAAGTCTGCTCCAGGCTGCTTTCATTCTAGGACTAGCAGTGATGTCAGCCTTGCTCTTCCTCTGGAGCATGGCTGGGTATACGCATCGGCCTCGCTTTCCTCTGCTAGCCCTGGCTCTCCTCCAGTAAGAGAGTAAGAGTTCAGTGTTATCTTACTCTGGATTGTGTGAAGAGACAGAGTGAGAAATTGAGAGACTGCCTACAGGCTACAAATGGAGAAGGAGGACCCCATCCTGCCCCCAAATCCTCCTAATTGCCGCCAAGTCTATGACACCAAGTTTCCACCATAAGAGATCCTTTTTTTTGAGTTTCTATGGAATTTCCCCCATTCCAATATGAATGTAATAATCATAGCTCCAACTTACATAGTACTTATGTGCCCAGCACCACGGCACAAAGAGGCTAAGTAACATGCCCAAAGTTACACAGTGGTAGGTGGCAGAGCCAGGATCCCGATCCAGGTTTTCTGTCACCAGTGTCTTGATGTTCCAACTTAGTGATATGGCCTACAAGGGTGGTGGGAGCACTGGATTGGGAGTCAGAAGTCACAGGGGTTAGCACTGGTTTCTCCGTTCTGGCAAGTCACTTTACTTAGAGGGAGTTTCAGTTTCTCTCTATAACATCAATTCTGCCTCCAACCTATGGTTATTTGGGACTTAAATGAGAAGCTGAATGTGGAAGCATCCTGTGGAATTCCAGGTAACAAAGACATGTCAGGACCTTATGACTAGTGCCCAGGCCTGTGTGGGACATTTGGGAGGGTCCCGGGGCAGTGTGTAGGACTGGGGCACCAAGAGAAAGGAGCAGAGAGAACATATCTGAAAGCATGGCTCCTCCTAAGAGCTTGTTAGGAATGCAGATTCTTGGGCCCACCCTGCACCTACTGAACCAGAAACGGGGCTGGGGCCTGGCAGTGTGTATCTTACATAATCCACCAGATGACTGATGCACGCTGGAGTTTGAGAACCACTGGATTACTATAGAATAGAAGCACAGAGGAGAGGCAGCTAATTCACTCTGTTAGCTTGGGGATCTCAATGAAGGCTCCCGGTGGAAGTAAGGAAGATGAGCAGAAGTTAGGCTGAGAATGGGGGGTATGGGAGGGTATTCCAGGAACATGGGATGGCTCAGAACAAGGAAATCGTCTATGCAAGCAGTTAACTGTGGTTGCAAGGGAGGTAGAGGAGAGGCCTGGAAGTGAACTTGGTGATGTGACAGAAGGTAGGTCAAGCTGGCTTGGATGACCGGCCAATGCGGTTGGACTTCCTGTGTGGTGCTGGGGAGTCATCGCAGGGTCTAGGCAACAGAATGATAGATTTGAAAATTATGGAGATTTGAAAAGTATCCAAGAACGTACAAGTCCACATCCCAGCATTTCTCTGGTCTCCGCAAGTGTCTTCCTCCAATTTCCTAGAGAGGGCAAGTACTTTCACCGGGAGCCTTCATTGAGATCCCCAAGCTAACAGAGTGAATTGCCCAAAGTCACACAGCAGGTGGAGGCAGAGCTTGGAAGTGAGGTCTTCT
Organism: Cebus imitator; assembly: GCF_001604975.1. NCBI lineage: Eukaryota > Metazoa > Chordata > Mammalia > Primates > Cebidae > Cebus > Cebus imitator. Next base: position 9,929,333 of record NW_016107339.1, on the reverse strand, counting down.
GATTCCCCTGTTGTCTCCCTTCTTTTCACCTGTGCTTCCTCGGCTTCTCCCATCCAGTTCTGCTCCCTGCCCACTCAACTTCCCTCTGCTCTCCACTTCTGAGACAGTTTGGGTCACCTACAGACCTCATCCCAGCCGGATCCAGGAATGCAGCTGCCCTGAGGTACGGAATTCCTTAGAATGACCTTGGAAGGCAGACACTGCCTGTCCTGTTCTGAGATGCTGTGGCAAACCCCTGGGTCTCATTGATCCAGCTCCTTTTCTTCTCCCACCTTTCCCTTCTGGGTCACAGTCAAGGTCAACACTAGCCAGGTAGCACCTTGTGTACTAAGAAAATAGCACCCTTTCCTGGAGAACCTGACTACTAGCTGCTGGAAAATTGTTGTAATATACTGATTTTGTTAGAACAAGACACTTGACTGCCAACTGCTAGAAAACTACAAAGAACATACAAAGACATGCATAAGTCTATGAATTGCCTGCCCCCTTTATGTGGCACTATACTCTTATGTAATGTAACATCTGCACAACTGTAGTCAGCCATCTAGAGGCCACTCCAGCCCTATCCCCTTCCTAAAAAACCAAGTATCAGTTGAACTTTCATAAATGGGATGATGTTTCAAACATCCTTGTATCACCTCCCACTGGAGATTACATTGCGAGCAGCAAAGGACCCTCGTTTAATAAAATGAACCCCCTCACTGGCTTTTGGTGTAACTTGAGATTTCCAATTTCCATGCATTGGCTATAAAAGGCCTGGATGCTTGTTCAGGGCTGCCCAAGGTGTATGAACCTGTAAGGGAGATCCTCGGTGGAATTAAGGTTAGCAAAGTCCTAGATGGGGAACTCAGAAATGACAAATCTGTCCTTTTCCTAGGAAGCTGTGAGCCGAGAGAGAGAACCGGAGACGGCACGGGAGAGAACCTGAGGACCCTGAGGCCAAGCCTGCACCCCACTGCTGTCGGGCACACTCCCCTGACCAGAGGACCAGAGGCTACACCTACTGCCAGTCCTGATGGTGCCCAGGATCTGTTTCCATTCCAGGGTGAGCATCTCAGCCTCCCTGCGATCCTTCCAGCCCTTCCACTTCCCTCCTCTGGACAGACTGATGGACACCAGCACTGACCGGCGCTCACAGACCTTCCTCCCAACCTTGGCCTGAACTCGCTTCTTTGAGATGGGCCAGATCGCTTCTAGTCTCCCCAGGATCCTGTCCAAGAGCACAGCTCTTGGGGGCCCAGCAGGACTGAGCCCACGATACACTCCCTCACTCCCGCAGTGGCAAGAGCCCAAGTTCTGTTTGGTTTTTAATTCTCACAGTGTACTAGCGGCTTGACCTCAGCTGGTCACTGGAATCACTGGCTGAAGTTGGTCCGGCAGCCCAGGCATCAAGGTCTTTGGAGCTCCTCCGGGATTACATGGTGCTACGGTGTTGAGACAGGCGGCCCTGGAGTCCTGGGTCCCTGTAGAGGAAGAGGGAGGCCAAATGTCCCTCCCCCGGAGCCAACACAAATGAGGGTTGACCCTGTCTGCTGTTCACACCTCAGTGAAAATGTTCCATGGGGAAGACAACTTCAGCCTCAATTTTTTCCAACTTGTCCAGAAAATAATGAGCCCCCCGCTGCTCCCCAGAGAGCAGACAACCTCCAGTCCCGGCCAGGCCCAAAAAGGAAGCCCCAGCTGCCCGCAGGCCTCAGGTGTATTTGCTTACCAAATCCTGAAATGCAAAACCCAGAGTGAATGCGTGGGGGACAATGCTAACCGGGTCTTAGGAGCCTGGGGAGGCCATATGCAAATTTGAGCCTGGTGGGGTTGGGGATTTAGGCGGTTAGGGCACAGAGGCTGTGAGGGATCCCACTTAACAGGGCCATTTCAGGGAACAAAATGTACCTTTGGGAGGCCTGAGAAGGGTCAGAGTCCCAGGGGTCTTGCATCCTCTGACTACTCTGGTTGATCTGTGGCCAGACCAGTCAAAGGAAGCAGCTGCGGGTATGTGTTGAGGGGAGACTGACCGGAGAGGCCCGCCTAGCCACAGGCCTTTCTCCCAGGAGTGGCCTCCATGTTTGCAGAAGCCTGACGCCTGGGAACCAGAGAGAGGGGGTGTCCTTTCCTGCACAGCCCAGGGATGCTTATTCCCTGGGACCCAAGGAAAATGTGAACTTCATAATAATCATTGTTCTTTTTTGAGACGGAGTTTCGCTCTTGTTACCCAGGCTGGAGTGCAATGGCGC
>NW_016107339.1:9917402-9926792 GCF_001604975.1 Cebus imitator | reverse complement strand
ATGTCACTTGCCTACCTTTTTACAGCCATGCAGAAAAGGAGGAACTCCCATGCACCTCAGTGCTCTTATAAAAACCGTCTGTATTGCTCTACATACTTGCCAGCACTTGGGGGAAAAAAACCCAAAAACATCTATAGTGGGAGTTGAGGGCCCCCACTCACCCACAGCAACCTAACATGGTGCCCTGTATTCCTATTGGCTCAAAAGCTCCATAACCAGTGGGGTCCATGAGCATCCTGAGGGCAAGGGTTGTGTCTTTTGCATTTGTTTATACCACACAGTTAGCATCAGAGCCGGAACATAGTAAGTGCTCAATAAACATTGGTGGAATAAAGGAGCTAATGGATCAGATCATAACTGGAGGCAAGGACACTAAACTAGGAGTTCTCAGAGCCTGGTCCTGGCTGGGTTCTGTCTGTATCTGGCTGTGTGACCGTGAACAAGGCACTTCCCCACTGAGAACCTCTGTTTCCTCATCTGTTAGAGGAGGGTAATAGTGCTGCCTCCTCCTGCTGTCCTTGGAGCATTGAGGGGAGACTTCAGGGGCTGAGGAACAGACACTCTTGTGTCACCCGAGAGAGGAGAAAGGACGTCATCCATGTCTCCCTGGAGACCAGATTTTATGGATGAAAAACCTAGCACTGTATTCTAACAATTTTTTATCTTTGCTCTGTGTGACAGAATTTAAGCACCAGATTTTGGGGGCTAGTAAGAGGCAAGGTAGAATCAGTACTGCTCTCTATTTTCCTGGTCATACAAGGAACTGTCACACTGAGAGTCACTGAGTTGTAGAATGTCAGGTCTGGAGGGCCAAGTATCTTGTCCCCAGGGTCACCCAGCCTGGGGGCAGCTGAATTAAAACCCAGGTCTCCTGACACCTAACCCAGGACACTGTTTTACTGCATCCACAAGCTGGCACTCCAAGGATGGGACACCTGGAGGGATCCAGGCAGTGACAAGGAGGCCAAACCCCACAGCCTTGCAGGACCAGATTGTCACAGATGTGGCTGGTGGGTATCTGTCTTGCCTCCGTGGTGAATAACCCAGATAACACTTTTGTGCAGGTTAATTTATTTGCTCAAATAACACAGTACAAAAATGAGACTCAGATGCCAGCATCAGGAGCACATACCAAATATTCATAGAGGTTAAAGAACATCGTTCTAAATAAGAAACTGTGTACAAAAGGTTCCTGACCATTTCATAACTTATTCTGATCCTTCACATTTGGGTGCTAAGATCATGAACACTGCCTAAACAAATCCACAAATAGCTCACCTCTCCCCCACTTCTCAGAAGCAGCAATAAAAACTAAATGGCTTTCCAGATAGGCTGAGTTGAGCTTACTGAGCTGGTGCCTCTGGTTGGAGGCCCCCCCATGTAAGCGCCCAGGGCCTCTCCGCCCTAGGCTGCTCCTCCTCCCTAGTCCTACCCAATGGTGCTACAGCAGGTTCAACACGGCGATACCATGTCCCCAATCGTCACAAGATCACACTTGCTATCCAGGTTTATCACCCTCTCCCCCATGACCACATGTTCTGGGCAGTGTCCATGGGAGCCAGATGTCCGTCTGCAATTTTGTCCATGTTGCACATAGATATGAACGTGTGGCAAATTTCACACCCGAGTCAAGCTGTTGAAACTGTTGAGCTATACAGAAGGCACAGCCTCGGGCACCCCGCACCTCACCTTTGTGCAAATACAAAAACGCATCCCTTTTCTCAAGACATTGTACTGCCACCAGCTGGAAAACTGTCATCATAAATCTACAAATCCACAATGTCTAGGATGTGAATGGCACCTCCCAGAGTATGGTGCTCTTGAGCAGTGCGCCCCCTGTGCAACAATCCATGGCAGTCCAGCCCACGAAAGCCCTCCTCCACTTCCTGAAAACTACCCAGAAGAAGCTATAGTACATACACGGACCTGGCACTACGTAATTTACAGACTCTTCACATCCATTTTCTCACTGACTTTTAGCCAACCCCATGAGATGGGAGAGGTGCAAGTTATCAGCTCTATGAACACAGGGTTAGAAGGATTCTGAGAGACCAAGCGTCCTCAGTGTCCAGGTCTTTCCATTTGTGGCCTGCAGAGTTCCTAGGACGCATCTACAAAGCCATATGAGCATGAAGAATGACTGGTCAACGGAAGAAATGATGGGATACATTTAGATGCACATCTGTTTGGATACATGTGGATGTTCTGGTTAGAGATTAAATAAAAACTTAATTTAAAAACTAGACTCAGTTAAAACTAACATCTGAGAAAATGTCAGTAGGCCTTCTGGGTGAGATCCTAGACTCCAAAGTCTGGAGAGGTACAGGACATGTAGAGGGTCACAAAGCAGGTCTGGAGTAGGTTCAGCAGGTGGAGCCCTGGTCTCTTCACTTCCAGGCCAGTGCTGATTTCCTCAGACATAGCGTCTGTGTCTTGCCTTCTGGAAGAGTCCTTTGTGCTTCTCATATACTAGGGTATGGACACAAAATGGTTGTCTGCTCTTGTTTTCCATCGTGTTTGTAAAGCAAGGATTGGGGTGTCATAGGGCATCTTCAGGGTCTCTTGGCTAAAGCTGCCAAATGTTTGGCTAGTTCAAAGGAATTTGAGTGCAAGACACAGCTTTCAATCTGGACTTAGAATCTCAGGACTTTCGATGCTCTGGGAAGAGAAAAAGAACCTCGGTGTTAGCCATGGCCCAGTTGTTTATGGGTTCCACTCTGGAAACAACAGACATCCCATCATCCCATCAACACCCCACCCCAGCCTCTGTCTCTGGGTCTTTGTTCTTGCAACACCTCCTGGGGACGTTGCTCTCCTGGTCTTTTCTCCCCAGGCAGCCCCCCATTCTCAAAGGTCAAAATCTGCACGTCCACCTCCCGGAAGGTTTGCAGGACCAACTTGCTTTATGGGCCTCAGCTACCACTCATTTGGCATTCGGTTGCTATTTAATTTTGTCATCAAACAGTTGTCTTTTCCATTAGCAGATGAAGCCTTTGAAGGCAGAGCCTTCTACAGAGCCTCACGGCACTTCGTACAACCAAGCACATAGGAGGCTGTCAATAGCTACCAGTTGAATGAATGAATGAATGTTTAGTAAAACCAGAAGATGGAGTCAGGGCAACTGAGGATGTCAGACCGATGCTTCTGTAATATCTTTCATGAAGAACTCAGATCACTCTGTAAGCTATTACCTAACCCACCCTAGAGGCCAAATTATCTGTAACATTCCTGTTCTCTAGGAGAAGCCGGTGAGGCCAAGAAGAGAGAAGTCTAAGGTAGGGAGGATTTCCCATCAGGAAAATGAGCCAAAGTAGGGCAGAGCGTTCGAATGACAAGATACGACTATCATGAAATAAGCCAGCTTTCTTGAGAGGCTTTTCAAATGGCTTCTAAAGGTAGTTCCAAGAAAGACAGAAGTGCTTTGGGTGGTAATAGCATCACTGCAAAAGGGTCTGGTTTCCCAGCGGACCACTTGGATGTAGAAGTTCTGGTCCTGTTTGTCCAACACCAGCAAACAGAACATGTCGTTCCTCTAAAGTCACACCTTCATGCAGTGGCTTCTACCCTGCGGGTCTGGGTCAGATGTTTGTAGGCAGGTTATGTTAAGTGAATTAGAAAAAGATGAAGAAATCTTTATCAGAGTCCACCAGAAAATATGTGAGCTCGTAATTTTTAAAAAATCAGGCCAGGTGGCCTGGCACGGTGGAATGTCCGTAGTCCCAGCACTTTGGGAGGCTGAGGCGGGCAGATCACCTGAGGTCAGGAGGTCGACACCAGCCTGACCAACATGGAGAAACCCCGTCTCTACTAAAAATACCCCAAAAAGTTAGCTGGATGTGGTGACACATGCTTGTAATCCCAGCTTCTCAGGAGGCTGAGGCAGGAAAATCACTTGAACCTGGCAGGCAGAGGTTGCAATGAGCCGAGATCATGCCATTGCACCCCAGAATGAGCAACAAGAGCAAAAGTGTGTCTCAAAAAAAAAAAAAAAAAAAATCAGGCCAGGTGTGGTGGCTCATGCCTGTAATCCCAGCACTTTGGGAGGCCAAAATGAGAAGATTGCTTGAGGCCAGGAGTTCAAAATCAGCCTGGTCAACATAGGGAGAATCCATCTCTATACAAAAAAAAATTATTTGTAATTAGCTAGTCATGGTGGCATGCACTTGTAGTCCCAGCTACTTGAGAGGCTGAGGTGGGAGGATCACCTGAGCCCAGTGAGGTTGAGTCTGCAGTGAACCGTGATTACACCAGTGCACTCCAGCCTGGGTGACAGAGCAAGACCCTGGCTCAAAAACAAACAAAAAACCAGTGACAATTATCATCTCTGAAGGGAATGTCTCAGAGACTTAGGGGAAAGGAAATTATTAGGAAAAGCGTGAATGCACTCAGAACAGTGAAGGTGACGGCAGGAGAGAGGCTGTTCATTAAGGAACCAAGGCCAGGTCACTGAGTGATCGCCTCCTGGAAGCCTTTCAGAACCAACAACCTCATGAAACCCTCTCATCTACCTCAGCCACGCCTTATTTGATAGATGATGCCATTCCATCAAAAAGCATGGAAAGGTACATGTAATTGAAGACTAGAGCCAAATAAAGAAGATGCTAATTATGGAGTAAAATCAGTGAGGTTTCAGAAAAGAAGGTCTTCATTGTTTAGAATTGTCTCAGAAGGCCTCACTGAGGAGGTGGCATTTGAGATAGACCCCAAAATTCTGCAGTGAGCAGGGGAGGGGAGAGGAGAATCAGTAGATGCCACTGGAGGCCAGCTATGAGCCTGCTGTCACTCATGCCATGTCGCCATTGCCTTCCCTGCCCTCACTCACCGGCTGGTCCTCCCTGTCTGGGAAGTGGGTGCGATTGTAGCCGTCTCTTAGGCCCATGAGGATGCAGATGGCGTGGCTGTTGTTGCCAGCAAATTTGTCAGCCAAGCGAACGTCAAACTGGTGGAGTCTCCTGGCGAGGTTCCTGTCCCACTGAGAGGAGTGGGGCACCTGGCTGCGTAGGGTGGCTAACAGCTTGCTGAGGGAGGAGTCCGAGAACTTGTAAAAATACCTCTTAAAGCTGGGGTGGCGCCTGATCTGGAAGCGGAAGTGAAAGCAGGTCATTAGTGGTACTGGCAGCACCCCTCCCGCCAACTTCCCCCCACCCCATCCCGAAACTCCATGCAGCCAGGCGGGACACCCCTCATCCCTGGGATGAGCTCCCTTGTTACATCCCTCCACTGCCCCAGCCTCTCAGAATCTGTTCCACAAGGTCCAGCTCAAAGCAGCAGGACAGAGTAAAGGGTGAGGGTGGAAGTACAGGTCTTTAGACTCAGATAATTCAGAAGCAAACAGCCCACAGAGCCTTCTCGTCTATGCTAGCTACTACTTATTTCACAGATTATCTTAATTTATTATTTCAATGTATGACAGTCTAGAATTGGGACGCTTAAGTTGCTCTTACCAGGTGTGTGAGCCTCTGATCATTTGCAAATGTAAAATATCCATCCAGCCCCAGGATTGTTGGTGGTGGTGGGGGATTAAATGAAAGAGTTATATAAAATGTTTAGTGCAGAGTAGATGTTGGATGAATTTCAGTTCCTTCTAAGCCTCCTCCAACAAACTCCTGTCTCTTAATAACTAAATGGGTTCCCCAGAAGCAGACCCAGACGCAAGGACTTGGGTACAGGCATTTTATTGATTAAATGACCCAGGGAAATGCTGATGGGGGAATGAGACCTGGAACAAGAACGGGAAGGCGGCTCAGGGGGTGGCAACTGGAGCTTAATCTACTCAGGACACCTTGGGAGTGAGCAGAGAGCACATTCCTCAGCTATGCCCCATAAAGGCGAGGGAGCTGGGGTTTATCCACCAACTCCCACCAGCCATTGGTTGAGGGCTGCTTATGGGGAAGTAGAGGCTGTTAATTCTGCCCCCAACATGGGTTACAAAGTGGCCCTGGGTCCTCAGGCAAAAGGAGGCAGGGGCTGGCAGCTGGATGAGTCAGTGTACACTCTGGTGGTGAAGAGAGGTACCCGGAGTGTCAGCTATGCTGATTACTCATCTTTAACCTGACCTCTTCACATGTGATCTGTGCTTGTCTCTCCAAATAGACTATGTTTTCCAAGGGTGGGGAGCCTTCTGTTACAGACTGCCTAGCAGGGACGGAAAGTCAACAAGCTTGAAAGAAGGGGAGACCATATGAACGCTGACGCGGACAGCAAAGCCAAGAGTGAACCCAGAGACCACAGGGAATGGAATCAGCCAGACAGGTGAGGCCAGGAGTGGGCAGAGGAGGCTTCCACGGATCGGGGACATGAGCCAAACTTCAATCGCTGATTTGGATAGGAGTGGTCCTGGCTGGCAGGGGGGTCATGTGAGCATTGGGTTCTTTTAAACAGTTCCCACATCTGCTGCATGTCTGGCATTTTCTACATATGCACTAAGCTTGGTCGAGTAGGTAATTATCACTCATTTTGAAAAAGAGGTAACTGAGGCTCAGAGAGGTGAAGGGATATTCTCAAAGTTGCCCCGAGGTGCAGACTTGGGGATGGAACCCCGTTCTCAGCTGTGGGTAGATGAGGCCCTGGGGCTGGCTGGGGAAGGCTGAGTGGTGCTCACCTGCTGCCCCAGTTGGCCATCCACTTCTTGGAGAAGCGCCACCAGCTTCAGGATGATGAGCTCCTCTAAGGAAAAGAAAGGACTGAGTGACTATTGACTGGGTGATGCCCAGTTCCCTTCCAAAAACAAAGTGCTGCAACAACACATCCACCTGTGAAAGACAGTATTCTCTCTCTAAAACACCACACACACATTAGTTATGGTGGATCAAGAAAATTCTTGCCTTAAACTAGAGCTGGAGTGTGAGAGCTTTGCTTGGGTTCCCTTTATAGAAATAGAAGGGACTCTGGCTTGCTGGGCCCCACCTGTAACCACATTCAGCTCTATTTGACAGGTGGGAAACTGAGGCCTCCCAGTGTCCCTTATCCAGGCTGCAGAGTAGCCCAGTCAAGAATGGGAGTTTGGACGAGGGGCAGCGCATCAGAGTACAGGGAGGTGACGTGCCAGGGCTACTGACCCATTGGAAATGCACCCATCTACCTGGGTTCTAACCAGCGGTATGCCAGGGTCTGCTCATACTAAGTTCACTGAAACTATTCAGGAAATTTGTAGACGAGTTGTTTTGTTTTGTTTTAGACAGAGTCTCACTTTGTCATCCAGGCTGGAGTGCAGTGGGCACAATCTCTGCTCACGGCAACCTCCACCTCCCAGGTTCAAGTGATTCTCCTGCCTCAGCCTCCCAAGTAGCTGGGAATACAGGTTCCCACCACCATGCCCAGCTAATTAATTTGTGGACTAGTTGTTATAAACTGTTGGCAGCTTGAAATCAGCCAAGGTAAAAAATATTTATGCCATGGAAATCTGCAAAGGCTACAAAACAGGGCATCTCTCTCCCAGTGGAGAGCCTGCCTGCCAGCACACCACTGCCTATGAGGCCTGGAGCAAGCTAGGAATTTCATAAGAAACATTCAAGCAAACTAACGGGGGGTGTTAATTACATCCCACAGAATAGACAGGTGTCCTCTACCTGCAACTCTGCCCCAACCGCCCCAGTTTAAAGGCCAAGTCTGTGCCCCCTACCCCATCCTAAAGTCTCCTTGGGTCTTTGTCTGCTGCCTTCCCCATTCCTTTCTCAGAACCCTCCCCAATTCTGCCTGTGAACGCCATGTGGAGGAGAGGCGCTGGGAAGCTGTCCAGGTAAGAGCAGGGGTGGTACTGACTAGATTCACACACTCCACTCAGCTGAGGTGCCCCTTCCGGTGTGTGGCCTCTGGCCTGGAAGGGTGCTTCTGGGACCACATCAGGCTCCCCTTCTGCAGGTGAGGGCTCCTGGCACTCGAGATCTTCTGGATCTAGGGCAAAAAAAGAGTTGGTGAGTGTTTTGCAGAGAGCTAATCTAGTTCCTGACAAGAAGCTGTTCAGAGGCACAGGCATAAGCGGGGGCTGGTTTCCAGGCTGCTCCGTGAGCTTCCTGCCCCCGGCTCTGCCTCAGAGGAGTTCGTGGTGCTCTCTTGGCCTTCTCCAGAAACCTAACTCCTCCTTCACCCACCAACCATTTCCTCCTCCTCACAGTCTAGGAGGGTGTGCCGACAGGTCCACCAAACAAACCCTTTCACCCTGCCAGGCTTTCTGGGTCACTCAGCCTGTCTGAACCTCACTTTCTCCATCTGTTAAGTGGGAGTGATAAGACTGACCTCACAGGGTTTTGGGCAGGTTAAATGAGATAATACGTGTGAAAGCCGCACGCAGCAGGCGCTCTGTGATGTCAGGGGAATCACTGTACACCAGTGGCCCTCGCACTTTGGTGTAGTTAAAAAAAAAAGGCCCAGGCCATATCCTACTTCATCAAACCCAGGTGTCTATGTTTTTCTACGGACTGGCCAGGCGATTCTGACACACAGCTGCACGGATCTCCCACCACAGCTGCTGTTAAGTGTTTGTGTGTGGCGGGGTGTGGGGAGGGTGTGCGCTGTGAGCAGGGGCTGCTAGGGGTGGGGTCCTGCTGGCACCTGTCCCCTCACCTCTCCCCACACTTCCACAGCCCCCACTCTGCTCAGCATGGAAAGCAACGGTCAGGGCTGGACGTCCCCTACTACGCCAGCCTGTCGGCAACAGACAGGCCACACAGCAGCCCTGTCTGAGAGGAAGGCTCTGTTACCATGGCAACACCAGGCCTGCTCACCAAGGCTGCTGGAGGTGGAGGCCCGATGGCCGCCGACACACAGGGGCAGAAAGTTGGGCCTCTTGGGCCGTCGGGTCTCTGGGCTGGCAGCCCCTGCTGGCCCTGCTCTCTTGGGTTCCTTGGAGCTGTGTTTCTTATGGTAAAACGCTCTCCTGAAGCTCAACTTTTTTTCTTGAGATTTCCTTCTGCTGAGTGGGGCCAAGTTTTCTATACACCCCTCTTCCTCCTGGACTTGAGGTTGCTGTAGGGGAGATGAGAGAAACTGAGTCAGGGCCCCTGACCTTGAGGAGATCTCAGGTGAGCTGGGGAAAGAGACGCATGGTGGGCTAGCGGGTGTTGCCCAGAGAAGTGTGGCTGATGCTCAGTGAGACTGGGGCTGAGTGCAGTGGCTCATGCCTGTGATCCCAGCACTTTGAGAGGCCAAGGTGGGTGCATCACCAGGGGCCAGGAGTTCGAGACCAGCCTGACCAACCTGGTGAAACCCTGTCTCTACTAAAAATGCACCAGGTGTGGTGGCACACACCTGTAGTCCCAGCTACTTGGGAGGCTGAGGCAGGAGAATTGTTGGAGCCCAGGAGGTAGAGGTTGCAGTGAGCCGTGATCGAGCCACTGTGCTTTAGCCTGGGTGACAGAATAAGACTCCATCTCCAAAAAAAAGAAAGAAAAA
>NW_016107339.1:9858073-9916669 GCF_001604975.1 Cebus imitator | reverse complement strand
AAAAAAAAAAAAAAAAAAAAAAAAAAAGGAAAAGCAAACAAGGCAGAATGGCAGGATGTAGGAGGCAGAGATCTTTCCAGGTCTTTTCAGACGTGATGCTCATATACACATGATTGTAGGCCTGGCTCTGCCAATGATAAAATAGCAATTACAGTGATGGCAGCTGCCATTAGCTGAGCTTCCCTGTTACGGCCCCTACCCCTCTCCCTCTCCTCTTTACTTCTGAGCTCTGTTCTCAAGCTGGGCCACCCAACAATGACTATAAGAGCAACAGATGGCGGCTAACACATATTAGCCACTACCAGGGGCTGCCCTAAATGCTGTAGAAGCAGGAATTCATTTAGAGTTGCCAACAGTTCTAGAAAGCAGGTACATTGCTGTCCCATTTCACAGATGGAGAAACTGAGACCAGAGATGAAGTAACTTGCCCAAGTGCACACGGCTCAAAGGGATCAGAGCTCAGATTGAAACCCAGGCCCATAAGATCACCCCATCGGCGAGCCCTTGGTGAGGTGGGGGGAGCATTTTCCTCCCCTCCCCTCCTGTCAGCCTCATCAGGGTGAGCACCAACACTATAGCCATTTATTGAGGTATAGACAGGCAGCCTGGCTTGGGCCTAGACTCTGGGACCCAAGCTGCCTCCCCAGCCTGCTATACTCAGAGGGAGGTCTGGACAGGCCACTGCCTCTCTCTGGCTCAGTTTCTCTTCTGCAAGTGGAGGAGTCAGAGCAGAAGTTTTCCAAGGGATGTCTGAGAAAAGGAGAGGAGTACTGACTGTATTCTGAGGCTCTGTCTGGCTGAAGCTCCTCTCCAGGTCCCAGGCTCTCTGGTGGTGTGGAAAGCTTGCAGGGGCCTGGAGCCTCAGCCTCTGTAGATAGGATCTCCTGGACTTCAGGTTCTTCCAAGCCTGAGAAGCAGAATGAAAAAAGGGGGTGTGTTTTGTCCATCTGGGCCTGTTAACCATGCATAGAAGCTAGCACAGACTCTAAAGTGGGTTCCGTGGCCACATCAGACTAAGCCTATGGGGCTGGCACACAGCTGCTGGCTAGGACTGTGTCTCTGATTTAGTGGCCCAGACCAAGCTCTCTTATCCCTTTGTGCTTCCATAGAACTGGCTTTTCTGGGCTTTGCTGTCCTCTCCTCCCTCCCTTGGAGCCCTTCTCCCTCCATCGTTTTGACTTGATCCACAAGTTGAATGGCAGAGGCCTGGTCCCATGGCATGAATTGATGAATCACAGCCAGAATCCCCCTGCATGAAAATATCTCCCCAAGTGGTGTGAAATTCCCCTCTTTGGTGTTAAGCATCACTCCCTCCTTTCTAAGATGTAAATTCCCGACCAGGATGACCTGTTCTCCCTGATGCCCAGGAAGAAATTACTTGACTGATCCTTTCTCCTTCTAGCTCTGGCCCCATCATCCATGGGCCATGGACCTTGGACACATTGTTTCACCTCCCAAAGCCTCAGTCCCTTCACCTGTGAGGTGGGGATCATAGTTGCACTTCATCTGATGGCTGTGAGGACTGGATGAGTTATAGATATGCAGCAGGGAAATGTCTCACTTTACAGGTGAAGAAACTGAGGCATAAAGATGGGGAATGACATAGACAATATGCTAGAACTCAGGTCCCCTGCCTCCCCTACTCCAGCTCCTTCCTACACACATGACTCCCCTCCCTCCCAGGGGGCAGAAGCCAAGGCAGCCAAGAAATGTGGATGGCTGGGGAATCCCGGAACACAATTTCCCTCAAGGGCTTATTGGGGCGGACTAGACTTGGCTGAGGTTTTGAGTGTGGAGGTGACCTGCTGGCTTTCTCTCTCTCTTCCCACAGTCATCCTTATGCCACTCAGTGCAGAGTGCAAAAGTCAGATCAGGCTCAGCACAGCCTTAAAAGTGGCCAATTCCATCCAGGGGGAAGGTTGCAGAGCTGGAGGCAGCTGCAGGGTTGCTATGGCAACTGCAGAGCCTGCTCACCATAGCTGCTGGAGATGGAAGGCCGATGGCCACCGACACACAGGGGCCGGAAGCTGGACTTCTTCGGTGGCCGGGCCTCTGGACTGGAAACATCTGTGGCCCCCCTCTTGGCCTCCTCGGAGCCGTGTTTCTTAAGAGAAAAGTTTCTCTTGGGGCTTGTCTTTTTCTCTTGGGATTTCTTCCTAACAGCTGCTGTTGGGTTTGGCAGGACAACCTTCGGCTGTGAGGCCTGAGATTGCTGTGAGGGACAGGAGAGAAACTGAGTCAGGCTCATACATTGAGGAGAAGGGGAAAGCTCTCTGAAAGCAACTGAAGAGCACCCGAGCGACAGGATGGCCCCCGGTGAGGGGAGGCAGCAGAGCCCAGAGCACAAGGAGAGCTGAGTTCTGAAGCTGCAGAAGGAGGCTTCAGGGAAGGAAGGGACTGGTGCCGGGCCTGCAAGGACAGGAGTTTGGCAGAGGAGAAGGAGAAGGCTGAGAGCCCCTGGAGATCTGCCAAGTTCGCTCCTCACCTCTTCTTCCCACTGGTCTCCCACTCTTTTGAGAAATTCCACTATCATCTGAATGATAGCATCCTCTGGAAGAAAGCAAATACACCCGGTTATTCTTTCTAAATGCACAGACAACTCCTTCGAAATGACCATCTCGGACAGTTCTCTTACACAACTCTTTAGGCCACACAACGGAGGGAAACACCACATCCCAGGACAGGTCCTTCAGAGAGAAGTTTGGAAGATCCGTCAGGGAAGGTGCTAAGCCAAGTCACGACACTTTATGCAGGAAATTTCAGGTCAGTCCTTTAGGCATTCAACTTGTGCCCCCCTCTTTCCTTTGAACTTCACAGATCTACTTTGGGTTCAGTAAACTGTGGGTCCTTGAATAAGTGCCCTACCCTCTCTGGGCCTTCAATCTCTCCCAGCAAAATATGGGTCATAATCTTTGTCCTGCCTTCCCCAGAAGGTTGTCAAGCCATCAAATGAGGGACTGGGCTTGAAAACACTTTGCAAGGCTAATGCTGATCTTCCAACCTGCAAAATTTCAGTGGGGAAAATGGTGGATACCTGGCCTAACTAAGGTGGAGGATGGAGGGACGTCAGCAGGCATGACATGGAGAGAGCCTGCCACGCTGATGCCTCAGCCACGCCCTCACATCTGCACGGAGAAGCCACTCCAATGGAAATGGTTTCCTTTGATACGCCAGTCAGCCTATTCAAGGACAATGTCCCCACACTGTCCTCTGCTAGGTGCCGCTGATGAGTTGACATGAAAAGAGATGCAAACAAATTCCCTGTCCCCAGGCTGCTGTCTGTGGGTTTGCTTTTTTTTTTTTTTTAACCTCCTAACTTCCGTCTCACTTCCCTCTCGCTTATAAATTGGCTTTTGTTGCCTGACTCAGCTACCAGCTGGCTATCTCTCATGTAAGAAAACGATTAGCTGCAGAATAGCTAACTAAATGCCTTTTAGTTATTCTTTGACACATACATAGCTCCTTTATTTCACGTATTATAAAATAGGCTCATCTTTTTTTACAGAGAATTAGACAAATAGGGTATTATCCTCGATTTATTAGGAGCACTCAGTATTGTGGTTTAGTGTGAGACTGTACTTCTTTTTTGGAGATGCATGTTTAAGTATTTAGGGATGAAGCATGATTTACTCCAAAGTGATTCAGCAACAAAAAAATACATGAAGCAAACTGGCAGAGTTTAACAACTGTGAGCATACAAGGGTGCATTGAACTATCCGTTTCACTCTTCTATATATTTTTAAAGCAAAATAAATTTTAAAAGACTAAGAAAAGTTCCAATCCCATTAACACAGAAGGCAGCAGCATTTGCCAGCAGCCTTTCCAATTCCCCAGCCTCCCTTCTGTGAAATTCTAAAATAAGCAGATGTGGCCAGAAGCACCAAAAGAGGTAAGAAAGACCAGTGCGTGTATTTTGGGAGCCACCATCCAAGGTCTCAGTGATCATTCAGAATAATCCATCTCACTCAGTAACAGCCACCTCAGCCACAGGTAAAAAGGTCACTAAGAGATTCCGACTCACCATCAGGCTTTCTGAGCTCCTCTTCTTGCTGGTGACCTGTGGCGTGGGGAGAAACATCCAAAGCTCCAGCACCATCTGCTCTGATGAGGAAGGACTGACGATCAGAGTCTTCCCCACCTGGAATAGAGACAAAAGCAAAAGGGTATGTGGGTGTGAATGTGCGTGTGCGTGTGTCAGTGACATTCTCCTGACTGTTCATCAACACGAGAAAGCAGCACAGAATTCACAGTGCAACAGGCACTGCTGCAGCCTGCTCTAGGCTTAACCAAAACAAATCAGAAACCCATTAAGGTTTTTATTTGAAAAGAGGCTGCTTCCACCAAGGCACGTCTCTCACTAGCCCCTCTCCTCAAGTCCTCAATCTTCTCCCCATCATAAACACTGGGTTTTGAGTGCTGCAAGGCAGAGCCCCCTCTCCCTCTCGGTGCCTGTGGGCATTCAGCTCCAGAACCTTGCAAGGCAGAATTGGAAGTCACCTTGGGAGCCAGCACCCTCATTTGCATGTGTAGAAAGCAAAAAGTTCCTCTTCAAAATTTCCCTTCTTGTTAAAGAATAATAATAATAAATGTTAGAAATAATAGTTTCTTTTAAAGACTAACTTTCTTCAAAGCCTTCTTGCTTTTTGCTGCTAACTCTTTGTTAAGCCCTATCCTATGTAGCTGTTAGATATAAGGGAATAAGTGCACTCTATGTCCTTGTACTTTAACCAAGATATTTGTGCTGGATGTGCTCACAGGCATGTCCCAGCTTGCAGCCTCCGCCCCTCCCTTATTTGGGAATGTTATTACTTCTCTATGTCCCTTCACAAGCAACTTCCTCTTTTCCTTTTGTTCTCCATTGCCTTTACCAATTTGGAAAAGTTTTAAGTTGTCAGCCAATCGAGTTTAGTTTAGATTGTGAGGTCCAGCCCCAACCAATGGAGATCAGACACTGCAGTAAGGACCTAATGTGTAAGGAATAAATATGCCTGCCTTTCCTTTGTTCATTGTATTCTCATGGCAAGATGGCTGATGAACAGTACCCTTTCTGCAGAAAGTAAAATGGCCTTGTTGAGAAAAGTTTTTGTCTGAATGCTCATTTTTCCTTGCGGTACCTAGGAACAAGCAACAATTCTCTCTAACATGAGAAATCAAAAGTTCCAGGGGTGGCAGCTCAAGCTCAAGGTCACACAGCAAGTTTACTCCTGATAGAGCCAATCCAGAACCAAGGCCTGGAAGCAGCAGCCCAGAAGCACATAGGAACCAATAGGGCTTCCCTCCTCACCCCAGTCCCTGCCTTCTCATTTCTCCTAGGTCTGTGCTCCTGAAACTAGAGTACTTGGCAATAACAGCTACCCTGCACTGAGCTCTTTCCTTGTGGGCTGTGGCCACTCCATGAGACAGTAACTATTTATCTTCATTTTACCCATGAAAAAAGCTGAGTCTCAGAGAGGAAGGCTGCCACCCCTGGCCACACAGCTTGGGAACAGCAGCAGCACAAGTGGTTCTCCTGGAGCACTCAGCCATGGTGCCATTCCACCTCAAAGAATTATCGCAGTGGGCCAGATGCAGTGGCTTATGTCTGTAATCCCAGCACTCTGCGGGGCCATGGCAGGTGGATCACTTGAGTCCAGGAGTTTGAGACCAGCCTGGTCAACACGGTGAAATCCTGTCTCTACCAAAAAACACAAAGATTAGCCAGGTGTTGTGGCAGATGCCAGTAGTCCCAGCTACTTGGGAGGCTAAGACAGGAGAATAGCTTGAGCCTGGAGCAGAGGTTGCAGAGAGCCAAGATAATGCCACTGCACTCCAGCCTGGGGGACACAGCAAGACTCCATCTCAAAAAAGAAAATAAAAGAAGAAAAGAAGAGAGAAAGAGAGAAGGAGAGGAGAGAAAGAGAGAAAGGAGGGAGGGAGGGAGGGAGGGAAGGAGGTGAGGAAGGAAGGAGGGAAGTAAGTAAGTCATACTGGTATGGCCCTGACAGCTCCCCAGACTATCCCCGTCCCCTCTGTGAAGAGGCTCCTGGAGCAAGTTTAGCGCACCCTAGGGGTTGCCATAGGTACAGGCAAGGTCCACTCACCCCTGTGAGCTGGGCCCAGGTCAGCCTCCCCAGAGCGCAAGGCAGCAGCTGTCCTGGACAGCCCTTCCTCTTGGCCTCTGGCCTCCCGGTCTTGAGCTGCCTTATTCACCTCGACCATGTGTTTCTTGTGACTTTGCTTCTTGCGGCTGGCCTTCTTGTCATGGTGGGCTTTCTTCCTGAGGGCTGGCTCCCCCGGTGCCTCTGGGGGCTCTGGAGGCTGGGAGAGGTCCTCCGGCCCCCTTGGCCTCCTGCTGGCCTTTTCTCTGGGCTCCTCATGGCCCGTCCTCAGTAAGAAGAAGTTCAGCATGGTCTTCAGCCACCCCTGCTGGGCCCTCCTCTGGGCCTTGTCCCTCTTGGTGTCTTGTGGAGACCTCTCCTCGCCGGGGAGAAACTCTCCAGTCTCCTCCGGAGTGAGGGCTGCAGCAGTGGCACCCTGAGCCTCTGCAGACGGAGCTGGGCTCTCCGAACGTCCGGCCCAATCACTGGTTGTCCAGTGAAGCGCCTTCCTGGTGGGAGCAGTGGGCAGGGAGAGGCAGTGGCAGTCCCATGGCTCTGAGTCTTTCCTGGGGGCCCATGGCCTGTCCAGAGACTTGGCTTTCCTCTCCGTCAGGGGCCTCCTCGGGCGCCTTGGATTCTCCATCAGGCTACAACCAAAACAAACAGCTCCCTTAGTTTTGTTTGTTTGTTTTTGTTGTTGTTATTTTAAGATGGAGCCTCGCTCTGTCACCCAGGCTGGAGTGCAGTGGCGCTACCTCAGTTCACTGCAACCTCCGCCTCCTGGGTTCAAGCGATGCTCCTGCCTCAGCCTCTTGAGTAGCTGGATGACAGGTACACGCCACCACGCCCGGCTAATTTTTGTATTTTTAGTAGAGGCGGGGTTTCACCATGTTGGCCAGGCTGGTCTCGAACTTTTGACCTCAGGTGATCCACCCGCATCAGCCTCCCAAAGTGCTGGGATTACAGGCATGAGCCACCGTGCCTGGCCAAACAGTTCCCTCAGCAGAGGCCTCCTGGGCACAGAGAAGCTGGCTCCCAGCGCTGCCCAGTGGTTCATTCACTCTGCTCACTAATGTGAGGAGTGTCAACCCCTCATGTCAACAATTTCTCAAAGCTGTTGTCTTGTGCAAATTCCCCCAAAACCCTTGGGGAATGGGGGTCGCTGTTCTCATTTTCCAGAGGATGAAAGTGGACCACAGGGAGATCCTGCTCAGATCTCAGGGCTGGTCAGCTACACCTCCAGAGCCCCTGAAAGGAACACAGCCCTGCCCACATGCAGGTTTTAGTCCATCAAGACTGATTTGGGACTTCTCCTCCAGAACTGCATGATAGTTAATTCATCTTGTTCCAAAGCCACTGCGTCTGGGGGCTTCTGTTATAGCACCAACGGAAAATGAATACAGCCGGAGCCAGAGGTCTAGTCCTGCCCCTCACTAGCCTTGGGACCTTGGGCAGCTCAGGCACCTTCTCCGGCCCCATGTTCTCCTCTGAAACATCCCTGAGCCCTGCCCTACCTCACCGGCTGCCAAGAATATTCCACCAGGCAGCTCTGTCAATGGCAACTCTCTTCTTCTAACTGCTCAAGCCAAAAATGTAGTCACTCCTGACTTCTTTCTTTAAAAAAAAAAAATTATATGTATATTGAAAATAGATATGGGGTCTTGCTGTGTTGCCCAGGCTAGTCTCAAACTCCTGGGCTCAAGCGATCAACCCACCTTGGTCTCTGCAAGTGCTGGGATTGCAGGCATAAGCCACTGTGCCAGCCTCCTTTCTTTCTTCCACACCCACATCCACCCATCAGCAGAGCCTTTTGGCCTCACTCTCACAGAGCCTCTCCTCACCCTGACGGCCCCTGTGGTTTCTAGGTCCCCACCTGCACTCTCCTGAACTGTTATCATCACCTCCTAACTGATGTCTCTGCTCTCCTCTTGCCCTCCTTACAGTAACTTCTCCACTTAATAACTGTGGGACTTATAAAATGAAAGTTAAGGCCGGGCGCGGTGGCTCATGCCCATAATCCCAACACTTTGGGAGGCTGAGGCAGGTGGATCACGAGGTCAAGAGATCGAGACCATCCTGGCCAACATGATGAAACCCCCATCTCTGCTAAAAATACAAAACTTAGCTGGGCATGATTTTGTACTTAGCTGGGCCTGTACTCCCAGCTACTCCAGAGTCTGAGGCAGGAGAATTGCTTGAACCCAGGAGGCGGAGGTTGCAGTGAGCCAAGATTGCGCCACTGCACTCCAGCCTGGCCACCTGGTAATTGAGTGAGACTCCGTCTCAAAAAACAAAAACAAAAGTTATTTCCCTTCCTCCAAGGGTCCCCTTTCACTCACAGTCTTTACAGTGGCTGGCACATCCTGCACATTCCAGCCTCCAAACCCCTCTGACCATGTCTCACACACTCCACTTCACGCACACAGCCCTGCTTGCTGTCCTTCAGGCCCGCCTGCCTCTGGGCCTTCACACTGGCCAGTCCCTCTTTCTAGAACATTCTTCCCTCATGGAAAGAATGAGTTTGTTCATGGTTTGCTCCCTCACTGCCTTCAGGGCTCTACTCCACTGTCACCTTTCCATCGAGGCCCCTGCCCACTCCCCATCGGCACACCCTTTCCCCGCCTACCCCGCGGCCTGGTGGTGTGCAGTGCCATGTCTTTATGGGTTTAGTGGTTTACTGTCTGAGTCTCTCTCCATCTCCTGTGTCTATTTTGCTAGGTCTTCTATCTTTGGGTGTCTAGAACAATGTCCAGCATATCACTGCCACTCGATAAGCACTTATTAAGCAAAGGAACAGATGCGTAACACATTTAGTAAATGGTACAACACTTAAGGTGTCTTTGGATGTATGGTTAGCATGAAATCAGTGCTTTCGGGCCAGTCTCATCTTGGAGCAGCAGGGGCCCTTCCATTCTCCATCCAGGATGAAGCAGCAGCCAATGGAAAAAGATTTTAAAAAACAAACAAAAACCTTCCCCTCTTGGGCGGCATTTCAAGCAGGCTTGGGGAGTGGGCAGTGCACTTGATTTGTGTGTCTTTAATCTAAAGCTCTTGGGGCTTTCCAATTTTTCTAGAGTTGTTCAGAAGCCTTTTTCCCTTCAATGGAAGGTAAAAGAAAAATAAAATATGGTTTTGAATTCCAAACCTGAGCCCCTGGAGAGTCCTACGCAGTTTAGGACCACGGGTTGCCTGCTCTAATTCTTCATTACAGCTTTAGCCTGCGTTCGCCAAGTAATGCAGTGCTATGGGATGTACTCTAAAATGTATTCTATTGCTATGCTCAGCTTAGAGGCAAAAATAAGAATCTATAATTGTAATTTCTTATGTGTGGGATCCACAGGAAAGTGAAGAAGATACAGAGAAAGAACAAAAGAAATGGGAACACACAGATTTGAAGGCGGCACGAACATTTGGGATGCCTTCCCTCCTTCAAGCACCACTGTGGGAAGAAAACCGGACGGTACTGCAGCCCCAGGTCGCCGAGGTCAGAGGCTATTGGAGCCAGGTGTCCACATGAGGATGACCTTGGAGGAAAGGAGAAATTGGGCCGGCGAGGAGGCCGGCAATTTGGAAGGCCTTCTTTATTGTTTAACGTTCCTTAAAAGGAGCACCTGGGCTACGTGGAAACTTTTAGCAATATGTGTCTGTACCTTACATAGAAATTCACTAATATTCCTGAAAGGCTCAGAGACTGGTTGCCTTATGGTTGTTTCCGAAGACAATGCGGGGTAGGATAAGGAGAAGCAATCATAGAGGAAAATATTTATGTTTGTTCTCACTTATTTCGCTCAACAAACATTTAATAAGCACCCACTCTGCACCAGAAATGATGCTCGGTGCTAGGGATACCGTCATGAACGAGGTGCAGCATGTGCCCCCAGAGGGAATATTCTGGTCTTCTCTGAGTGCGCAGGAGTAGGGATGTGAGTACAGTGATGTTTCATTCCCCTGCATCTGCTCTCTCTTCAGAAGCACACGGTCTTCAGAGAAGATAAATTTAGGTTGAAGTTCTGTGTGATTTAAGATCACATTAAAAAAAAAGTGAGCTGAGCCAGAAATATTTACTGAGCGGTGTCAGGGTTCTCTCTGTGTTTTCCATATGTTCCTGTGGTCAGGGCACATTGGATGGGATTGGCAGAGAAGCTGTTCATTAACAAAACCACAGAACCAGGACACTCTCGCTCAGCTCAGACCGTCTTCTGTCTGCACAGACCTGGCTCCAGGGGACCCATCGCACAGAGGGCAGGCGCTTCCTTACCCAGTTAATGGGAAGAGAGACACAGTCATCTTAAAAAGCTGTCATTGCTATGGAAACGGTTTTCTCCATTGCCGATGGTGGCAGTTTCCTCCTACCACATTCCAAGGACATGTTGCTCCTCACTTAACTCAGCTTCTCCGATTAACACAATCCCACCAGCAAATGCTTTCCCTGTTTTTTTTTTTTTTTTTTTCAAGAAAGCTGCCTTAATTTGGCCGCCCCCTTCCTGGAATAACCAGTGCTCTGAGCCCTCAGGGAGATGAGAGAAGCTAAGCCCAGGAGCCCCGCAGCTGCTGCTTTAGCCCAGAGGCAGGGAGGGGGACAGGTGACGTGCAGCCTCTGCTATCCAAGAGTTTCCCCAGGGAAGAGATTCCAGGGTCTCCCAAGGCTTCATAATTCCAAATCCAGTGGCCTCTTCCCACGCGTCCCTAACAGGCTGCAGCATTTGACACCAGCCCTACTTCCTTCTTTCTTTCCTCTTTCCTCTCTGGGTGGCTGTGACTGCTCAGCCCGGCTCTCTCCTCCCTCTCCCCCACTCCAACGGCTCCTCCTCTGTAATGTTCCAAAGCTTGTCTTCAGCTCTGGTCCAGGGATTGAGAGTGCAGCTGACTGGGGAAGACACACCCACATACCCCCAGGAAGACCCCTGAAGAACCTCTGTGGATGGTGTGTCCTCAGACTTTTAAAGTCTCTAAGCCCTAGGAAGGTTGTCTTTTAATCCTAACAACCTCCCCCTTCCTCCATGTGCCAAAATTAAACCTTTCAAGACTTTCCAAGTATAAAATTCGGCTATCCAGAAGTTATCAAAGCAAGACTTTCCTTTCCTTTCTTCTTTTTTCGTTTTGTGCCCCAGTTGCTCAACGACATTCAGCCGGACCACCAGGGAACCCCACCCTGCCCAGGCCGTGCTCCCAGACCAGGAAGCCCCAGCAGGCAGCGCGCCCACACTGTGCGGAAACCCAGCTACTCTCGTAAACTTGCTATTGTCTTGGCCGAAACTGGTGGTCAGAGCAAAGTCCAAATCAGCTCAAAATACCCGAGTGATCTGCAGATCACAAGACTCCTTCTGATAAGACGTCATGTTCACCGGTGACATGTCCAGCAACAGCAGCAAAGAACCAGAGAAGGTTCACACAGCTGACCCTGGAGCAGGAAGTTTGCCTGCCCTCCCCAGGCTTGCTCCTGTGTTTTGTGTGCTTTCTAAGTTGCACGATGATCTCATCTCTACGCTGTTCTCTAATTTGTTCACCTGGCCGTGTTACTCTGTAACTGCTCTGCGCCTTTCACGGAGATAACTCTGCGGCTCCCCTTCTCCACCCTGTTATTCACACAACAGAAACTTCACAGAGAGCTAGCCTGCTGCACACCCACAGCAGCACCCTGAGGGACGGAGTGTGTGGCACCCACGTGTGGACCCACAGTCAACACCACAGACATCCATGTGTCACCAAACACACTTGGGCACACCACAGACCTACACGGACTCAGGACGCCCTGTATTTCTCCTGTCCCAAGTATAAATAATTACGTGACCAAGCTCACTACTTGCCATCGGTCCTCCCTGCCTAAGTTCCGTGAGACCTGAGCCTGGGAGGGTCTCGGTGTTCGTGAAACAAATAAATGATACACGGACACAAGCAAACCCAAACCAGCTCACCGTCATGCAGCCACACAGCGTCCAGAGAGCCCTTTCATTTACATGATCTCATTTCATCTTTGCCAAGGGCTAGGAATCAGATGGGCTAACAATGGGACACTGAGGCCCTGAACCATTAAGAGACATGACCAAAGTCCCATAGCCAGAAAGCAGAGAGCTGACACTCGAATCTGCTTCTCCCGATTTGAATGCTCTCTGCTCTATTCTACACCAAATAGCCTCACATAAGCATAGATACACATGCACGCACTTACACACGGACTTAGAGGGGAGAAATCTGCTATTTCCCACTGATGGAGATAACCACATTCACATACACGCCTACCGTGATCTGTGCCCATACAGCCACACCATCACATGTGCCCATATAGACACCACACCCTCCGCACCCCATTCTGACCTCTATCCAAGACCAAGGGCAATGCAACACTGCACAAGGAGTCGGTCAGGACTGTGGGTTCTAACCCATCTCCAACCTATAAATTCCCATCAGAGAGATCATTAGACCACGAGTTATTTTCATAAGATCTCCCCATTCTTGGACTAACATCCAAAAACCTTAAAACATAGGAGCTTAATTCAACCACAGGTAATAATAACACCTCCCATTTATTGGGGGGGTTCCCTCAGTAAACGTAAGGTACATACCTTCACATAAAGTATATGACTCGACCTCTACAATATCCTATAGGGAAACCAGCAGGTGAGCTATGTAATGCTGCTCCATCCTACAGACAAGAAAACTGAGGCTCAGAGAAGTAAAGTTCCTTGCTCAGCATGGTGGGACTTGAGTGGGACTTAAACACAGAGCTTTTAAGTCCAAGTGAGCCCAGAGCTTTTTGAGAAACACACAGTTGAGATAATATCACTGAACCCTGCTTCACCTTTTTAGAGATAAGTAAACCGATGTCCCCACACCACCCCCACCTCTCTGGGAGGGCCCAGCAGGCTGGAAGCAGAACTGGGGCTGGACTCTTGGTTTGACTCCCAGGACAAAACCCCCTTCGAGACTCCAAGATACCACTGCTCCAGCACCCAAAGGAGAGGATATTGTTCAACTAACCTTGGAGCACGGAAGTCACTTCTGTCCTGGACACCCTGGGCTGGGATCTTCAGACGAGAGGTCTCTGTGTCCTAACACAGCGGTCTCTGCT
This sequence comes from Cebus imitator, assembly GCF_001604975.1. Lineage (NCBI taxonomy): Eukaryota > Metazoa > Chordata > Mammalia > Primates > Cebidae > Cebus > Cebus imitator. The sequence continues at coordinate 9,903,523 of NW_016107339.1, read as the reverse complement.
CCCTGTGGGCTGGTAACTGTGCTGGACAAGAAGTCAGGTCCAGCTCCCTCTCGGGGAGAAGATGCCACTGCTTGGTGCTGGTAATTTTCTGAGTGTCTCAGAAGATATATATATTGTATCTCCCAGGAGCTGAGCTCATGGCAGCCAATCCTGAGAGCCATGGGCTGGCTCACCTGCCTCCACCTGTCACCACCCATCCCCGGGCTCCTGCCCGCTTCTCCAATGATAGGAGGCTTAGCTCAGCTAACCCAGAAAAAACAGTTTCACTTGACAACTTCCTTATTGCAGAAAAACCCAATAAGAAACCAAACCTAAGGTCTGTCTGGGGAAAGCCCTACCTGTAGAGTTGAAAACAAGCCTTAATGGGAAATACAGGCTGGGGGAAGAAAGTGCAGGTAGCCTTACGGCCGTTACAACACTCAGTTATCTTTGAAGATTAGTGGGAAGGGAGGGACCTGATCATGCTACTCCAGCCTAGGCAACAGAGTGTGACCCTGTGTCAAAGAAAAAAAGAAGCAACAGAGAGAGAGAGAGAGAGAGAGAGAAAGAGAGAGAGAGAGAGAGAGAGAGAGAAAGAAAGAAAGAAAGAAAGAAAGAAAGAAAGAAAGAAAGAAAGAAAGAAAGAAAGAAAGAGAGAAAGAGAAATAAAGAAGGAAAGAAAGAAAAGAAAGAAAGAAAGAAAGAAAGAAAGAAAGAAAAGAAAAGAAAAGAAAGAAAAAAAAGAAAGCAAAGGAAAGAAAGAAAAAGAAAGAAAGAGAGAAAGAAAGAAAGAAAGAGAAGGAGAGAGGGAAGGAGGGAGAAATGAAGGAAGGAGGGAGGGAGAGAAGGAAGGAAATGTATTGAGTGCTAGACATCTTTCTTTCTGTGTATTAACAGTGTCTGGTACTTGTAAGGGCTCAATAAAAGGCCAATATTTTATTATGGGCAACAAAGTTATTAATGCTTCATTCATTCTGTCAACAGGTTTTGGATCCAGCTGTGTGCTAGACACTGTCTCAGCACTAAATTTAGAATTTATCGGTCCAAGAAGTGACCCTGTCTTCAAACAAAGGTTAAATAATATTACATATTTTTCATTTATTTAATGAAACTATTTTGTCACCCACTTCTTCCAGGTCTTGTGTGGATTGTGTGTGCTCTTTCTTCTTCTGAGGTGAATAGGCTTGGCCCAGCACAGCCCTCATGGAGTCCACAGAGCTGTTGGGAAGAGAGAAACACACAGAGAAAATCATACAAGCAAGCGGAAGGGAATGGGAAGTTACTGTTTGTCTAATGCGTACAGAGTTTCCGTTTGGGAGGAATGTTGTACCACTGCCTCCACCATCAAACCATCTCCAGAGCTTCTGAGATGTGGAGGATTTTTACAAGGCACGCGCAGCCTCGACTGGAGTTGTGGAGATGGTTCAATGGTGGACATAGTGGTACAACAAGCAGAATGTACCTAATGCCACCACACCGTACACTTTAAAAAGGTTCAAACAATCAACTTTATGTCATGTATATTTTACCACAATAAAAAGAAGGGCAGGGGCAGAGAACCATGTGGGGCACTGTGCAGGTACCTCCCATGTACCCAGAAATCCCATCTGCAGGTACATGAGCTCCTAGGTTCTCATGGGAAGGAGAGCCGCCATGGGCGGCTCTGGGCATTCCACACCTTTTCCATCAGGGGTCCTGGGGGCAACCTAGCCCTGCCCTCAGTGCCTGCCAAAGACCACGCCCTGGGCCGGGATCTGGAGACAGACTTTGGCAGCTGCCTGTCCCGGGGCCAAGGTCTGCTACACTATGTGCAAGACCCCATGCAAAATGAAAACAAAGCATCCTTGTTCAAAAAGTATTAACAGTTTCAAGACAGACAGCAGAACGTTAAACCAAGCAACAGACCCTTCTGAGTGCAGACCCTGTGCAAGTGTCCAGGTGACACAGCTGTGAAGGGGGCTCTGAAGGTGACAGTTCCCAACCATGTGCTGGGAGGGCAGATGGCAGAGGGAGAGAGAGAGGGAGATAAGAGAGAATATTTTTGAAATTTTTATTTAAGTATAATGTGTCTTGAGGTCATGAGTATAACATACAGAAAGTGCGCAGACAGCTGGCTGCAGTGGATCACGCCTGTACTCCCAGCACTTTGGGAGGCTGAGGTGTGTGGATCACCAGGTCAGAAGTTTGAGACCAGCCTGGCCAATATGATGAAAGCTCGTCTTTACTAAAAATACAAAAATTAGCCAGATGTGGTGGCACGTGCCTGTAGTCCCAGCTTCTCGGCAGGCTGAGACAGAAGAATCACTTGAACCCAAGAGGTGGAGGTTGCAGTGCGCCAAGATCATGCCACTGTACTCCAGCCTGAGTGACAGGGCAAGACTACATATCAAAAAAAAAAAAAAAAAAAAAGTGCACAGATCATAAGCAGACAGCTCAATGAATTTTCACAAAGGGCATAAACCTGTGTAACCGGCACCCAAATGAAGAAAGAGAACATTCCCGCACCCCAGAACCCGCCTTGTTCCCCTCACGACCCCAGATTAGATTAGTTTTGCCTGTTTTTGAACACCATCGGTCTAGATGTTTTCTACCCGTCCGGCTTATTTCACCGCATGTCTGGGGGACTCAGCCATACTGCTGTGCTGTGATTCTCAGACGGACAATCCCACGTGACAGAGCGGGTGTGGGGCAAGCAAAACTCTCACACACTGCTGGTGGGAGTGGAAAATGAAGCAACTAGTAGGAAAAAATGACTGGCAATATCTACCAAAGCTGAACAGATACCTGCCCTATGACTTAGCAATCCCACCCCCGGATAGATAAGCAACAGAAATGCGTCCCCCCGCCCCCTCCAACGACTTTTACATGAATGAGTGCATCAGCGCTGTTTGTGATAGCCAAACCCTCAAAAACTTGGAACAACTTCAATGCCCATGGACAGGAAAATATATAAACAGTGGCATATTCACAAAATTTAGGTTTTTTTGTTTTTTGTTTTTTTCCCAGAGAGTCTGTACATTTATTTAGAAAGACTTTTCACCTGCTTGTGTGGCCTGGGTGTGTAGGGTGGGGCACGGAAGATAAACGTGATCTTGGATAAAAATGACGGTAGCAATGGAGAGCGCTGGGTGAACCCCAGGGCCCCAGTCTCGGGAGCACTGGATACTGAGTAACAAACCTAAGAAGGATTTTCCCAAGGCACACTCTAACCTCTCTGCGTATGAACCTCGCTTCCCAGAAATCCGTCCCCATCCTGACAGAATTCTCTACACCTGGAAATGGGCTCGGCCTTGATTCGCTCTGCGGCTCTTGTTCACTGCAGAGCAAAGAGCAAGCTGGTGAACTCTCACTCCTTTCCCGGGCCACACCCTCTGCCTGGAGCCTGCTAGTTCGAGGTCCAGCCTCCAGCCCACAGGTCTTCCCTAAGTCTTCCTCCCTGTCCTCAGTGAGAGGGACCTGAAGGACGATGACCTCACTCCTTCTCAGTCCCGTCAGGACCCAGGATCAAAGTCCCCAGCTTGAAAACAGCCTGGGAATATCCCCACGGTTGCTGTGTGCAATGCCTGATTAAGGTCTTGGGCCAGAAGTGCTCAGTGAATCTCGGTTCCCCTCCAGGCTCCCCTGCCTGCCTCGTGGCTCCCAGCGGCTCCTAGACTCTCCGCCTCAGCTGTCTGTGGGCACCTCCAGTGCCCATCCCCGTGGAGTGGGAAAGCTCTTTGACATTAGGCAGAGCTGCTCCGCAGCCCCAGCTGCCCACCGCCAGGGGGCGTGCTGGTGATCACAACGACAACGGCCATTTGCAAAATGGTTGCCAGATGTCAAGCCCACAGCAGGAACTTCTAAATACGTGATTTTTGCCCCCACAGCAATACTCATAAAGAATATATTGTTATTTTACAGATAAGGAAATTAAGGCTCAAAAAGATAAAATAGGCAGGGTGCGGTGCCTCACACCTGTAATCCAAGCACTTTGGGAGGTTGAGGCAGGCAGATCACTTGAGGTCAGGAGTTCAAGACCAGCCTGGCCTACATGGCGAAACCCCATCTCTAGGAAAAATATGAAAATTAGCTGGGTGTGGTGGTGCGCACCTGCAGTCCCAGCTACTTGGGAGGCTGAGGCAGGAGAATCACTTGAACCTGGGGGGTGGAGGTTGCAGTGAACCAAGATCACACCACTGCACTCCAGCCTGGGCGAGAATGAGATTCCATCACAAAAAAAAAAAAAAAAAAAAAAAAAAGAAAGAAAAAAAAAAAAAAAAAAAAAAAAAAAAAAAAAAAAAAAAAAAAAAAAAGTAAAATGCTTAAGTGATACTAGTGAATAGCAGATTAAAACCTGCCGGTCAGCCAGGCCTCATGGCATTCAAATTTAGTCCCAGCTACCCAGGAGGCTAAGGCAGGAGGATCTCTTGAGCCTAGGAATTCTAATCCAGCCTGGACAACATAGTGAGACCTTATCTCCCAAAAATAAATATAAAAATCTGCCAGTCTCCAAAGAACGCTCCACCGTTCTTCCTAACCTCAACTTTCACACCAGTATAATAGGAATAAACGATACCAACCTTGCAGGACTGCTAGGAAATGTGAGGCGATGCAGTGAGCACTTGGCATAGGGCACTGGTGGGCACGTGGGTAGTGGGAGCATTAGCTGAACAGAAGCCCACAGTGAGGTCTCATCATGGGACTGGGGTCCGCAGCTCTCTCACAGAGCTTGCTCCAAGCCCAACAGTATTACATGGGTGAACCCAGCCAGGATAATTCCCCAGATTCCTCTTCCCTGGGTCCTAAGGTGGACATTGGTCTGCTCAGTAATGGAAGCACATGGTTTAAGCCAGGGTGTCTCAACCTCAGCTCTGTTGACATTTTGGACCAGATACCTATTTGTTAGAGGAGAGGGGCACTGCCCTGTTTATTGTAGGATGTTTAGCCTCATCCCTGCCCTCTACTCACTAGATAATTGCATACCCCACCCAGTAGTGAAAACCAAAAATGCCTCCATTGTACCCTGGAGGGCAAAATCTTCCCCAGCTGAGAACTGCTGGCTTAAGCAATAACAACATGCAATGATCTCAGGTTACCTAGGAGTCCCTGAGGCAGGTAGTTTCAGATGATGCCAACAAGCACCAGTTTTGTCCTAATGCTCATCACTTCATGACCACAACATGGCTGTCACAGATCCCACTGTGCCACCACCACAGATCCCACTCGAAGGCAGGCAAGACGGGGAAAGTGATGGTGTCATCTGTGGCATCACCTTTAATCTAGAGAGTTTTCCCAGATGCTTCTAAGCACATCTCCCTTACATCTCATTGGCCAAAACTGGGATATATATCCAGCCCTAGCAGCAAGGGAGCTGGGAAAATGACTAAGTGGCAAGGGGGGAAGAGGGCTGGAAATGGTGGGCCCTCCCTGACCTGGCAGAATAGAACTCCTCATACTTGCAGAAATTATTTTTAAATCTATCTGCTTTTCCTCACTAAGACTTCAGGACAGGGATCCACATGTTTTCCTCTGAATCCTCAGAACTTAGCCTTCTGCTCAGCACTTAGATGGTGCTTACTCCATGCTTGTTGAATGAATGAATGAATGAATGAATGAAACCATCAATTGATCAATGATTTGACCTCCCCCCTTCCTTGCTTATATCACTAAGAGCCCTAAGTAGATGATTCTCTTCCCATATGCAAATTAACTTGTCTAACTACAAATCACCCTGCGATGCTGAGGAAGGAGACCCAAGCATTTAAGATCAGCCCCCCTTAACTCCACACTGCATTTCAATAGAAGTAAAGGCTGGCCCGCCAGGCGCCACCTTAATCACCGTCCTATAGATTGCAGGCATGGTATGGGGAAATCTTTCCGGAAGGCATTGTTTTTACTTAAACAAGATCAACCCCCCACCCCACGCCTACTCCATGGACCAAGACCCTTTCACACGTAATTTCTAAAGCCGTAAAGTGAAGACCCTTTCACGTGTAATATCTAGAGTTGTAAGCCTATGTAAAGGCAGGGCTTCTCTTTGTTAGCGGAGCTTGGCTATTAGGCAGCTATGCCACCTTGCTGTCAGCGGGAAGGTCTCCAAAAGGTCTGTTTCTCAAGGCGGCTCCTGCTTCAATGCAAATAACAATGCAAACATCTCCCAGTTTTTCCAACAAGCCCTGATCCCTCTGGCCATTGACTATGCTGTTCCTCTTGCCCAGAACATTTTTCCCGCCACCTCTAACCTCCCCTCACCCCTCTTCATCTGGCCAGCTTCCTCTCACTCCTAGGTCTCAGCTTAGATGTCACTGCCTCTGGGAAGCCCTCCCTGATCTCCTCAGTGTGGCTCGAGGCCTCGGTCCCCTGTGCTGCTCTATCCTAGCACTTGTCACCCTGTGTTGTGACTGTCTCCCTAGCAGGACAGGAAATGTCCATAGAGACCAGAACAGCTTGTCCTTCACCATGGAGACCAGAACAGCTTGTCCTTCACCAAAGTTTAGGTTCTCCATAAACTTTTATTGATTGCATCATTTATACCAAGGGTTGGCAAAGCTGTTCTGCAAAGTACCAGATAGTATTTTCAGCTTTGTGGGCTGTATGATCTCTGTTGCAACCATTCGACTCTGCAGAGGGAGAAAACAGCCATAGCTGATACTTAAATGAGCATGGCTGTGTTCCAATAAAACTATTCGTGGGCACTGAAATTTGAATTTCATATGAATTTCACATGTCATGAAATATTATTCGTTAAAAACTTTTTCAACCTTATAAAAATGCAAAAAACCTTTTTTTTTTTTTTTTTTTTTTTTTTTTGAGGCAGAGTCTCACCCTGTTGTCCAGGCTGGAGTGCAATGGCTTGATCTCGGCTCACGGCAATCTCTGCCTCCCAGGTTCAAACGATTCTCTTGCCTCAGCTTCCTGAGTAGCTGGGATTATAAGCACCCACCACCATGGCCAGCTAAGTTTCGTATTTTTAGTACAAATGGGGTTTCACCATGTTGGCCAGGCTGGTCTTGAACTCCTGACCTTGGGATCTGTCTGCCTCGGCCTCCAAAGTGCTGGGATTACAGGCGTGAGCCACCGCGCCTGGCGGTAAAAAACATTTTAAAGGCTTACAGGCTGTACAAAAACAGGTAACGGACCTTAGTTTGCTAATCCTGATTAATACTGAGAGTCACATGTTTTAGATTTTCTAGGTCATTCTCAAAGATACAACAGGATCACGTAAAGCAGTAATACACAGTATTTCTTAAGATCAAGCAGTAAGTTAAACTTGAAAGTGCATTAAATGACTTACCCATCACAACCCAGAAGACTGTGTCTCAGGAAATCTAAGATTAAGATTAATTTAAAACTGGAGCTGGGCACAGTGGCTCACCCCTGTAGTCCCAGCACTTTGGGAAACTGAGGCAGGCAGATCACTTGAGGTCAGGAACTCAAGACCAGCCTGGTCAACATGGTGAAACGCCATCTCTATTAAAAACACAAAAAATTAGCCAGGCCTGGTGGCAGGTGCCTGTAGTCTCAGCTACTCAGGAGGCTGAAGTAGGAGAATCACTTGAACCCAGGAGGCAGAGGCTGAAGTGAGCTGAGATTGTGCCACTGCACTCCAGTCTGGGAGGCAAAGTGAAACTCCATCTCAATTAAATTTAAAAAAAAAAAAAAGATTAAGACTGGGAAACTCTTACTATCAGGGAACCATATCAATAGGTTCAAACAAAAATGTTTGGCAATTTCTATATGCAATTCTGTTGGAAATTTTTAAAACTAGACAGAATGATATTTCTTTTCCATAAGAATGATTTCTCTGAAATAATATTCAAAACATTATCTATATTAATGAAAGTGGCTGTGATGGTTAATACTGAGTGTCACTGGATTGAAGGATACAAAGTACTGATCCTGGTGTGTCTGTGAGGGTGCTGCCAAAGGAGATGAACATTTGAGATTAACATGGAGAAAGGCAGACCCACCCCCGATCTGGGTGGGCACCATCTAATCAGCTGCCTGCACGGCTAGAATACAAGCAGGCAGAAAAATGTGAAAAGGAGAGACGACGGGCCTCGCCTCCCAGCATACATCTTCCTCCTGTGCTGGATGCTTTCTGCCCTCAAACATCAGACTCCAAGTTCTTCAGTTTTGGAACTCGGACTGGCTCTCCTTGCTCCTCAGTCTGCAGACGAACTAGTGTGGGAGCTTGTGATCATGTGAGTTAATACTTAATAAACTCCCGTGTGTGTGTGTGTGTGTGTGTGTGTGTGTTCCATTAATTCTGTCCCTCTAGAGAACTCTGACTAATACAGTAGCCATTGGAGAAGTTGAAAACAAATTAACTAAGACTGGTTGTCCTGAGGGCACAGGAGTGAGGGTGGGTTTCCCCTAATGCTAGTTTTGTTGTTGTTCTTGCTGCTGTTGCTGTTGTTGTTTTAAACCAGATTTCCTGTGTTGGCCAGAATATTGACAGGGGTGTAGGAACTTCCATGCCCTGCTACAGCAGGTGGTGGGTATAGGGACTGGTGCAGCCATTCTGGAAAACAATTAGGCACTGTTAGTCAAAATTGGTGTATGTATTTCCAGGATCCAGCAATTCCATTCCTACATGTGTGTTCCAAAAAAATTCTTACATAGCCAGGTACAGTAGCTCATGCCTGTAATCCTAGCACTTTGGGAGGCCAAGGCAGGCAGATCACCTGAGGTCAGGAGTTTGAGACCAGCCTGGGCAACATGGTGAAACCCCATCTCTACTAAAAATACAAACAAACAAAAATAATAGATGGGCATGGTGGCGGGCACCTGTAATCCCAGCTATTCAGGAGGCTGAGGCAGGGGAATCACTGGAGGCGGAGGTTGAAGTAAGCTGAGATCACCCCACTGTACTCCAGCCTGGGTGACAGAGCGAGACTTGGTCACAAAAAAAAAAAAGAAAGCAAATTAGTTACCAGTGTTTCTCTGGCTTTGGTCCCCCACCAGGTAAATTACAGAAACAGACTCTTTTTGCCAAAGAGGGTTTTCTGCAGTTTCTTCTGCAAATGGCCCCATTATATCCACCCTCCAGCCAGGTCTGAACTGGCTGAGAGTAAGTTGAGCCCTAGGAGGCAGGATTCACCTGTCAAGGCGGGGCTCAGACACCAGGCCAAATTGAGGACTAGGTAAAACCAGGACAGGTGGAAGCAGCTTTCCATAAGACACACCCACCAGTGCGGCTTGTCAGTTCACCATTGCCATGGCAACACCCAGAAGTGACCACCCCTTTCCATGACAACTACCAGGTGACCTGGAAGTTACCACCCTTTTTCTAGAAATTGCTACTTAATCTGCCCCTTAATTTGCATATAATGCAAGTGAGTATAAATGTGAGTGCAGCTCTGCCTCTGAGCTGCTGCTCTGGGCGCACTGCCTATGGGGTAACCCTGCTCTGCAGGGAGCAGGACCTTTGCCACTGCGGAACACTGTCACTTCAGTAAAAGTTGCTGTTTTAACACCACAAGCTTGACCTTGGATTATTTTCTGGGCAGAGCCAAGAAACTTCCTGGGCTGAGCTCCAATATTAGTCTCACCTGCCCTGCATCAAAAGGATATAACTGAGGCCTCAGGAGCTGGGACCTCTTTTACAGATTTGAGGTTATGCAAATAGGCAACGGGAAGTTTGCCACCATCACTCCACAGCAGGCCAGGGCTGATGGATCGCAGTAGCTTGAGGGAGGGAGATCAGCAACTGACCTCTGTTGTGTTGCATCCCTCTTGGTCACGGCCTGAAGAACGGCCCCCAAAAGGCTATGTCCAAGTCCTAATGCTCCGAACCTGTGAATGTGACCTGATTGGAAAAAAGGGTCTTCATAGACCTAATTCAGGATTTCAAGATGATCTCACCCAGGATTTGGAAGGGGCATAAATCCAGTGAGAGGGGTCCTGATAGAAGGCAGGAGGAGACGTGAGGTTCACAGAGACACAGAGAGAGAAGACGGCCACAGGAAGATGGGGGCAGAGATGGCAGTGATGCAGCCACAGTCCAAGGCATGCTGAGGTCTGCCTGCCACCCCCAGAGGTTAGGACAGATGCAGCAAAGGGACTCCCCTTCAGAGTGTCCAGAGGGAACCAATCTCTGCCTGATTGTGGACCTCCTGTGAGATGATTAATGTCCATTGTTTTTTGAGGGGGTTTTTGTTTGTTTTTGTTTTTGAGATGGAGTCCCACTCTGTCGCCAGGCTGGAGTGCAGTGGTGTGATCTCGGCTCACTGCAACCTCTGCCTCCCGGGTTCAAGTGATTCTCCTGCCTCAGCCTCCTGATTAGCTGGGACTACAGGCGCGTGCCACTGTGCCCAGCTAATTTTTGTATTTTTAGTAGAGACAGGGTTTCACCATGTTGGCCAGGATGGTCTCAATCTCTTGACCTTGTCATCAGCCCACCTTGGCCTCCCAAAGTACAGGGATTACAGGCGTGAGCCACTGCACCCAGCCAATGTCCATTGTTTTCAGTCCCCAAGTTTGTGGTAATTTGTTACAGCACCCCAGGAAAAAACACACTCTCTCACCCCCAGTCACTCAGCCGACTGGGTCTCGAGGTCCTAAAGCCGCCACCCAGTTCACTCAGGCCAGCGGTTGAGCTACCTGTCAACCAGTGTCTGCTTTCCTGCTGGAGATCAGGGGCCCTCAGGAGCACTGGCTTTGATCGTCCTGACTGTCCCGCAGAAGGGGTGGGTGCCAGGCAGGTGGCAGAGCCTGAAGATCTTCCATCCTGTCCTTCTCAAAGTGTTCCCTTTGTGGCCTGAAAAATAAGCAAATAAAGTGACGTAAAATAATTAATATTGCAGTGAAAAATGTAAAACCAATGCCGAGGCTGATCCCTAAGGCACTTCCTCATCCTTTTTCCTGCTCTTGATGACTTCTGTTCCTAGCGCTGACCTTCAAGTCCAGGGTGAGACATGGTTTCCACTCACAGAGGTTGCCCACAAGGTGAAACTTGAGGGTCAGGCCCTCTGAGCCCAACAAACTGCAATTCCCAGATTATGTGATCAGATGGCAGGATCTCAGGCACCAGGCCCAAGCTGGAAGGAGCCGTATTTCAGGGAAGGGGCGGGCACTTGCATTAGCAGGTAACTGTTCTCTCAGTTGATAAGAACACCCCATTAACCAGAAAATGAGCTGTCCAAGGCGGACTTTGATCTTATCAAAACAAGAGCAGGGAGCCTGTGGGGACAGCTTGCTGGGAGCCAGGCCGCTGTACTGCAACAATTAATACATGCCTGTGTGTGACTTACAACACCAGGGACTCCACACTTCCCAATGGTCACCGAGGGTTTTGTTTTCGTTGTAGGCTGCCGCTTTCCTGCCTAGGAATAGCCGCTGTTTTGCAAAAGCTCTTCCAGAATATTTTTTCTACGCACATAGCATCACATTATTACTATTCCTCTTCTTTTTTTGAGACAGGGTCTCACTCTGTTGCCCAGGCTGGGGTGCAGTGGGGTGATCTCACCTCATGCAGCCTCAACTTCCCCTCACCTCAGCCGCTCAAGTAGCTGGGACTACGGGCACACCACCACACGCCGCTAACTTTTTAGATTTTAGGTAGAGACGGGTTTTGTCATGTTACCCAGGCTGGTTTTGAACTCCTGAGCTCAAGTGAGCCACTCGGCTCACCTCAGCCTCCCACAGTGCTGGGATCTCAGGCGTGAGCTGCTGCGTCTGTCCTCTTCGTTGCTGGCGGTGGGGGTGGTAGGTTTGTTCCAGTGGTGGTGGCAGTTCCCTGAAGAACATTTATCTTAAGGAAGGTTTTGGCCACAAAGCAGGGAAGACTCCCTTCTCTCTTCCAAGCCCCAAATAATTTCTTTTTTAAAATTTAGTGAGGGAAAAGGTTCAGAACTCCAAGAGACCATCACTACGCAGGAGGGGTGCTTTCCACACAAGGGGATATTACAATGATTGCATTTCACCCACATGAACTTCTCAACCTTCCACTCATGACTTTTCTCTTTGAAACTTTGCAAAGTTGAAGTGGAACTTATAGCCCCTACTCCCTCTCCAACTTAGGCAGGCAGGGATGGGGTAAGGGGACGAGCAGGCGAACCCAAATCAGCTTGTCTCCAGCAAGGTCACTTGCTGCCTCCCTCCCCAAGGCAATGCTCCTCCCTCTTGTAATCCCAAAACAATTGACAACACATCCAAGTCCATTTTCTTTTTTCTCACTTGGGGCAGTTGAGAGGCAAGTAAAATTCTCTTGACATGTGGAAGATATGCAGACTGGAGATGCAGACCAAACTTTTAGCCTAATTCCTTGAACTAATTTATAGAAATTATCTTTTTTTTTTTTTTTTTTTTTGAGACGGAGTTTCGCTCTTGTTACCCAGGCTGGAATGCAATGGCACGATCTCGGCTCACCGCAACTTCCGCCTCCTGGGTTCAGGCAATTCTCCTGCCCCAGCCTCCTGAGTCGCTGGGATTACAGGCACGTGCCACCATGCCTAGCTAATTTTTTGTATTTTTAGTAGAGACGGTGTTTCACCATGTTGACCAGGATGGTCTCGATCTCTTGACCTCGTGATCCACCCGCCTCGGCCTCCCACAGTGCTGGGATTACAGGCTTGAGCCACCGCGCCCGGCCAGAAATTATCTTATATAACAAAAGCAATTATGTCTTTCCGTGCCATGTTCTCTGAATCATCATTCATTTTACCAGCTCCAAATGTTCACAGACAGGGTAGCATCGCCACTTGGCAGATGGCCCAGGGCCCCAGCCTTGAACCTGCAGAGGCATCACGAGTCCTTGCCCATCAGTTCTTGCAGATTTTGTATTTACATGAGCTGCAGGGTTTTCCACTGTATTTACTTATCAAACCCCATTGCTAGACAGTTGGACTTCCCCCACATTTTGTAACGATAACCATGCTTCAGAGGACATCTCTATAAATATATGTCTGCATGTATGTGAGAAGTTTTGTGAAAGGTGTATTCTCAGACACAGAAGATCTGGGTCATAAGGGAGGCACACTTAGAACTTGGGTAGGCCCTGGCCAGGTGTTGTGGCTCACGCCTATAATCCCAGCACTTTGGGAGGCTGAGGCAGGCGGATCACCTGATGTCGGGAGTTCAAGACCAGCCTGACCAACATGGAGAAACCCCATCTCTACTAAAATAGAAAAAATTGGGCAGGTGTGATGGCGCATGCCTGTAATCCTAGCTACTCGGGAGGCTGAGGCAGGAGAATCGCTTGAACCCTGGGGGTGGAGGTTGCAGTGATTCAAGATTGTGCCATTGCACTCCAGCCTGGGCAACAAGAGCAAAACTCCATCTCAAAAAAACAATTAATTAATTAATTAAATTCAATAAAAGGATTGTTAGTTATCTCGAGTAAGTACTGAACCAAATTACATGTTAAAATCTCGATGTAAGGTCCTGGTGGGTTGGCCTGGTTCACACCATCAAGGGCCCTTTCTCTCCCTCAGAGTCAGGAAAGCTGAAAAGTAAACTCACCTGGTCCCATAGCAGCTGGAGTTTTGGATATGAATTAGGATCTGACAATTCGATGCCCTGGCCTAGGTTGGGAGGAGGAAGTGAAGTGAGGGCATTTTTGTGGCTGAACAAGCAAGGTCAAGGAGAAGCTGGGCATTCCAGCAAGGCTGGCGTGCTGACACTCCTCCATGGGCAGTGCGGCCCCCGCCCTCTGCATCACTGCTGCAGTGCTGAGGTTCCAGCTCGTCCCTGGAGCCCCACCTGGAACCCGCTCCTCCAGCCCTCCCAGTGGCTTTGTACACCCCTGATACCTTTCCCGCTAAAATTAGCACTGTGGTTTCCTCCAGCTGAACCGTGACTGATACAGCTCACAAATATGCTTTATCTTGACCAAGGCAGCCATGCAAGATAGGAGAAAGAAAAGTCTAGACAAAGGGCAACACGGGCGTGAGCCATGCTTATTACGGTTTCTCCTAATGGCACTTTAATTAGATACCTCGTCCCCGTAGACCATGTGAAAACTACGCAAAAGCACAAAGAATGAGATCATCATCATCTGTTATTCTGCAAGAATCAAATATTGATGAGAAGAAAACAGACAGCCTCACTGAGATGCCGGCCCTAGCAGGCCAGCTGCTGGTGGTCATTGGAATGCAGATTTATCAGCTCAGCTGAGGACAGCCTGAGCTGATTTGGGCTCACACTTAATATAAGATGTGAGACGGGAGAGGAGCTCCCAGCTCCTTCCCGAGAGTGAGAGGAAAAGTTGTGTAACAAAACATGATGGTAATAACTTATCTCATTTTTCTCCTGGCAGAAAACTTGAATAACAGAGTATCCATTTCCAACCCACAGACCTGGCAGCCTCATAGGAGGCTGAGCGTCTGCAGTTTTTCTGCCTCTGGTCACCCCCCCGAACCCCAACTGACCACCCACCGTGCCTGGAGAGGGTCTTCCATATCCCTCCAGCCCAAGCTAGAACCTAAAATCTATTTTCGCTTGTTTAAACTGGGCCTGTTCCTTCCACCTTCAGACCAAGGTCAAAGTCGCCTTCCAGAGACCTCTTTCCTTCTTTTTTCTAGAGAAAAAAAAAATGATAAAACTACTTATCATTTACTGAATATTCTAAGCTACCAAAAAGTTAACCCTCATAGGAACCTCACAAAGTAGTTCTTCTCATTTTACAATTCAGAGGTTCAGAGAGATTGAGTCCATTTTCCACCATCCCACAGCTCATGACACGTGGAAGCAGGATTCAACCACAACCGTCAGTTTCAAAGCCTGGGTTCTTAATCCTCATGCTACGTCTCACTCTGCCAGGCCTAGGAAAGTGCCTCTGATTTGCTGCCCTCTTTGGGGAAGCTGCCACTCTGTGCAGAGCCTCTGTTTGCTCATAATTTTTTTTAAATAATAGCTTTATTGAGATCTCATTCACATGCCATAAAGTTCACTATTCTGTTTTCACTCTGTCACCCAGGCTGGAGTGCAGTGGCACAATCTTGGCTCACTGCAACCTCCGCCTCCTGTGTTCAAGCAATTCCGTGCCTCAGCCTCCTGATGTAGCCGGGATTACAGGTGCACGCCACCACCCCAGCTAGTTTTTGTGATTTTAGTAGAGACAGGGGGTTTTGCCATGTTGCTCAAGCTGGTCTCGAACTCCTGGCCTCCAGCAATCCACCTGCATCGGCCTCCCAAAGTTGCTGGGATTACAGGCGTGAGCTTCTGCACCTGGCTAAAATTCACTCTTTACAAGTGTACAATTCTGTGGGTTTTAGTATTTTCACAAAGTTGTGCATTAATTACCACCACTGCCTATTTCCAGACCATTTGCATCCACCTGGAAAGAAATCCTAAACCCATTAGCAGTCCCCTCCCAGACCCTCTCACCCCGAACCCCAGTCAACCATTAATCTCCCATCTGGCTGGGTGGATTTGCCTCTTTGAACATTTCATATAAATGGAATCATACAATCATATGTTGTGACTGGCTCCTTACACTCAACACCGTTTCTTCAAGGTTCAACCATGTCACAGCATGTATTAGAAATTTATTCTTTTTTCACGACTGCATAACGTTCCATTTTGTGGATAGATCACATTTGGTTTATCCATTCAGCAGTTGATGGGCATTCGGGTTGTTTTTAGCTTTGGCTACTACAAGTAATGCTACCATGAACATTTTTCTACAAGTTTTTGGGTGGACATATGTTTTTAATTCTCTCGGGCATATACTCAGAAGCAGGATTGCTGAGTCATATGGTAACTCTATTTTAGCTTTTTAAGAAATTGTTAAACTGTTTTCCACAGCAGCTGCACCAGTCTACATTCTAATGTCTGAGGGTTCTAATTCTCCACATCCTCTCCAACACTTGTTAATGTCCATCTTTCTTTAAAAATTACAGCCCTGCTGTTGCCAGAAAAAGAGTCCAATCCAGACCCCAAGAGAGGGTTGTTGGATCTCACACAGGAAGGAATTCAAGGCAAGTTACAAAGTGCAGAGAGAGGATAGTTTATTGAAAGCTACTCACAGAGTAGGGTGTCCTCAGAAAGCAAGAGGAGAAACACGCGATCTCTATCTTACGCTCTTCTCATATAGGAGTCTCATCTATGTAAAAGCTAAGATAAATTAAGCCTGTGTGTGTGTGGGCTGACAGCATGATAAAATTTAGTACTTTGTTGATTTAAAGAATGTTATCTTTGGCATTTTAGTGCATAAGTACATCAAAGCATGACCATAGTCATCTTAAAAGCATATCTTGTTACGGATAGTGGGACATCTGGGCTTTTTGTCATTGTAGGAGTGTGTTGTTGCAGGTATTTTTTAGGTGTTTCCTCAACTGTAAACATTTAGGACCACGAGTCATAACTGGCAAGGAATATGCCTTGCCAGTTTTTTTTCTTTTTTTCTTTTTTTTTTAAATTTAAATAAAGACAGGGTTTCACCATGTTGGTAATGCTGGTCTTGAACTCCCGACCTCAGGTGATCCACCCACCTTGGCCTCCAAAGTGCTTGGATTACAGGCGTGAGCGACCGCGCCTGGCCGCCTTGCCAGTTTTAAGATGGAGTTGATTTTAAAATGGTGTCACCGTGGCTCTCCTATGCTTCAATTTCCCTAATAATCCTAGTGGGCAAGAAATAGTATCTCATGGTAGTTTGTCCTGTATTTCCCTGATGATTAATGATTGTCGTGGTTTAGTTACGTCCCCCCGCCCCCACGCCCCCAGCCAATTCTTACCTTGAATTGTAGTTCCCACAATTCCCACATGTTGTGGGAGGGACCCAGTGGGAGGTAATTGAATCATGTGGGCAGGTCTTTCCCATGCTGTTCTCACAATTGTGAATAAGTCTCACGAGACTCCATGATTTTATAAAGAGGATTTTCCCTGAACAAGCTCTCTCTCTCCCCCTACACAAGCTCTTTCTCTCCTGCCGCCATGTAGGATGTGACTTGCTCCTCCTTGTCTTCTTCCATGATTGTGAGGCCTCCCCCGCCATGTGGAACGGTGAGTCAATTAAACCTCTTTTCTTTTTTTTTTTTTTTTGAGATGGAGTTTCGCTCTTGTTACCCAGGAGGGAGTGCAATGGCGCGATCGCGGCTCACCGCAACCTCCACCTCCTGGGTTCAGGCAATTCTCCTGCCTCAACCTCCCGAGTAGCTGGGATTACAGGCACGCGCCACCATGCCCAGCTAATTTTTGTATTTTTAGTAGAGATGGGGTTTCACCGTGTTGACCAGGATGGTCTCGATCTCTTGACTTCATGATCCACCCGCCTTGGCCTCCCAAAGTGCTGGGATTACAGGCGTGAGCCACTGCGTCCGGCCCTAAACCTCTTTTCTTTATAAATTACCCAGTCTCAGGCATGCCTTCATCGGCAGTGTGAAAGCGGACTAATACAATGATGTTAACATTTCTTCATGTCCTTCATGTATATCTTCTTGAGAGAAATCTCTATTCATGTTCTTTGCCGAATTTGGGCTTGTCTTTTTATTATTGAGTTGTAGGAATTCTTTCTCAATCCTGGATACAATTCTCTTATCAGATATATAATTTGGAGATATTTTCTCCCATCCTGTGGATGATTTCTTTTACTTTCTTGACGGTGTCCTATGAAGCACAAAGGCTTTAATTTTGGTGAAGTTCAGTTTATCTATTTTTAAATTTTATTACTTATGCTTTTGGTGTTACGTTTAAGAAGTCATGGCCTAATCCAAGGTTATAAAGATTTACTTCTATGTTTTCTTCTAGAAGTTTTATAGTTTTAGCTCTTATGTTTATGTCTTTGACGTATTTTGAGTTCATTTTTGCATATGGTGTAAGGTAAGAGGATAAATTTATTCTTTTGCATGTGGACACCCATTGTCCCAACACCATTTGTTGAAAAAACTGTTCTTAATCTATATCCTTATGCCAGTACCAATCTGTTTTGAGTACCGTTGCTTTGCAGCAAGTTTCGGAATTGGGAAATGTGGGCCCTCCAACTTTGTTTTTCTTTACAAGACTGTTTTGGCTAGTTAGGGTCACTGGCAATGCCATATGAATATGAAGATGAGCTTGTCCATTTCTGCAAAAAAAAGAAAAAAAAGCAGCTGGAATTTTGATAGGGATTGCATTGACTATGTAGACTAATTTAGGGAATATTGCCATCTTAACAACCCAACAACAGATTATATCTGTCTATTTATTGAGATTTGCTTTAAATTCTTTCAGCAATGCTTTGTAGTTTTCAGAATATATGTTTTATGCTTTAAGTTTATTTGTGTTTTATTCTTTTGATGGCATTGGAAACAATTATTTTACATTTCATTTTCACGTTGTGCATTGTCATAGATAGAAATACAATTGACTTTTGTAGGTTAGTCTTGTATTCTGCAAACTTACTCAACTCATTAAGTAGTTCTCATGGTTTCTTTTCTTTTATTATTCCTTAGGATTTTTTTTTTTTTTTTTTTTTTTTAGACAGAGCCTCACTCTGTCGCCAGGCACTAGGCTTGAGTGCAGTGGTGCAATCTCGGCTCATTGCAACCTCCGCCTCCCGGGTTCAAACAATTCTCCTGCCTCAGCCTCCCGACTAGCTGGGATTACAGGCGAGCACCACCACGCCCAGCTAATTTTTGTGGTTTTTTTTAGTAGAGACAGGTTTCACCGTGTTGGCCAGGATGGTCTGGATCTCTTGATCTCGGGATCCGCCTGCCTCGGCCTCCCAAAGTGCTGGGATTACAGACTCTCCCTTTTTTTTTTTTAGACATAGTCTCACTGTCACCCAGGCTGGAGTGCAGTAGTGTGATCTTGGCTTACTGCTACCTCCACCTCTTGGGTTCAAGTGATTCTCCTGCCTCCACCTCCCAAGTTGTATGTATCCCCAACATACATACAACTATTATATATCAATTTTTTTTGCAAGAATTGAAGAAAGATCTGCAGGGATCAGGACAGCTCCAAGAGCCCCAAGATTAGAAGTAGAGACCAGACCCTCCGGGGACTTCTTCACCTTTCTGCCTCTCTGGTGTCCCCTCATGGCAGAAGGCACAGCTACCACTAGCTTGGGGTAACATCCCAGCCAGATACAGAAAGAGAAATCCCAGGGAAGGACCCCATTGGCCTGTCCTGGATCACTCACCATCTGGACCAGTTGCCGTAGGAATGGGCTTCTCTTAATGGCCCAGCCTGGGTTAAAGGGTCTTCCCCCTCTGCTGGGAGCAGGACATGGTGGTGCAGTAGGAAGAGTTGCTCCCAGAGACAAAGTCCAGTTGTTACCAGGTAGATGGCAGATGGGATGCTGGGCTGATACCTGCATTAGTTCACTGCCAGTCTCTCTTAAGGATTACGGCATTGTCCTGTGAAGATGTGTGTTTCAAGTATAGACACACTACAGAGGGAAATCTGAGAGACCCCATCACCACCTGTGAAAATATCATCCCAGGTTAATTCATCAAAGCACTACGCCATAACACAGAGAAGCAGCTGTAAAGCACTGGGAGCCAGCATGGAGTTTTGATGGGAAGTTGGGAGAAGATGCACAGCAGACAGTGCATTACAAATTATCTCTTTTCTTTGATCCAGAAGGAGAAACCTAGGTTCGAACCTACATGTAGGGAGCCAGGTATCTCAGGAAAATCAAGATACCATTTGCCACTGAGGGGGCTACTGAATGTCAGTTGAACAGATTTCAACTGAAAGCCTAAAAGGGAAGGAGAGTGACACAGCTTGAAAGGAAGGACTGCGTGGAGAGGGCAGTGCAGAGGAACTGTGGCCTGAGTGGGACAACACGGCCAGCCTATGGAGCCAGCAGGGAGGGACTAGAGAAATGAACTACCTTGGAATCTCCTACCAGAGACTTCCTTGACTAAAACCAACCAGAAGCCAGAGGACAGGAAGCCCATTGCTGCAATCCATACAGGACAGTCTCCTGGCCACGGAGCAGGATGAAGAAGGGCGGAGAATGGTATAAATAAGGGGAATGTCACTCACAAGGAGCAAGGAACATAGATGGACTATCACAAGCCTGAGTTCCGACAATGAATATGGGTAGAAATGATGGGTGCCTCCCACAAGAACACCTCCCTGGCTGGGTGCAGTGGTTTACACCTGTAATCCCAGCACTTTGGGAGGCCAAGGCGGGTGGATCGCCTGAGGTCAAGAGTTCGAGACCAGCCTAGCCAACATGGCAAAATCCCATCTTTACTAAAAATATTAAAAATTAGCCAGGTTTAGTGGTAAGTGCCTGTAATCCCTGCAACTTGGGAGGCTGAGGCAGGAGAATTGCTTGAACCTGGGAGACGGAGGTTGCAGTGAGCTGAGATTGCACCACTGCACTCCAGCCTGGGCGACAGAATGAGACTCTGTCTCAAAACAAAACAAAACAAAAAAACACCTCCCCAGTCTGTCATGCTTTCTCTTCCCTGCCTGCTGGCTGGGTGTCAACCCCCCACATAGCAGCTACATGAAGGACACAGCAGAGCCTCCATCAGCCTGGGACCGCAGATGACTTCATGGAATGGATCCCTCCCCACCCACCAACCAAACTTTATGTGACAAGAAATGAATGTTTATCACATGAAGCCACTGAGATTTCCATTTAGATGCTAGGGCCAGCATGATTCTAAGTGACACAGGAGCTGGGATTCATTAAGCCTGGCCTCCTTCGTAGAGAAGCTGGACTTTGGTCTGGGCATGCCTTCCTCACTCGAAACTCTGGAGAACGAATTTGTATTATCAGAAAGGCAGTTCGTCTTGCTCAAAATAAAGATGTGGTGAGCTGCCAAGCTTCTGTGACTTCACTGGGGGCTTTCTGCTGCTGGCTCTAGTCCAGGTCTCCTGCTTTGTCAAAGACCCTTTTCTCTTTCTGTGGCTGATCAAAATCCAGCTTGATAAATTACTCACTGGTCATTCAGGAAAAAATCATGTTCTTTATTGTAAATCACTTGAGTTTGCAGAAGGCTAGAGTTGGCATGGTCTGTTCCTAAGGTTGGAAGGGTGCCTGGCTGAAAGCCAGAATCCCAGACTCTCAAGGTCCCCCTCATCTTCAGCTTCCCCATCCCTAAAACCCGAAAACTGGGTCAGCTCACTGACCTCGTGGGCATGGTGCAGAAGAAAGTGCCTTTGTCAGGTACTTCAGACCCTCTCTATAGATTCGCACGCCAGGTTCGGCCATGCACAATCAGCCGTCCCCTGAGAATCTGATGTGTGCTCCCCACCCCACTTCACAGGTTGAGAACCTGGGCTTGTCACTGGCTGGAGCATATGATCATGTGACTAAGGGGAAATCTCTTCCTGCTCAGAATTGCTGGAATTTAAAGTCATATTTAGAACTCTGGGGCTTTCCAGCCAGAGCACTTTGAACAATACACCATGCTTCCTTGAATTGGGAGGTTTAGATAGGCCTGATCTGGAGACTTGAGGTCTATTCAGGAGACTTTATGATCTCAGTGGTCTTAGCTGGTGCCTCCCCCAAAGGAAGAGGATGGGAGGGGGCAGCTCTAGGCCAAGGTGGTCTTCTCCCAGCCCGTCTTCCTTAGTCATAGCCATTAAAATTGCGTTGAATTGCATATGACAAACTAACAAGTGTCCATCTTTCATGGTGTGACCTGCAGGTTAAATAGAAAGGGGACGGACAGCTGGGGATGGTGGCTCACACCTGTAATCCTAGCGTTTTGGGAGGCCAAGGAGGGTGGATCACCTGAAGTCGGAAGTTCCAGACCAGCCTGACCAACATGGTGAAACTGAATCTCTACTAAAAATACAATAAAATTAGCTGGGCGTGGTGGCGCATGCCTGTAATCCCAGCCACTTGGGAGGGTGAGGCAGGAGAATCGCTTGAACCTGGGAGGCAGAGGTTGCAATGAGTTGAGATTGCACCACTGCACTCCAGCCTGGGCAACAAGAGTGAAACTCGGAAAAAGACAGCAAGAAAGAAGGAAGGAAGGAAGGAAAGAAGGAAGGAAGGAAGATGGACAGACTGCAGGGGAGAAAGTGACATAGGTAAAGATGGCTTGTTCCTACTTACACATGCTTTTTACATCTCTGATAACTCAATTTAAATTTGGCACCCCCTCACTTGATTCTATTTTATTTTCCTTCATAGTGCCTATCACCATCTGCCATTATGTTCTGTATTTATTTGTTTACTCATCTGTCCTGGTCACCACTAGATTCCTGTTTCTAGACAGTGCTTACCCTACGGTAGGTGCTCGAGAAATGTTAAATAAAGGAATGCATTATTTCATTTGAAATTTCTCAACAGCTCCATGTGCTAAGCAGGGCAAAGGATGTGGCCATCCATTTTACAGAAGTGGAGACTGAGGCCTGGAAGTTTGCTGTGACTAAAGCAGGAGGAAATTAAGGAAGCCTCCGTCCTTCTGATTCCTAATCAGGTCTACATGGGCAGGGTAAGGGTGAGGACGGAGACCCAGGCATCTGGGATTCCCTCCCCCTCTGTCATCCACTGTGCAGCTCCATGGAAGAGTGAGCAGGCCAGCTGGCGCCTCCTGAATCTCCTTCCTGAAAATAACACGCTTGGTCTTGGGGAAACTCTCTAAAAGACACTATTTTTACTTAACACAAAATCAAACCAAAAGCCTTTTCACATGTGAGTACCAAAACTGTAAACCGGAACCCTTTCATATGTGATTCCTAAAACTGTAAACAGAGACCTTTTCACATGTGAAAAAGTCCTAAAATTGTAAACCAAAACCCTTTCATATGTAATTTCTAAAGTATAAACCTATATAAAGGCAGAACCTTCCTTTGTTAAATGAGCTGGGCTTTGGACAAATTATGCCCAGGCTCCCAGCCAAATAATAAACTCTTTCCTCCTTTATTCGGTGTTCGGGAAATTTCCCGCAGCTGTTCCTGCAGATGTCCCAGATCTGTGAGAGGTCTCATCTAGGCCTCTGCTGACAAACTACTCAAGGACAAAGTGATCATAAGAAGAGGAGATGGCTGGGCGTGGTGGCTCACGCCTGTAATCCTAGCACTTTGGGAGGTGGAGGTGGGTGCGTCACCTGAGGTCAGGAGTTCAAGACCAGCCTGGCCATCATGGTGAAACCCCATCTTTATTAAAAATAAATAAATAAATAAATTTTTTTTAAAAAAGAAGAGGAGATAAGAAGTTATTCCCAGTAAAGAGACTGGGAAGATAGAAATTGCAGACACCAGTGGCCTGTGGGTTAGGAGAGGAGGCTGACACTATCACAGGACAGTTGGCTTTTTGGTGCCCCTCAATTTCACCCCCACCCCTGCTACTTACTTTGTCCCCTGGAGTGTGAGTTCCCCATCACTGGAGGTGTTCAAGCAGGGCCTGGGTGTCTACTTACAGAGCGTGCCTGAGTTGGAGAGTACACGCCTCCCCATGAGAGAAGGCAGGCTCGCTGTCCAGACACCGCCCGGCCCCACACTAACGCAAAAAGAGGCTTTTGCACCACCTAGTGGACATGGCTTTAAACTGCAGGCCTTTGCGTGGAGAGAAGCCCACAGCCCAGAATCCCATTTCCCTGGCAGTCTCCCTGACCACTCAAGGATCAGACGCCCCACAGCCCCGCTGTGCTTCCAGACCTCAGCTCTCCAAAAGGGAAGTTGGAAAAAGAGAGCAGAAGCCTGTGATTCCCCGGAGGGAGACTCTCCCTGGTGTCTCTCAAGCCGAATTCACCAGCACCACTTTGTACAGCACCATCCCCAATGGGCACACTTCTCACGTCATCTCTCCCTGGGGACTGCAAGGGTTTGCTGAGCAGCCACATCTGTTTCTCCTACTTCTATGTCAACTTCCCAAGCCGGGGCCCTAGTCCCCTTTGTTCACTCCCATCCTTCCCCATCCCCGCTCGGTAGATGAGCAATTTACTCACACAAGGATTTTGGACTTTAAAAAACCAAGATCATGATTAAAATATTTCTGAGTTGCATATACTGGTGGCAGAACAACCTGCTTTAAACTCCTCACTCAAGTTCTGGGGCTGTTCCATTGGTGGCTTAGTTCCCACTGAGGTCCTTTGAGGGCCGAGGTCCCACGGAGGGAGCTCACCAGCAGCGCATGACCCTGGCACCAGCATTCGACAGGCTCCCTCTGAGCCCGCACCATCCTCCCATTTACCTCCAGATCCACCAGATCTGGACATTTCTGTGGCACAAGCCCTTGCTCTGTAAAGGTATGTGTTTTCTGAGTGCCTCTGCAAAACTTTTGTGAGAACATTTGAGTAGAAAATGTGGATCACTGGCCGGTCGCGGTGGCTCACACCTCCCAGCACTTTGGGAGGCCAAGGCAGGTGGATCACAAAGTCAGGAGTTCAAGACCAGCCTGACCAACATGGTGAAACCCCATCTTTACTAAAAATGCAAAAATTAGCCAGGTGTGATGGCGCATGCCTGTAATCCCAGCTACTCAGGAGGCTGAGGCAGGAGAATTTCTTCAACACAGGAGGTGGAGGTTGCAGTGAGCGGAGATAGCACCACTGCACTCCAGCCTGGGTGACAAAGCAAGACTCTGTCTCAAAAAAAGAAAGAAAGAAGAAAGAAAATGTGGATCACTAACACTGTGGGACCAGAGGAGGAAGCCAAGGAAGACTGTCACCCTAGGATCCTCTGTGACAAAGCAGATGGGTCCCCGGCATCAGCCCAGGCTTCCTACAGTAAGAGCCCCAGACCCAGCAGAGCCGCCAGGATTAAATCAAGTGCTAGATCTGGAACTTTCCTATGAGGGCAAAAGCTTTTCCAGGCAAGAATCCATCTAATAGAGAAGATGAAGACCAGAGCTCATGCTCATGGGTTAGTGCCTTAAATGGCTCAATGGGGCGAAGACAGTGATTTGTATCATTTGTTTCATTAATTAACTTTTTATTATGCTTATTTTTTCATAAATTCTTTATCTATTGTCAATTCTTTAATTGTAATATAATCTGACAAAAAGACCGCACATGTCTGGCTACTTTTTCAACCATGAGGCTGTCTCCCCTGCTTTTTAAAATTCTTTGTTGGCCAGGCACAATGGTTCACACCTGTAATCCCAGGACTTTGGGAGGCCAAGGCAGGCGGATCACCTGAAGTCGGGAGTTCGAGACCAGCCTGGCCAACATAGTGAAACCCTGTCTGTACTAAACATACAAAAATTAGCTGGTGTGGTGGTGCATGCCTGTAGTCCCAGCTACTCGGGAGGCTGAGGCAGGAGAATCACTTGAACCCGGGAGGCAGAGGTTGCAGTGAGCGGAGATCGCATAACTGCACTCTAGCCTGGGCGACATCGAGACTCCATCTCAAAAAAAAAAAAAAAAATTGGCCAGACGCGGTGGCTCAAGCCTGTAATCCCAGCACTTTGGGAGGCCGAGGCGGGTGGATCACGAGGTCAAGAGATCGAGACCATCCTGGTCAACATGGTGAAACACCGTTTCTACTAAAAATACAAAACATTAGCTGGGCATGGTGGCATGTGCCTGTAATCCCAGCTACTCAGGAGGCTGAGGCAGGAGAATTGCCTGAACCCAGGAGGTGGAGGTTGTGGCGAGCCGAGATCGCGCCATTGCACTCCAGCCTGGGTAACAAGAGTGAAACTCCATCTCAAAAAAAAAAAAATTCTGGGCCGGGCACAGTGGCTCACGCCTGTAATCTCAGCATTTTGGGAGGCTGAGGCAGGCGGCTCATGAGGTCAAGAGATTGAGACCATCCTGGCCAACATATTGAAACCCTGTCTCTACTAAAATACAAAAAATAGCTTGGTGTGGTGATGTGTGCCTGTAGTCCCAGCTACTCAGGAGGTTGAGGCAGGAGAATTGCTTGAACCCGGGAGGCAGAGGTTGCAGTGAGCCAAGATTGTGCCACTGCACTCCAGCCTGGTGCCTGGTGACAGAGTGAGACTCTGTCTCAAAAAAAAAAAATTCTTTGTGAGAAGTCCATTTTGACATATGTCATTTTCAATGACCTGCCACTTTTCAGGACTCTAATTGTATGAAAAATGGATATAAACCCAATGCTTCAACTGGTGCCTGGTACATAGCAGGTATTCAATTCATGTATTGAACACGCCCTTTATTCCTGGCACCCAGGGGTCCATCCCCAGACCAGGGCCTCATCTCCCTGGAGAGATGGAGGAAAGGTGGCATCGGCCCCAGGGTTCCAGAGTCGGGATCTCCGGCAGTGGTTCACGCCTGCCTTCCTAATAGCCCACCCCTGGCCCTGACTGTCCCAGTGCTGGGTGAGATTCATCACCTGAATTAAGGCCTGGTCCCTGCGAAATGTAGCTGTTGACATCCATCGACACACCAGCAGGCAAACACCACTGTTATAACCGGAAGAAGTGATCTAGGAATCCATACTCCTGCTTCATATCTTGGACCCAAACACAATGCCAGGAAATGAGGTGACTTCAGGAGCCAGGAAGCTGGGCTGGGCCATGTGATCTTGGGCAAGCCGCTTCTCTCTAGCCTCAGTTCCCTGCTCTAAAAAATAAGGGCCTGGATAAACTGATTTCCACAGTCCCTCCCGGGCCAGGTATGCAGTTCTGGGTTGAGGAGGTGATAAAAGAGGCCATGGCGCATGCGCTCATCCCAGAGCAAAGTCAGGGAGATGGAACGGTCTCCGAGGGAAAGTGAAAGGGGACAAGCCATTTCCCATCAATCGTTTTTCCAAAGCCACCTGCCTGCCCCCTGCCGGTGGGTACCGTCGAGGGCCCCAGATAGGACTAAGCCTGGAGTTTCCCTGCTCATGGGCGATCACAGCTTTGAGCCCCAAAGTCCGAGAGTCCTTATCAAGGTCTTCTCTGCAGTGACTCAAAGCCAGGGCAGACTCCAGCAGAGAGAGGGGGATTTCCTGACCGGGTGAGGGCAAGAGGCTGAGGTAGTTTCCTCCTTCTGAGAAGATATGAATCCAAGGAATTCTATTCTTGGTTAAATGGAAACACTCCCTTCTGTTTCTCCCCGACCTTTATCTGAGGGCTTGCAAGGGCAGAGGCTCTGACTCAGGAGCCCCCAGTCAGTACTTGGGGCTGGGGCAGAGGGGAGAAGCTGGCCCATTGGACCAAGGTGTTTTCGTGCTTCAGAGCAGCTCCTGGTCTGCAGAGCCTTCTCAGCTGACACCGTTTAAGCACTCCCCATGGAGCAGGCAAACATTAAGTATTTCACAAGCACTGCTTTATGAAAGCTTTCCGACGACCCTGTGAGGTCAGGTCAGGAGAAGCAGCCCCATTTTACAAATGAGAAACCTGAGGCCCCAGAGAGGTGGAACACCTTGCCTAAGGTCACGTGGCAGATACAGGGACAGGAGCATGGGAAGCCACCGGTGTGGGGGAGGGGTGGCAGTCTTCACTGGGTAGAATCACTGAGAACTGAGGATGAGGGGGCTGGGCCAAGTGAAATGGACTCTTCGGTGAAGATGCCAAGAGCAGAGAGGTGGGGCCGGGGCCTGGCTAGGAAGTGCCCAAATAGTCAGAGGCGCTGCAAGAAAACAGGTCGAAGCCCTGGGTTCTGGATAGACATGCCAGTTCTGCAGGCCTCACCCTAGTGTCCTCATCTTTATGCCTGAGCAAGTTGCCGAGTGAATTAAATGAGATAAGATATCCATAAGGCCTTTAGCACAAGGCCCGGCATGTAGCAAACACTTAAGAAACATTGGCTGGGCGCAGTGGCTCACGCCTGTAATCCCAGCACTTTCGGAGGCTGAGGCAGGAGGATCACCTGAGGTCGCAAGTTCGAGACCAGCCTGGCCAACATGGTGAAACCCCTGTCTCTATTAAAAATACAAAAATTAGCTGGGCATGGTGGTGGGCAGCTGTAATTCCCAGCTACTCGGCAGACTGCGGCACAAGACTCTCCTGAACCCGTTGAGGCAGAAGTTGCAGCAGCTGAGATCGCGCCACTGCACTCCAGCCTGGGTGACAGCACAAGACTCTGTCTCAAAACAAAAGAAAAAAAAGGAAGAAAAGAAAGAAACATCAGCTACCATTGTTTTTATTATTACTGAGGCTGTCCGTGCTGCCTCAAAGCACTAACATCTTTTCCCATTTCCTGCATCAGCCCCTGAGGGTGGGTTTTCAGGAGCACCCCCTTTCACAGGTGAGGAAATTGGAGGCTCAGTGAGAGACCTCACTCCCTTCATCCGTAAATTCCATTTACAGGGGTGGGGCTGAATGCTCTATCAGTGCCTGGCTCCCTCTCCCAGGGGCGCAGCAGGGGAGAGTCCACTCCCCTGTGCGCCATTTAGCCCCAGGATCACCCTGCCGAAAAGATGACACTCCCACCGTGTGTCCTGGATGGGAGGCCTCCCAGCCCTGCCAAGCAATGGCTGTCACCCTGTGGGTAGAGTCTGGCTGGAGATCCTGCTGCTGTACTGGGAGGAGGAGGCTGCCTTCGCAGGAGAGTCGTCTCAGCCTGGAGTCCATCTGCCCTTCATGGAGAGATTTCTGGCCTCTCGTCCTTGAACTCCATTCTGTCCTGCTCCTGGCTCTCCAGCGGCTCCAGGTGGCTGTCCTTGTCCTGGACCATCTTTCCTGGAGTCTTTAAAAATCTAGAATTCAGGTCCCAACTGCAAATCAGCTCCTGCCCCAGCTGCAGGGGAATTCCAGCCCACCCAACCCCAGTCTGCTTCCCCCTTTCGCCACAGCCCCTAGGCTATTCACCTAAACAGAAGTTTCTGACCCGGTTCCTTCTTAATGATATTCAGCTTATAATAGTGGCGCAGGGCACGAGACATCTTCTCGTAGGTCATGTTCACCCGGTTCTGGAAGGCAAAGCAGCCCCGTGTCAGCCCCGCTCTCTGTGTCCTGCTGCTTCCGGGCCTCACTTTCCACACCTGGAAGGGAGCAGGGTAGACTGGACAGCTTCTTAAGCCTCTCAGGCCGGGGATCTGTGAGGGTTTATGAGTGCTCCCTTGAGTATGGAAGGAAAAAGGCAGTGGAAGGTTGGGGAAGAAATGATGGGGCTGGGCACGGTGGCTCAGGCCTGTGATCCCAGCACTTTGGGAAGCCAAGGTGGGCAGATCACTTGAGGTCAGGAGTTCAAGACCAGCCTGGCCAACATGGAGAAACCCCGTCTCTACTAAAAATACAAAAATTAGCTAGGCATGGCAGTGCATGCCTACAGTCCCAGCTGCTCAGGAGGATAAGGCAGGAGAATCTCTTGAACCCGGGAGGCAGAGGTTGCAGTGAGCCAAGGTCACATCACTGCGATCCAGCCTGGGCGACAGAGTGAGAGACTCCATCACAAAAAAAAAAAGGGAAAGAAATGATGGGAAGATTCTCCCGCCTACTTGGTTGAGAACGGAGTGTGGGAGTGAACTGTATGTTACTTTTAAATAGCAAATGTCTGGGAGGCCGAGGCGGGTGGATCACGAGGTCAAGAGATCGAGACCATCCTGGTCAACATGGTGAAACCCCGTCTCTACTAAAAATACAAAAAATTAGCTGGGCGTGGTGGTGTGTGCCTGTAATCCCAGCTACTCAGGAGGCTGAGGCAGGAGAATTGCCTGAACCTAGGAGGCGGAGGTTGTGGTGAGCCGAGATCGTGCCATTGCACTCCAGCCTGGGTAACATGAGTGAAACTCCATCTCAAAAAAATAAATAAATAAATAAATAAATAAATAGCAAATGTCACAACAGTAACAAATAAATATCTAAATTTACGGGAAATGCAATCAGAGAGACAGCATGGTGGGGCAGCATGGATGGCCTTGCCACACTCTGTGTGACTTTGGCCAAGTCGTCTTTCTCTCTTGGGGGTAGGCAGTGTGAAGTAGGGCCAAAGAGCCCAGGGTTTGGCATCAATTTAAGCCCCAGCTCCACCACTTGGCAGCTGTGTCGCCTTGGACAAGTTTCTTGACCTCTCTGAGTCCACTTCCTCAGTTACATAATGAGAAAGAGAACACCTATCTCACAAGTTGAGCATTAAATTATTAATAGCTAATCCATGAAGGCAATTAGCACAGCGTATGGCATGTAGTATGTGCTCATTAAATGGAACTGCCGCTCCCTGGGCCTGTTTTCCTCCCTGTTCTATATGAAGATTAGATCAGATAAGTCTTCCCAAACTTTAGTCATTTGCATCCTTCCAGCCACCAGCACTGCTAACAGCGAACTCACCTGAGGTCGTGAGTTCAAGACCAGCCTGGCCAACATGGTGAAACCCTGTGTCTCTACTAAAAATAAAAAAATTAGTTGGGCGTGGTGGTGGGCAGCTGTAATTCCCAGCTACTCGGGAGGCTGAGGCACAAGACTCTCCTGAACCCGTTGAGGTTGAAGTTGCAGTAGTTGAGATCACGCCACTGCACTCCAGCCTGGGGACAGCACAAGACTCTGTAGAGATAAGGAAAGAAAAAAAGAAAAGAAAAGAAAAGAAAAGAAAAGAAAAGAAAAGAAAAGAAAAGAAAAGAAAAGAAAAGAAAAGAAAGAAAGGAAGAAAGGAAGGAAGGAAGGAAGGAAGACAAACTGCCATTGTTTTTATTATTACTGAGGCTGTCGCTGCAACTGCCACCTCAACGGGTTCAGGAGAGTCTTGTGCCTCAACCTCCCGAGTAGCTGGGAATTACAGCTGCCCACCACCACGCCCAGCGAATTTTGCATTTTTAGTAGAGACACAGGGTTTCGCCATGTTGGCCAGGCTGGTCTCGAGCTCGCACCCTCAGGTGAGTTCGCCCTTAGCAGTGCTGGTGGCCGGGAGGGTGCAGATGACTAAAGTTCGGGAAGACTTATCTGGTCTAATTCTCATGATAGAGTGGAGCCCCGGCCTGGTCTCAGCCTACGAGGAGCATCTGATGTCAGGGCTGGAAAGGCCTGGGGGTGACTGAGGCCAGCACTCCCGCTATGAGGAGCGCCTGTACCTAAATGAGCGTCTGCAAGATGATCTTGGGTGGCTTAATATTCTCATAATTGTATTCTTGAATTAGGATTACAAAATGTAACTACCAAGACCATCTCACGATTTACAGGGTGATATAAGGACTGCAGCCTTTGTAAATAGTTTCTTTAAGTTAAAAAAACAGATCTTTTAAATAAAACTTTTTTTTTTTTTTTTTTTTGAGACGGAGTTTCGCTCTTGTTACCCAGGCTGGAGTGCAATGGCGCGATCTCGGCTCACCACAACCTCCGCCTCCTGGGTTCAGGCAATTCTCCTGCCTCAGCCTCCTGAGTAGCTGGGATTACAGGCACGTGCCACCATGCCCAGCTAATTTTTTTTTGTAGTTTTAGTAGAGACGGGGTTTCACCATGTTGACCAGGATGGTCTCGATCTCTTGACCTTGTGATCCACCCGCCTCGGCCTCCCAAAGTGCTGGGATTACAGGCTTGAGCCACCGCGCCCGGCTTAAATAAAACTATTAACGATAATGATAATCATCGATGTATAGCATTTCCCCGCCAGAAACCAGCTTCCTCCTGTGGCCTAACTGCCCCCCAGCATTCGCTGTGCAGTCCATGTAAACATGCTTCAAAAGGCTGAGATGCTAAGCAAAGGTAAGATTAAGCAATGAGAAGACACAATTGTTCAGTTTCAGAGACATTCCCTGTCTGTAAGAGGTAACTGCCTGTCCCTCAAAAGCCCCCTAAATAAATTGTCCTGACACTTCTGGGGTTGCTCGTGAAGGCCCCATCAGCTGAGGACTGTCCCACAGTTTCAGGGGTCCACTCTGGCCCCCAACTCTGTCTTCTTCTGGTTATGTTGAGACCACTCTGCCTGCTGGCTGAGGTTCACCTTGTGATTTCCCCACAGTCTGGCGAGCCCATTTGGATCCACAACTCGGAAGATCTTGGCGTCCTTGTCTTCCCACCTGATATAGGGCTCATATCGGGTGTCAAGGAGCAGCTGATACACATAATCCCATAGCAGCCGGCAGTCTGCAATTTAGCACAGCGGGTGCAAGCAGCTTTACTGGAGCTGTGAGGACAGGGGTTAGAAAGGCACTCTTTGAGGCCTCCCAGCCAGGACCAGGGGAGCGCCAGCAGGATGGTGAAAATGATGATATTAACAGAAACAGCACTAACGGGGCTCCTCATGCATTGTCTCAGGCAGTCTTCGTGAGTCTGGGAAGTGGCTACTTTTATCCCCAGGAAGCGGTGAGGCAATGGGCTCAGGGGTGCGGAAGTGTCTAAAGTTGCCAGGCTCCTAAGTGGGAGGCAGAGCGGGGAGTCTGAGCAGCTCGGCTTGACATCAGAGCCATGTGAGGGCAGGTGCTGGGCTCACAGGCCGGGTGTGCGGGCCCCTGACTCCAGGTCCCTCATGCCCCTGGCTCACTCACTCAGCCCCCTGGACTTCCATTAATTATAATCCCTTCAAGCTCCCTAATGGTGAGGCTCAGGAAAACCAAACATGCCATTAGCGGGGCAAATGCGCAGAGGCATCTGGGAGCAACAGCGTGATCTTAAATCCCAGAACCTGGGCCTGTCGGCTGGGTCATCGCAGGCAAGTAATGCAACCTTCTCTGAGCCACAATTTCCTTGTATGGGGTGGTAAGAGAATTAGGTAACATAATAGACCACAAAACCCTCAGCACAGTGCCTGGTGTACTGTAAGCGCATGAAGAATGTTAAGCATTAGAATTGAAGAACCCAGTCATTGCAAGAGACTGAAGTGGGAGGATCTCTTGAGTCCAGGAATTTGAGGCAGCAGTGAGCTATGGTGGCATCACTGCATTGCAGTCTGGGCGAGAGAGTGCAACCCTGTCTCTTAAAAAAGATCCAATAATTGTGAATAGATGTGTTTTGTATTGATACAAATCTTGAGATACTTATGGAGTGCATGTGATATCTTGTGGCATGCATAGAATGTATACTGATCGAGTCAGGGTATTGAGGGCACCCATCACCTCAAGTATTCATCATTTCTATGTGTTGGGCTAATAATTGTTTTCTAGTGACTTCTAGTTATTTCCAATCCAAATCCAGGCTTCTGCCCCCTCTGTGGCTTCACAGAATAAATGTGATGTGGACATAACAAGGGGACATAACCCTGGGCACTGGGGACCACGACAGGGAGAGAGCCAGGGTGGAGGCACTATCACAGGCCAGGCGTGGCGGTTCACACCTGCGATCCCAGCACCAAGGGAGGCTGACGCGGGTGGATCACCTAAAGCCAGGAGTTCGAGACCATTTTGTGGCCAACATGGTGAAACCCTGTCTCTACTAATAAAAAGTAGCCAGGCGTGGTGGCGGGCACCTGTAATCCCAGCTACTTTGGAGGCTGAGGCAGGAGGCTGAGGCAGCTACCTGAACCTGGGAGGTGGAGGTTGCCGTGAGCTGAAATCTCACCACTGCACTCCAGCCTAGGCAAAAGAGCCAGACTCCATCTCAAAAAAAGAAAAGAAAAGAAAAAATACCTATCAGGTACTATGCTCAGTACCTCGGTGACAGAATTATTCATACACCAAATCTCAGTGGCAAGCAATTTACCCATGTAACAAACCTGTAGACGTACCCCCTAAACCTAAAATAAAAGTTGAAAAAAAAAAAAAGAATAAATGCAGTGTCACTATCATGGCTAGAAAACACCCTTAGGAAAGGGGGCAGCTTGTCTGTCAGTCTGTCTGGTTGTCTGTCTGTTATCCTTTAACAATGAATGCCGAGTGGAAGTGGATCACTTGGTTAGAGCTCAGGCTCTAGAGCCAGACTGCCTCGGTTCAAATCTCAGTTCTACCAGTGCTGTGTGATCTTGGAAAAGTTACTTAACCTTCCTGTGCCTCAATTTCCATATCTGTAAAATGGGGCTAATAATAGTACCAACCTCAAAAGGCTGTTGTAGAATTAAATAAGGGCCTGGGACAGACGCCTGGCACATAATGAATGCTCAATTATTTTAAAATAGATACAGTTTTAAAAAGTGAGTGTGGCACTCCACGCTAATGTGAGTGTCAGAATATGACTGGGTAAGTTGTCCCTGTGTGGGAGACAGGGTGAGGCTTGGTGATCCCAGGTATCCCTGCCTGCTGTAAGCAGATTGTGGCCAGCACACAAGACAGTCATGCTACCCCGCAACCCCTCAGCCACAGACCTCCCATCGCCAGGTCAAAATAGCCTTGTCCTCATCACTCGTGATTCTGGGACTCAGACTCAGCACGCCTCCCCATGGCCAAGGGAACAGCCTCCGGGAACTCACCAGCAATCCTGCCATCAATGGGAGCCTGTGGCATCACAGGGAAGGAACAGACCCCCTGGGTCCTGCAGCCGAGCTCTGCACAGTGACATAAGTTGAGGGACTCCTCCTTGCCAAGCTGCCACCTGGCCAGGCCAGGGCCATCTGGGTGGCTGAAGGAGCTGATAAGGCCTGAGTCTGGTGGCTGCAGCAGGAGGCCACTTTGGGGGTCCATCGGAGAGGCGCCAGTCACCTCTGCAAGCAGACGAGCACATTGGTTCCGTGGGCCCCAAGCCTCCCCCACTCAACCTCTCAATGGCGAGCCTGGGAGCCCTATGGGGCAGCACTCCTGCTGCTCTTCCTCCATCCAGCCCCTGGTTAGAAGGTCAGGGAGGCAGTGGGGGCAGTGGGTGAGGGCCAGACAGCCTAAGTGCTAACCCCAGCTCCCACACAAGTAACAACCTGTCAAACCAGTTCCCTCATCTGTGAAACTGGCTACAAAGCCCAGCAGTGACAGAGCCAGGTCTGGAACCCAGGGGCGCTATATCCCAGCTCCTCTCCATCTGTCCAACAAGTATTTATTGAGAGCCTGCTATGAACCAGGCATTGTTCTAAGAATCTTGAGGATATATCGCTGAGCCCGCAAAGGCCCCCTGCCTTCAGGGAGCTTATGTGCTAGTCGAGAGCAGGGGAGATGGACAATTGAAATAAAAAGGAAACAGAAACAGTTTCCTTTTTATTTTTCAGTTTCCAGAAACAAAAACAAAGCACCCTAAGGCAGATAGAGAAATCTATCCCTAAGGCAGGTAGGGAAATCTATCCCTAAGGCAGATAGGGAAATCTGGGAAAGTAGTGGGGTTGCCACTTTAGAGAGGCTGCTCAGGCCTCCCTGACATTAGCGTGTCAACAGACTCAAAGGAGATAGAGGAGTGAGCTATGTGGGTATCTGGAGCAGAGAGGAGAACGCCAGGCAGAGGGAAGAGTAGGTGCAAACGCCCTGGGGCAGGTGCGTCTCGGGCTTGACCAATGAAGGAGAAGGCCCATGTGGCTGGAGCAACATGAGCAAGGGAGAGAAGGCTGGGAGGGGAGGGCAGGGGCAGGAGTCAGCGTAAGAATGGCACTTTGACCCCGAGTGAGAAGGGAGCCCCTGGAAGATGCTGAGCAGAACAAGTGACATGACCTGACTTATGAATCTCTCTGCGCTGTGGAGAACAGATCATAGGAGGTCAGGAGCAGAAGCAAGGAGACCAGTGAGGACGTTCTCTGGAGGCAATGGGGTCTGGACCGGGGCAGCAGTGGAGGAGCGAGAAGAGGTTGGATTCTGGATCGATTTGAAGGTAGGGCGGACAGGATGCATGGACAGTTGGGATGAGTTGGGGTGGGGGTAGAAATCTAAGATGGCATCTGAGCAATTGGAAGGGTGGAGGCGGGGTTTGCGGGACTGGGAAAGATGGTGGGAAGGGCAAGATATCAGGCATTTGGTTTAAGGGCTGTGGGGGTTGAGATGCCCACTAGACGCCCCAGTGGAGGGGTGGGGCAGGCAGGGTGGGTGCACATATCTAGAATTTGGAGAGGTCAAGCATATATTGGAATCATTGGCACCGCATGGTATTTAAGACCCAGGATCAGATGAGATTGCCCAGCATCTGAGTGCAGATGGAGAAGCAAAGAGGCCTTCTGGCTTGGGGTACCCCAACAACTAGAAGCAGGGGAGAAGAGTAGAAACCAGAAGAGGAAGTGAGGAGATACCAGTGCAGTAGAGGAAACCAGGTGAGTGGGGTGTCCTGGAAGCCAAGGGAAAAAAGAGTTTTGGGGGAAGGAGAGGTGACCCCCAGGGTTAAAGGCTGCGAGGGGCCGTAGTGAGTCAGGCCTGAGAGTGGACATGGCATGGACATCCCTGTTTTCAGGTTTCTGGTGAGCTTGACCAGAATCATTTCCGTGATGGGCTCCAGAGAAAAAATTGAGATATGATACAAACAACCCTTTGCTGGAGAGGAGAGCAGAGAAATGGGGAGGAAAGAGGCAGGGAGGGTGCTGCACGGAAGGAAGGCTGCCAGGAGCACCCCAGGGAAGGTGGGTGGAGGGGCAGGAGGGGAGCTCAGTGCACACTGGCCACCTCTTTCATTACTTCGCCTCGAGGATGTCCTGCCCTCCCAAAGAGGCGGATTTGCAGGAGGGACCCAGAGCACCACGAAGAGCTTCCTCACCTTCCGGGGGGACAGGAGAGTGCTGGGTGGGCATCTGCAGCCTGAAGTCCCCTCCAAAAAAGGGCCCACACACCAGGGCTTGCCTCTGGGTCTTGATGTACTGGAGCAGTTCGTACAGGACGTCGCCTGGAGGTGAATAGGAAAGAAGGCAGGCTGCTGACCAGGCTACATGGGAAGGGCCAGCTTCATTCTCCTGCAGCCACCCGCCTCGGGGTGAGGGCTGGCGTGTCCTGTCACAGCTTCAGGCTGACAGCGAGGGGGTTCCTGCTGCAGCTGACTGGGGGCTGGGCCAGCGATGGGCAGAGCCAGTGCTGTTGGCATGGTGGATGAATTTTAGAAGACATCCTTTCCTGCCGGTAGATGCAGCCACCTCCAGAGCATGCAACTTGCAAGGTCAGGCTGCTTCTCAGCCCCTGCACACACCCTTGGCTGAGGGCTGAGCACAGTGCACAAACTGTACAACTGTACCTCACACTCCTGGGGGCAGAGACAGTTCTAAGCCTCATGGGATGCCAAGCTCTACTAAAAGTCTGCCCCTGCCTTCCAAGAAGCAAAGCTGTCTTAGTCTCTTCCTAAAAGGCAAAACTAGTAGCTGCTTCAATAAATGGTTGACAAAAAGAAAGGCCAGATGTAGTGGCTCACATCTGTAATCCCAACACTTTAGGAGGCTGAGGCAGGAGGATCACTTGACCCCAGGAGTTTGAGACTAACCTGGGCAACATGGATAGACCCCGTCTTTACAAAAATTTTTAAAATCGGCTGGGCATGGCAGCTCATGTCTGTGGTCCCAGCTACTTGGGAGGCTGAGGCAGGAGGATCACTGGAGCCTAGGAGGTTGAGAGGTTGAGGCTGAAGTGAGCTGTGTTCATGCCACCAAACTCCAGCCTGGGCAATAGAGTGAGATCCTGTCACAAAAAAAAAAAAAAAAAGGCCAGGCGCGGTGGCTCACACCTGTAATCCCAATACTCTGGGAGGCTGAGGCGGGTGGATCACAAAGTCAGGGGAGATCGAGACCATCCTGGCTAACACAGTGAAACCCTGTCTCTACTAAAATTACAAAAAATTAGCCGGGCATGGTAGTGGGTGCCTGTAGTCCCAGCTATTTGGAAGGCTAAGGCAGGAGAATCTCTTGGACCAGGGAAGCAGAGGTTTCAGAGAGCTGAGATCGCACCATTGCACTCCAGCCTGGGCGACAGACCAAGACTCCATCTAAAAAAAAAAAAAGGCCAGAATTGGGCCCTGTCCGTGGTGCCAGATATCTCCCTTTACACCTTGGGCTAACGTGCTGATAGTATGGCGGAAAGAGGGGATCCCAGGCAGCCAGAGGGATGCTATGTAGGCAGTGGACACTCGAGGACGAGGGTGAGGGGTGTTTGTAGGAAGGTGGAGAGACGAACAAGAGCATGAAGGGAACCAGCCCCAAGCTCACTTGCCTTGGCACAGGACCATCAGGGCTGTGGGGAAGCAGGAAGCCTTGTCTCTCTGTCCCTGCCCTCTCCCCACCTCCCACTAGAGCTCTTGAATCCAAGCTCTTAGAGGGACGGACAAAAGTTCCAGCAGCTGCTACAGAGGCTCATGGGGGAAAGTAGGTGATAGAACTTGGAATGTTGGCCAGGCACAGTGGCTCACATCTGTAATCCCAGAACTTTGGGAGGCTAAGGCGGGCGGATCACCTGAGGTCAGGAGTTCAAGACCAACCTGGCCAACATGGTGAAACTCCATCTTTACTAAAAATACAAAATTGGCTGGGTGTGGTGGTGTGGAGAGGCCCTCTGTAACCCCAGCTACTCAGGAAGCTGAGACAGGAGAATCGCTTGAACCCAGGAGGTGCATGTCACAGTGAGCCAGGATCATGCCATTGCACTCCAGCCTGGGTGACAGAGTAAGACACCATTTTTTTTTTTTAAAAAAAACAACAACTTGGGATGTGACGTGAGACTGGCTATGCATGTTAGGAGAAAAGGAGCAAATCAACAGATTTCACAACTTCTCTTTGCCACATACACTGTGGGGCTGCTTGGCCAAAATACAGGGTACACAGAAAACATGAGTGAATTCTTAAGAAAAAGACACCAAGGCTGGGTGCAGTGGGTCATGCCTGTAATCCCAGAACTTTGGGAGAGGAAGGTGGATCATGAGGTCAGGAGTTTGAGACCAGCCTGGCCAACCTGGTGAAACCCCATCTCTACCAAAAATACAAAAATTAGCCGGGCATGGTGGCACACGCTTGTAGTCTCAGCTACTTGAAAGGCTGAGGCAGGAGAATCGCTTGAACCCAGGAGGCGGAGGTTGCAGTGAGCCGAGATCATGCTACTGCACTCCACCCTGGGTGACAGAGTGAAACCCCATCTCAAAAAAAAAAGAAAAAGAAAAAGACACCAAATCAGCACAAACATAAGAGTCACCTGAAAACAAGCCAAACAAGACTCAGATGCAATTCTGGAGATTCCTGGAAGGCCCTGCCGCCCCTGCCACTGGCTACTGGCCCTCCCCCCGCCAGTCCCTCCCCCCACCAGTCCCTCCCCACAAAGGCCATGCTGCTGGGGCACCATCATCAGACACCCATTCTTTTGCCCTCAGACCTAGTTTCTGATAAAAATCGAAAGTCATATTGGGAGTCAAGGCTTTTGCTGTTACCAGCCATTTATATCTCAGTGTGAATGAGTATTTGATCTTTCTCTGGCTGGTTTTTTGTTCAGTAGGGGTAGCGGATGGGAGGCAGTAGGATGGAAGTGGGTGGAGGAGACAAGGGCCACAGATAGGGGGAAGAGAAAACAAGAGAGAACAGGCCTCTAGAGCTCTGAAAACAAGTGGCCAAGTAGACTCCCTTGCTGAAGGCCTGCTCTACCTAGGAACCCCTTGTCTGGCTATCTGCACTAGCCAGACAAATGCGTGCAAAACATGTGTGTTTGGCAATATCCGGACAAGGGACTGCTTATTCTCCCTATGTTTCCACTCTCCCTGGGACTGCTGCGCTCCTAATGCCAAGCTCTGGGTAGTGTTTAGCAGGGTTACGTCATGCCTTTATGCAGACAGGGGCATCTGCAGTGCTGGAAATGAGCAGATTCCCCAAGGAAGACCCCCTCCATCTCCCTCCCTGGGCCCCCCTAGGGCACTTGGCTGGCCTGGCCTGTCAGGGTTCCCACTTAGAGGCAAGCCCGTGAGTTTCCCTAACCTGAGCTGGGCGCGCGGTGCCGGAAGTCGTCCTTGGTGAGGATGCAGAGGGCGCGTCCGTTCATCTCGAACCCGTGCTCTGCAGTGCATGGCAGAGAGTACTCCCGCTCTGCCCAACGCAGCCAGTGCAGCACATCCTCCCTGCTCCACAGTGCGGGCTGGATGCCTGCAACCAACAAGGACAAGCCCCATCACTCCCTTGTCAGGCCCTCGCTTGCCTGTCGCCTCCTCAGAGAAGCCCACCCTGAACACTCCATCTGAGCAGATGCTCTCCTGTCCTGGCTCCCAACCCTCATCATCTTCTGTCACTGCCACCTGTTCCTCTTCTTCCTAGCACCTTATCTTCTTCCTGATTACATTTCACATAGGATTTAATTATATGTTCATGTTTATCATTATATACGTATCATGTATGTATTCACTTGTTTATTGTTGATGCTTCCTCCCCACCTGTTTTCCAATCATCCATTCAACAAGTGTTTAATGAGAACCTACTATGTGCCGGCACTGGACTAGGTGTGCTGGGGCATGCCGTTATGTGTATTCAGCACCTAGAACAGCACCTGGAACACGGTAGGTGCTCAAAAAACACATGTTGAGTTATGACTTGAATGACTGAACAGTCCAATGAAAGGGGTGTTATTGCTATTGTTTCCCAAATGAGGCCCTGAGGTTCCCAGAGGTTAAGTGGCCAGCCCACACTCATTCGGGCAGCATGAGGCACAGCCAGGCTGTCTGGCTACTGGACTTTTCCGCTCCATTGTGCCAACTTGGAATTGGGTTCTTTGCTCAGAGAACAGCCCAGGGGACAACGGAGCCTCCTACGCTCACCTTCAGCACATGTGTTTTTACTTCTGGCAACAGCCAGACAAGGGACTGCTTATTCTCCATAAGTTTCCACTCTGCCTGGGACTGCTACACTAATGCCAAGTTTTGGGTAGTGTTTAGCAGGGCTAGGTTATGACTTTATGAGCCCTTAATACATTTGCCTTTGTGGGCAAAAAATATTTAAAATAGACCAGGCGTGGGGGCTCACACCTGTAATCCCAGCACTTTGGGAGGCTAAAGTAGGCAGATCCCTTCAGCCCAGGAGTTCGAGACCAGCCTGAGCAACCTGGCAAAACCCCCATCTCTCCAAAAATACAAATGAAAAAAAAAATTTTTTTTTTTTGAGACGGAGTTTCGCTCTTGTTACCCAGGCTGGAGTGCAATGGCGCGATCTCGGCTCACCGCAACCTCTGCCTCCTGGGTTCAGGCAATTCTCCTGCCTCAGCCTCCTGAGTAGCTGGGATTACAGGCACGCGCCACCATGCCCAGCTGATTTTTTGTATTTTTAGTAGAGATGGGGTTTCACCATGTTGACCAGGATGGTCTCAATCTCTTGACCTCATGATCCACCCGCCTCGGCCTCCCAAAGTGCTGGGATTACAGGTGTGAGCCACCGCGCCCGGCCCAAAAGAAAAAATTTAGCCGGGCATAGTGGTGCACCCTTGTGGTCCCAAGTACTAAGGTGGGAGGATTGCTTGCGCCTGGGAGGTCATAGTGAGCCATGATTGCACCACTGTACTCCAGCCTGGGTGACAGAGTGAGACTCTGTCTCAAAAAATATATAAATTTAAATCCTATTTTATGACTGCACTGATATACTTACAGCCCATTGGGTTCAGTTCTACAGGTAAGAAAGCTAGCCTGGCGTGGTGGCTCACGCCTATAATCCCAGCACTTTGGGAGGCTGAGGCAGGCAGATCATGAGGTCAGAAGTTCAACATGGCGAAACCCCATCTCTACTAAAAATACAAAAATTAGCCAGTTGTTGGGCCTCATGCCTGTAATTCCAGCTACTTGGGAGGCTGAGAAGGGGAGAATCGCTTGAACCTGGGAGGCAGAGGTTGCAGTGAGCCAAGATCGTGCCATTGCACTCCAGCTTGGGTGACAAGAGCAAGACTCCATCTCAAAAAAAAAAAAAAAAAGAAGGAGGCTGAGGCAGAAGAGAGAAGCAACCGCCCAAGTCCACACCTTGGCAGTGACAAAGACCAGATCAGCCTCTGCTGCCTTATACTCGAACCCACCCAAGAAATGAACTTAATTTTAACATTTAAAACAAAGGAGCTCTGCATCCTTCATTGTTCATTCATTCCGCCAGTATCGAATGAGCACCAGTCTCCATGCAGTCCTGGAACACAGCACAGAACCAGGCTGGCAGGAGGGAGGAGCCCCATAACCAATAACTCAAATGACAGTTCTCACAACAGCACACGGGGAGCGTTCACTGTGCTGAGCAAACAGAAAGTGAGGCACTGGAGCCCAGTTTAAGAGTGAGGAGAGGTTTGCGTTACTTCTATATTGGGACCTAACAATGAATAAGAGAAAAGAATAAATGTCTGAAATTGCCAAAAAAATTATATAAGGCAGGAAAAGAGAATGTATGTGAGAACTGGCCTCTGTGGTGCTACATATGACAAAGCCATGTAATTAAGATCTAATGGTCTTATGCTAAGATTGACAAGTATCATTGGAAAAGAAGGCGGAGCCCAGGAGTGAGTGTGTGCACGCACATGTGCATATGTGTGTATGTGTATTTTGTAAAGCTAATACATGACAGAAGTAGGATTTTCCTTCAGAGGGAAAGGACAGTGAATCTAATATGGTTTAAAAAAAAAAAAACTGACTCTCCACCCGGAAAAAAAATATTTGGTTCCTCACCTCCCACCACTCACATTCACAAAAATCAATTGCAGGTAGATTAAAGGCCTAAAGAATAGAAGAACACAAATCTTAATAGAAGCAGAAATCAAAAAACCATACGCACTCAATAAGGGCAGAGGAGACCTCAACCAATGACAGGAAATGGAGAAGCTATAATAAGAACGAAACACACAGTTGACTATATTAATTTTCTGTGTTTGCGGCAAAAGATACCATAAACAAAACTAAAAGAGGATCGATTTCCAGGAAATGTTTGCAATGCAGATGACAGATAAAAGGCCAATGCCTAGCATAGATCAAGAGCATCTGTCACTTAATTTTTTTTTTTTTTAAGACAAAATAAATCTCCCCAGCAATCCCAGCAGAGCAGGATTTGTCAGCCTCAGCACTATTGATGCTTTGGGACTGATCATCTTTTGCTGTGAAGGCCTATCCCATGCATTGTAGGATGTTTAGGCGCACCCTGGTCACTATGCACTCAATGCCAGCCTAGTGCTAACAACTAGAAATGTCTCCAGACATGGCCAAATGTCCCCGGGGGGAGGGGAGCAGCAAAACTGCAGCCAGGTGAGATCCCCTGCAATGAGCACAGCAAATCCACCAATAAGCATGTGACAAGACATGTCACCTCAATAGTCAGGGAAAGGTGCCATCAGAGAAGAATAAGATATCACTTAACAGCAGGAGTGCAGGGAAAAGGATGCCTTGCTGGTGAAAATAGGAATTTAGAGCCTCCATGGGAGATGAGGCCGGTGATACGCAAGACACCAAAAACTGACTAGTGTAAAATGTGGAGGCCACATGATGGGCAGATTGAGGGGTCGAGGGCAGGTCTCCACAGCCAGCTAGGGCTTCTGGGGATGGGGGGGTCAACCACCAACTGCATTGTACCTGAACTCATATTTTTTTTGTGCAATTCCCCTAGTTCACCATATTTGAGGCTGTCAGCCTGAAAATTCAAAACTAGGATTCTTGGCCCAGTGGCTCAGCTCTGTAATTCCAGCAGTTTGGGAGGCAGAGAAGGGAGGATGGTTTGAACCCAGGAGTTTGAGACCAACCTGGACAACACAGTCAGACCCTTGACTCTACAAAAAAAATTTTTTTAATTAGCCAGGCACAGTGGTGCATGCTTATAGTCTCAGCTACTCAGGAGGCTGAGGGAGGGATTGAGCCCAGGAGTTCAAGGCTGCAATGAGCTATGATAGTGCCACTGCACTCCAATTCCAGCCTGAGCAACAGAGTGAGACCCTGTCTCAAAAAAAAAAAAAAAAAAAAAAAAAAAAAAAAAAAAAAAAAAAAAAAAAAAAAAAAAAAAAAAAAAAAAAAAAAAAAAAAAAAAAAAAAAAAAGAACAACAACAACAACAAAAACAGAAACTAAAAAACAACTATGATTCTTGAGTCAGAGTGGTAAGAGTCCCTAGGTTTGGCTAGAGGGTGGAGGTGCATTCCCCATCCATCTGGCTGTTCTGCCTCCCTGAAAATATTAAAGCCTCGATGAGAGGGGAAACTCTGAACTTTCTAGACATTATCAACCACAGATGTGGTCCTCCCCTGCAGGTCCAGAGAGATGGGCAGGGACTTCCCAAGATGTCTCTGAGAGACCCTGAGGTCACACACAGCCTGCAGTGGCAGCTGGAAACTCGAAGCCTGTCATCATTATTCTTTCATGACCTGTGCTCACTCCCATCTCACCTTTGTTTTTTTTTTTTTTTTTTTGAAGACAGAGTCTTGCTCTGTCACCCAGACCAGGGTGCAGTGGCACAATCTTGGCTCACTGTAATCTCCGCCTTCTGGGTTCAAGCAATTCTCCTATCTTAGCCTCCCGAGTAGCTGGGACTACAAGCACACACTGCCACATCTGGCTAATTTTTGTATTTTCAGTAGAGACAGGGTTTCGCCATGTTGGTCAGGGTGATCTCGAACTCCTGACCTCAAGTGATCCACCTGCCTCGGCCTCCCAAAGTGCTGGGATTACAGGCGTGAGCCACCATACCCAGCCCTGCCTCGCCTTTCATTTCATTACTACCAGCACTTCCAGTCCAATGATAAAGAAAAGAAACTTTCTTGTTCCCAATGTCTTCAAAGAATACTAAAGTCAAAACGCTTTCCCAATAAGACTTAAGCTCCAAGGAAATGACCAGGTAGCAGGCAATGGGTCAGCCTCCAGGGTCTCAATCAAATCTCACAATGAGCCAAAGCCCCTACACCAGTGGAACTGCCATGCACTGGATGAGCCACCTAGCTCTGGGCCAGGTCTCCTGGCTCAGGTTCCAGCTTCCAGCTCAGCACTTTGCTACCCAAGCGTCTTAGTCCATTTCCTGCTGCTTATAACAGAATACCTGACACTGGGTAGTTTATAAAGAAAAGGAGTTTATTTCTTACAGTTATGGAGGCTGAAGTCCAAGGTCAAGGAGGAGCTTCTGGCAAGGGGGCCTTCTTGCTGGTGGGGACTCTCTAAAGAGTCCCAAGGTATTGCTGTACATTTCAA
This sequence comes from Cebus imitator, assembly GCF_001604975.1. Lineage (NCBI taxonomy): Eukaryota > Metazoa > Chordata > Mammalia > Primates > Cebidae > Cebus > Cebus imitator. The sequence goes on along the minus strand of NW_016107339.1, from coordinate 9,859,012 downwards.
CATGAGTTTTGGAGGGGATGTTCAAACCATAGCCACCTCAGACATGCCACTCAAGTTCTCTAAGCCTCAATTTCCCCCTCTGTGAAATGGGGTAATAATACAACTTTAGGCTGCTGTGCTGTTTGAGGGGCAGTGTGGTGCAGTGGTTAGGGGCCCAGGCTACCGACCTACCACCCAGCACTGCCACTTCTTGGTAGAGACCCAGACATATGGTGAACATCTCCACCCAAAGACATGCACCTGAATGTCCACAGGAGCTTTGTTCATAAAAGAAAAGAACAAGAAACATTTCCAATATCTATCCATGGAAGAACAAAGAATCAAATTGAGATGTCCTAGTGCCATGGACTGTTGTTCAGCAAAAAAAACCAGAAAGTGCAAACGTCTGCTGCACACGACACAGGGCTAAAGACAGCATGCTGAGAGGGAAAAGCCAGACACGAAACTACGACCAAGAGCAGACAATGCTAACCTGGGGATTCGAGTCAGAAGAGAGGTCACCTTTTGGATTGGAATTGGCTGGGAAGGACACAAGATAACTTTCTGGCTTGCTGAAAATCTTCTAGATCTTGACCTGGGTGGGGGCTACACAAGTGTATAGCCAGTTGAGATTTGTACATCTGACTGTATGTAAGTTATACTTCAAAAAAAGCAAAAGTAAAAACACTGCCAGGCATAGTGGCTCACGCCTGTAATCCCACTTTGGACGGCCAAAGTGGGAGGGTCACAAGGTCAGGAGTTCGAGACCAGCCTGGCCGACATGGTGAAACCCTCGTCTCTACTAAAAATACAAAAATTAGCCAGGCACTGTGGCATGCACCTGTAACCCCAGCTACTTGGGAGGCTGAAGCAGGAGAATCACTTGAACCTGGGAGGTGGAGGTTGCACTGAGCCAAGATCATGCCATTGCACTCCAGCCTGGGTGACAGAGTGAGACTC
>NW_016107339.1:9850545-9857244 GCF_001604975.1 Cebus imitator | reverse complement strand
CCACAGCACTCCAGCCTGGGCAACAAGAGTGAAATTCTGTCTCAAAAAAAAAAAAAAAAAAAAAACATAAAACAGCAACAAAAAGCATAGATGATGTTGCCAGGCCAGCTGTAAATAACGTGACCTAAATGACAGTACCTCAGTTTCATCATCGGTAAAACCAAGGATGACAAAAAAAACTGTACTGGCCGCACGAGGCTGTCACAAGGGTGCTCTGAGATAATCCATTTAAACAGCAGTGCCTGGCATGTGGCATGTGCTTTCTGACATACAGGGAGCTGTGGACGTCGAGGTAATACGTGCAAAATGTGTGGCACAGGGTCCAACACCTGGCGGGTATTATCTAAGGCATCAATTGCCCTCAAGGAGTCTCCCTGACTTAGTTGCCGGGATGAGAGTAACTGGGACCCCCCCTCCGAGTCTAAGATGAAGCTGGGCCTTCACCTGCAGATCAGCGCCCCAGCCTCTCCCTCTCTTGGCAACAATCCACCGCGTTTTCAGTTCTTTCCCATTCACCATCTTGGTCCCTCAAGATTCCAGGCAAATGTCACCTCACTCTCCCTGCCCAGTGGCCTGCTTACTGAGGATTTCCAGCTTGGCTGGCTCCAGACTCCCAGCTCCCAAGGCAGATATGGACAGAGTCCCCTGGCTGGGGCAGCAAGAGGAGTTGCCTGTCCAGGATACAATTGGAGGGCTCAGGATACAATTCAGGTGTCTCCCTGAAGAGTCAACACTGTGTCCCCAACCTCCTCCCAGAGCAGGGCTAGATATGGGGGTTCCCCTCCACCTCCCAGCTGCATCAACTCCTCTGTCCTTATCTGTGGATTTAGTGCTTTTTTACACAGTCACTGAATCCCCAACTAGAATGTCAGTTCCAGGAGGCATATGCTTTGCCTGTCTCAGTCACTGTGGTCTCTCAAGCACCGACAAAAATGCTTGTCACATAGTAGCTGCTCAATAAAAATAAATTGCTTAAATAAGTGAGTTGAGCAAAGCAGTGTGGGGTTGCCCCCAGGCTTCCTTGCCTGTCCCTTCTCCAGCCCCTGACTCCCACCTCAACTGGACCTCTCTTCCCACAGCATCCCTTTTACCCTCTTACTCAAGAAACTATTGCTCCCAACTATGAAGCCCATCAAGTCAAAACCCCTCTGTCCTGGTTTCAAGATCCCTCAGAGTGCCCCTCCCCACCTAACCAAAGTTATTTCCCACCACTTCCCACCACAGCCCTGCAGTTTACTGGGTCTACTGAGCTCCAGGAGCCACAGAGCAAGACCAGCCTTTAGCAACCAAATCAGAATGAACGGCTGGCTTATCTCTACCTTGCAGGATTCCCTTGCAGGAAGAATGCAGGAGACAGTTAAAGTGCTTGGCCAGTACTCTAAAAATGGGAGCTATCATCACCTGAGGCTAGAGGCAGTTGCTCAAAGTAAATGACGGCTGTGGGATCTGAGGGATGCCGGTTCGAATCCCAGCTCCACCATTTTACTGGTGGGTAGCTTTGGACAAGATAATGCCCCTAAGGCCCAGTTTTCAGAGATAACAAAAGAATCCACTTTCCATGGCTACTGAATATATTCAATCAGACAATAAATACGATATGCCCATCACGATACCTAGTCAAGAGTAAAAACTCAACCAATGGCCTTGATTCTGATGATCAGCATCCTCACTGGTGGAGCCCAGCCTGAAAACAGAGAGACTAGCTTGCTTCTCTGCCATGAAGGATTATCAGTTACCATGTCCTTAGTTTATTGTGTGTCATTGTGTCTCCAGATAGCCCTTAAATCTGTCACCCCATTGCTTGGCCCCATTGTCTTAGGCAATAATCCTTTTCTTGGTAATCACACCAAGCTTTCTGGTCATCACCACACTGTGGGGGCAGGGCCAGTGCATACAGTCACCTTGTGTACTGCACAAAGGCACCCTCAGAGAAGGGCGTGGGAGGATGGAGGTGAAATCCAGCCAGAACTTTGATTGGCTTCTCCCCAAATTGGGTCTTTCCAGTTTGCACAAAGTTGCATATAGTCTAGTCCGGACCCTGTGTTTAAGGAGGGGAGAGGTTCTTTATCCTCATGGTAATAGTTTTCGGAATTCCCCATCTGTTTGTGGTTGCCACATTCCTTTTCATTGCCAGGTGATGATGTCACTGTCAATACTCACACATTCCAGTGAATTAGAACATTCTCTTTTAATCTCCAGCCTCCCTATTCCACCCACCTCGCTGGTGTTTTAGGCCCACATCCATCTAACTTCCTGCTTATCATATGCCATGATCTAGGGCAGCATTTCTCAAACCATTTTGACCTCAATCCATGCTAAACAAATACATTTATATCCACACACGTATACAGGCAGTGCTCGACTTACAACCAAGATTGGTTCCGACAGACCGGTTGTAACACGATTTGGTTGTAAGTTGAGTAGGCTATATGTACAGTTGAAATGGTGCACACGGAGATGGTAATGATGCTGGAAGCTGGTCCGCACTGTCGCACGCCTAGCTGGGCAACGTTTGCACTGCCAGACGCGGAGCAGTCGTGGCTAGCGATTGTGGTCGTAAAGTAAGTTGCATAGGTCGTAAGTCGATCAATACCTGTATATAAATAGCCTAAACAAAGTAGTCACAAATCTTGGCTACCTTTACCATTTATAATGTACTTTGATGTGTTCTATTTCAATTTTTTAAAATACTTATCTTGGTCCACTAAGTTGATTTTACTTCCCTAGTAAGTCTTGACCAGCACTTTGAAAATAAACAAAATGTGGTTCTCAAACCAGCAGCATCAGCATCATCACCCAGGAGTTTATTAGAAATCTGCAGAATCTGGCCAGGTGCTGTGGCTCACGCCTGTAATCCCAGCACTTTGGGAGGCTGAGACAGGCAGATCACCTGAGGTCGGGAGTTTGAGACCAGCCTGACCAACATGGAGAAACCCTATCTCTACTAAAAATACAAAAAATTAGCAGGTGCATGCCTGTAATCCCAGCTACTGGGGAGGCTGAGGTAAGAGAATCACTTGAACCCAGGAGGCGGAGGTTGTGGTGAGCCGAGATTGCACCACAGCACTCCAGCCTGGGCAACAAGAGTGAAATTCTGTCCAAAAGAAAAGAAAGAAGGAAGGAAGGAAGGAAGGGAGGGAGGGAGTGAGGGAGTAAACCTGTAGAGTCTCAAGCCCCATGCACGTTGAAATCTACGTTTCAACATTGTTCCCAGGAAATCCACATGCCATTAAAAGCTGAGAAGCCCTGGTCTGGAATACCAAGAAGCCAAAATTGTTAGAGTTGATCTCTTAAATGAAGTGCCAGGAGCTCTCTCACACATGAAGGATGTGAACTTGAGCATGGGCACCCAAAAGTTGTTCAAGCTTCCCAAAGGCCCATTTCTCCTGCTTTACACTTTCAGGGAGTCACAGAGCAGTGTTATCCCTCTCCTTGTGACTCTGAATATAGGACGTGGCACTGTACGTCTCTTCCCATGGCTATTCACAACTAGGAGCTTTGAAAGTCAATTTCAAAACACGAAGATGTCTCAGTTCCCTTGCATTCGAAGTGAGAAGTTCACAGACCTTTTCTCTGGGGAATAAGCTCCAGGGAAAAGAAGAGACACATGACCAAGAAGAAAGAGTCCTGCATTGGAGGCCTTGTCTGGCTTTTAGCATTATGGATGGCTCTTGCCCTCACTGAGCCTCAGTTTCTCTGTCATTGAATGAAGCTATGGTGGTGACCATCACTAAATTACCTCCTCTCAAAATTCCCCCAAGTTGTTCCTTAAGGATGCATCGCTTCCTCCCAGACTCACTCCCCTGTGACATCAGCCCAGTTCTGCAAGTGGTCCTAGAGCCTGTGCTGCCAGCTGTCCCTGCCATAGCTCCTGACTCACTCTGGCCTTGGGCAGACCCTCATGGCCATGGACCAGGGATGGGGAGGTAAGAATCCTCTTTCGTTCCCTATTTAACTACAGGGAAGCACAGCTGTGAATCTCCATGAATCCCACTCCTCCATCCCAGTAGACCTCCTGTCCGTTGCCACAACCCTGGACATCAGAGGTGTCCTCAGAGTGGACTTTCCACTGCTTTACTACACATCTTTATCAGGAAAATCAACACAGAAAGGTGAGCTCTACAGGAAAATAACTTCTGTGCTCCCTTAGCATCAACTCACAAAGCTAAACAAGATCTGTTTTCACTTCTTGCTGAGACAGATCAGTCCTGAACACTAGAAAGGAGGCTGGAGGTAGGGGAGGGAATGGGGTGGGTGATGGGGAATAAACATCAGAGAGAAGGGCAGGGATGGAAATCCAGCTTCAGAAAATTAGGAAACTGGGCTGAGATCCCCCCCAAAGGGGCTGAAAAGTCAAACCCTCACTGAGTGTCAGCCGTTTGCCTGGTTGGGATGTTGCTGACAGGAAAATGAGTCATTTGGCATCCCCTTTCTTTTAAAACTGTCAGGTATTTACTAAGGGCCAGAACTGTATTGTCTGAATATTTGCAGACGTTCCAATAAATATGAGTCATGGAATCTAAAGATGACAGGTATAGAAGATACTGCTGGGCTCCCCCCCCCACCAGGACCTGGCTCTTACCTCCACACTCTGAAGGCTGCCTAATGCCCCCTGACTCTGCCTGGGGCTTTTTCTAGCTGCAGGAATCCCTTCAGCCAGGGTACATGATAACTTGGGAATGCTAGAGAGCCAATACCTCTGGAAACGACAATCATCCCGTCATGGAAGGGAAGTGAGTGGATAACCCCCTTACCCATTAGTTGGAATGACTTAGGATTCGCTGTCCCCAGAGACCTCCATGGTGCTAACTGGCCCAAAAGAACACCTTTGAGATTTCCTTCTCTTCTCTGTCTTTCCTCCCTACTCCTCGCCAGTATTTTAAGGTCTGCTCCCGGGGAAATCTAACCCAAGGCGACAGGACTAGTAGCTCAGGAGTTGTAAGCTAGGAGAAAAGAGGTCACGAAGACCTGCACCCTGAGTTGTGCAACCAGGGAACAGGCTGCCTCAAGAGGGGAGGAAACTCCTGTCACTAGAAATGCACAGAAGGTCTGGTGGCCATCTCAGAAGGCCCCACAGAAGCGATCCTGCATTGTTTGGAGGCTCTGGCGTTCTTGATGAAGACCTGTACTCACTCATGCACTCATTCATTCAATAGCTACTTGGTGAGCTTCTGAGCTTAGGAAGTTTCGTCTTAGGGAAATAGGATTTCCCAGGGCTCAGAGGAAAGTTGTGGATCTTGTGACTGAATGTCACTATTAGAAAGTGTTTCTTAGAAGTTGTGTTAAAATTTCTAATCTTATATCTTTAGTTAACAGATAGGTATGGCCGAGCGCCGTGGCTCACACCTGTAATCCCAGCACTTTGGGAGGCTGAGGCGGGTGGATCACGAAGTCTGGAGTTCAAGACAATCCTGGCCAACATGGTGAAACCATGTCTCTACTAAAAATACAAAAAGTAGCTGGGCATGGTGGCACACACCTATAATCCCAGCTACTCAGGAGGCTGAGGCAGGAGAATACCTTGAACTCAGGAGGCGGGGGGTTGCAGTGAGCCGAGATCACACCATTGCATGCCAGTGTGGGCAACAAGAGGGAAACTCCGTCTCAAAAAAAAAAAAAAAAATAATAGGTGTGTATCTTAAAATTAGATTAAGTCAACTTTTTTTTTTTTTTGAGACAGAGTCTTGCTCTGTCTGCCAGGCTGGAGTGCAGCGGTGCGGTCTCAGCTCACTGCAACCTCCAAATCCTGGCTTCAAGCTATTGTCCTGCCTCAGCCTCCCGAGTAGTTGAGATTACAGGCACGTGCCACCACACCCAGCTAATTTTTGTATTTTTAGTAGAGTCAGGGTTTCACCATGTTGGCCAGGATGGTCTTGATCTGCTGACCTCACGATCCGCCCGCCTCGGCCTCCCAAAGTGCTCAGATTACAGGCGTAAGCCACAGTTCCTGGCCCCTTTTTAAAAAAAATCAACGTTCAGAGAATACAAGAACTCCAGAAGTCTTTTCTCAGAGGATATGAAAGTGCAATCATGGTGGGCACTTTTAGTCCTAAACTCCTACAGTCTTACCAGTTCTTACCCACTCCCCGTCCCAGATCCAACTCCATCATCACCTTCCAGGCTCACCTTCAACCTCTCCACCCCCATCACTGCCCACATCCTCAGTGAAGTGAACACACAGCTGGTTCCCTATGACAAACATTCGAACAAGAGAAAATGCACTTTTCAAAAGAATTATAGGTTTGCATATTTGGATTTACCAAGATGATGACTAAACTTTCTAAATTCTCACTTCTCCTTCTGTACCTTCTCACCTCATAACTTTGAGCTAGGCTGCCAGTGGACAGGAGGAAACTGAAGGTTATGTGACTATGGGCAGAACACAGCCTCCTGGGCCTCAACTTCCTTATTTGGAATAGAAGTGAGTTTCATGGGCCTGGTGTGGCGGCTCACACCTGTAATCCCAGCACTTTGGGATGCTGAGGTGGGCAGATCACCTGAGGTCAGGAGTTCAAGACCAGCCTGACCAACATGGAGAAACCCCATCTCTACTAAAAATACAAAAGTTAGCCGGGCATGGGGGTACATGCCTGTAATCCCAGCTACTTGGGAGGCTGAGGCAGGAGAATCGCTTGAACCTGGGAGGCAGAGATGCAGTGAGCTGAGATCACGTCACTGCACTCCAGAACAAAACTCCGT
>NW_016107339.1:9844148-9849680 GCF_001604975.1 Cebus imitator | reverse complement strand
CTGTCATTTCCCTATATTTTGACAACAAGCACATGCTACTTTTGTAACACTAAAATTAAACACTAAGGCTAGGTGCAGTGGCTCATGCCTGTAATCCCAGCACTTGGGGAGGCCAAGACAGGCAGATCACCTGAGGTTAGGAGTTCGAGACTAGCCTGGCCAACATGGCAAAACCCCATCTCTACTAAAAATACAAAAATTAGCTGGGCATGGTGGCAGGCACCTGTAATCCCAGCTACTCAAAAAGCTGAGGCTGGAAAATCGCTTGAACCCAGGAGATGGAGGGTGCAATGAGCCGAGATCATGCCATGGCACTCCAGCCTGGGCAACAAGCACGAAACTCCATTTCAAAAAAAAAAAAAAAGTAAACACTTATCGAAGAGAGGGTTCCACATACATACAACCACCCACTGTTCAGCCTCTCTAGCTTCTTCACTGGCAATGTCCCCAACTCTTTGTCTTTAGGCTGGAAGGCACCCAATAACTCATTTGATCCCAATCCTCATATTACCAATGAGGAGACTGCCTGGCCCCCACATTTGTCCGTATCTGTTGTATACCTTCTCCAACTTTCTCACCAAGGAAAAGCTAAAGAAAACTCAGCAAAGAAACAGCAAACAGAGGGAAGGTAATTTCATTTTGGCATCTGGCCAAAATTAAATTTTTAATTGACAAATTATAAATCATAATTGTATATATTTATGGGGTACAAAGTTATGTTACGAAATATATATAAAATTTTGGCAGGCACAATGGCCCATGCCTGTAATCCCAGCACTTTGGGAAGCTGAGCTGGGAGGATTTCTTGAGCTCAACCAGTTTGAGACCAACCTGGGCAACATAGTGAGACCCTGTCTCTTATTTTAAAAAATAAAAATTAATTTTAAGGGCCAGGTGTAGTGGTTAACACCTATAATCCCAGCATTTTGAGAGGCCAAGGTGACAGGATAGCCTGAGCCCAAGACCAACCTGGGCAATATAGTGAGATTCCCATCTCTACTAAAAATTTAAAAATTAGCCATCGTGTGCTTGTAGTCCCAGCCATTGGGTAGGCTGACATGGGAGGATTACTTGAGCCCAGGAACTCAAAATTAAAGCTGCAATGAGCTGTGATTACACCACTGCGCTCTAGCCTAAGCAATAGAGCAAGACCCTGTATCTAAAACATAATAAAAATTTAATTTTAAAAGTCACCTTTTCTCCTCCCCTCTACTTACGGAGTCTTCCTGGCAGCTTGCAGATACCCGCTTCACCCGGCAGCTCCATTTGAGCTTTACATCTGGCTTGGACGTGGGTGCCTAGGGGAGGCATGACTGCCACAGGGCTTATAGGAGAACCGGCCGATTCTCCCTCCTAGAGAGAGAAAAACCAGGGCAGTTGAAGAAGAGCATCTTGGTGAAGGCTCAGCCATCTTTAAATGTCTGAAGAATTTTTTGGAAGGGAAAGAGTGTTTATCTCTGCCAATACACTGCATCAACCTTAAAGGTAGGAACCATGTATATCTTCAACTCAGTCTCATCAACATCGTGTACCCGGTGGACACAATAAATGACACCCTTCTAATTCAAGCTTTCCATAAATGTGGCTAACTCCTCCAGAGGGATCCCCTGCCAAGGCTTGTCTGATTGAAATCTGAGGGCCTAGGAATACTCACTGGATCCTTGGCGAGGACAGCGCAGGAAACCTGAGGGGTCAGGATCAAAAGACCTTACATCAGAAATAAACAAACAGGCCGGGCGTGGTGGCTCACACCTGCAATCGCAACACTTTGAAAATCTGAGGCGGATGGATTGCTTGAGGTCAGGAGTCTCAGACCAGCGTGACCAACATCGTGAAACACCGTCTCTACGAAAAATACAAAAATTAGCTGGGCATGCTGATGGAGCCTGTGATCCCAGCTACTCCGGAGGCTGAGGCAGGAGAATCACTTGAACCCAGGAAGCGGAAGTTGGAATGAGCCAAGATCGCACCACTGCACTCCAGCCTGGGCAAGAGGGCAAGACTCCGTCTCAGAACAAACAAACACTATTTTCAAAAGAGAAGAAGAAAGGTTACATTTCTGAATCCTAAGGTCTCATTACTGGAAGCCTGTATCTTTACAATTCGACAATCAGCATGGCCTCCAGAGATGACGGGGCTCTTCCATCTCGATGAGAAAACAAAAAAGGTGGCAGGATTTTGTAGGAACAGGAGGCTCCTTGGGGCTCCTGCTCAGCCACAGGCTGCCACAGCACTCAAAGGAAAAGCGAAACCAGTTCCACCAAGTCATTTTTCACTCTAGGATCGTCAGCAGCTTTACATTCATCTCTTGGGAACCAAGAAGAACTGAGAAAGATTTTGGATCGGAGCCAACAAAGTAAACTCCAGAAGCCTTGGCTGCCGCGAAAGGGGATTCAACAGCTTTCAGGGTCGTTCTCACTTCATTTGTGCCCCACCAACTCCCGCGTTGGTGCTGTATCCCAAGTAATCAAACCTCAGGGGCTGCCACGTGGTGGGGAAGGGAAGCTTGCCTTGCTGGAGAAGGGGCCCAAGGCACAGGAATTGCGTAGGACTCGCAGGAGGCCTCTTGTCGACTGACCCCTCAACCCTCTTCCAAGTAAGAGGAGTGGGGAATTTCGGGGCTGTAACTGACTAGGAAATGCCAGCCATGGAGCTGCTGAGGATCAGACTCCTGGGTTTCAGCATGGAGGCCAGGGAAGGGTCTCATAAATGGATATGGGTCTTGGCGAGAAGGGAGTGGAGAAAGGCCTTGGAGTGGGACGGAGCTCCAGCTCTGGGGGCAGTTCTGAGGCTCCTAGGAAACCGGTGAGTGGGGAGGGGCTGCTAAAGAGGGGATCCCTGCGTGAATGCGTTCACCAGCTGTGAGGACCAGGCTTGGGCAGGAACTTCCAGGGACCTCACATCTGGTTGGTGTAGTGGCGACCAGTGGTAAGGGGACTGCAGAAAGGGCCTGCAGGGACTGTGCGTGTTGCCTTCGGAGCTGTCTATGACACCGAGAGTCAGGGGCAGTGACCCGCATCTGGAGGTGGAAAGGGAGGTGAGTGAGGGATGGCTGTGAGGTTTAGGAATGTGTTGGAAAGAGAGATTCCCACCAGGTAAAAGGTCTGATAAAATAGGTTTGGAAATCGAGGTGGTGGGGAGAGGATGAGGGAGCAGGGGGCTCCGCGGACGCGCTGCGTGTTCAGCCGCCAGGCTCTTACCTGCATTACAGGTAGAGATGAGGAAGCCACCGGTTTTCTGTTGCGAGCGCTCTCCCGGCTGTGGCTGCTGGGGCCCTAAGACTGTGCTCCCGAGTCCTCCTACCCTAAACCCCTAACCTGGCTCCAAGAACTGGAAGGATGTGTGGGAGGAAATCTCTTTCGGGGAGCGCCAAGGCGTGTGCACCCGGGTCTTCCCTAGGCGGGCAGGCGCGCCGAGGCTCTCCAGTAATCGCTTTCCTTCCGGGAAACGAAAACGAAAGAGCGGGATGCGGTTCCACTCGCGCGGCTGCGGGTAGGGGCAGGGCAGGGACCAGCTCTGCGGGAGCGCAGCCCCGGGGCGCTGCTGGCTCGCCAGCCTGGGAGGCGTCGGTAGTGAACACAGCCTCCCGCCGGCGGACAGCACCTCGGGCGGCCTGGCCTTGGCTCCCATGGGGCAGAGGCGGGATTCTGCGGGATCTGAGGAGCTAAGGGGACCCCTAGTCCTGAACTCGGGACCAACTGCGTCTCTCATGGTCCCGAGCTTAGGACCAGGACCCTGTGAGTCTCCACACTTGGGATGGGAAAGGGACGCCCATGGGGTGTTCCTGGACTCCGTGCCTCTCCCTTTAGGGGTGAGTGAACTTCCCAGCCCCGACCCGGTCTCCTCGCGGAGACCCAACAGGTCCGGAACCGTAGTGCCACCATCAGAGCGGCTGTGCTCTCCTAAGCAACGCCAGACTACTTGGAGATCCCGACTGACACCTTTCCCCGGAGCCTCTGGCTGTTCCAGGGTTGGTGCCTTGGCACCATCACCCTTTCCACCTGCCTCAGCTCCCCCTGCCTCAAGAGAGGTTGTGCGCATGAAAACACAGCAGACACCGAAGAAAAGGAAAGAAAAGCCTTAACAACCTTCTGCTGAAAATCTGAGGGTGTAGACACTGTTGCAAAGAAGGCTTAGCACTGGTGCATCATCATAAGCTCTAGGCCAGCAATAAGAAATCAGGAAGAACAAGTAAAGAAACCCAGTAGAAAAAAAAAATGAGCAAAGGATATGAATAAACAGTCCACATAAAAGGAAATGCTAAATGGCTCCTGAATATAAAAAAAAAAAAAAAAAGATGCCCAGGGCCAGGCGCGGTGGTTCATGCCTGTAATCCCAGCACTTTGGGAGGTCAAGACGGAAGGATCGCTTGAGCCCAGGAGTTTGACATTGATCTGGAAAACATAGTGAGATCCTGTCTCTACCAAAAATTTAAAAAATTAGCCTGGCTTGGTAGGGCTACACCTGTAGCCCCAGCTACTCAGGAGGCCAAGAGTGGAAGATCGCTTGAGCCTGAGAGGTGGAGGCTGCAGTGAGCCGTGATTGTGCCACTGCACTCCAGCCTGGGCAGCAGAGAAAGAAAAAGATGCTCAGACGAACTCATTATTTTAAATGTGAAAATTAAAGTCATTCTGAGTTAAAAATTTTTACCCATAAATTTGGCAGAAATTTTAAAGTTTAATGACATAATCTGCTGGAGAGGCTGAGGGGAACAGGCACTCCACTGGGAGTGTAAAGTGGTGCAACCCCATGGCAGGGTCTGGCAAAGTCACAAATGCATTTTCCTTTCACCCAGCAATCTGCCCCCAGGAAATTCATTCAACAAATATCCAAAGTGTACATGGTTACTTATTTCATCATGGTTTATAATAGCTAAGTTTTGGAAATAACTCAGGTGTCCATAAAAGGAGGCTTGATAAAGTTATGTACATTCATTTCCTTTAATTTTAATTTTCCTTTTTTTTTTTAGAGACAGGGTCTCACTCTATCACCTGGGCTGGAGTACAGTGATGCCATCACAGCCCACCTTAACCTCCATCTCCTGGGCTCCAGTGAGCTCCCATCTCGGCTCCCAAAGCACTGGGATTACAGATGTGGGCCACCACACCCAGCCAAATTGTGTACATTCATTTAACAGAACACAGTGCAAAGCTCTATGAAGTTCTCTGAGGATCATAGCAGGCTCTCCAAGAGGCAGTATGGCATAGTGGTCAATAATCCAGACTTAGGAATACCTGCCTGGTTTGGAATCCCAGCCATGTCACTTACTGGCTGTGTGCCCTTGAGCAAGTCTGTTAACCCTGCTACTGCCTCTCTCTATTAACTACTGCCTCAATTTCTTAACAGTAAGAAAGAGCAAATAATAATACCTATCTCATAAGGTTGTTATGAAAAAGTAAGTTAACATCTGTAAGACACAGTGCCTGACCATCCATGCTAAGCAAAAAAAATCAAGGTACAGAACAGTGTGTATTACATGCTACCTCTTGTATGTAAATATATGTGTGTGTGTGTGTGTGTGTGTGTGTGTGT
>NW_016107339.1:9839067-9843968 GCF_001604975.1 Cebus imitator | reverse complement strand
GCTTTGTTGCCAGGCTGGAGTGCAGTGGCACCATCTCGGCTCACTGCAACCTCTGCCTCCTGGGTTCAAGCGATTCTCCTGCCTCAGCCTCCCGAGTAGCTGGGACTACAGGTGTGCACCACCATGCCCAGCTAATTTTTCTATTTTTTTTTTTAATAAGATGGGTTTTCACCATGATGGCCAGGCTGGTCCTGAACTCCTGACCTCAGGTGATCCACCCACCTCGGCCTCCCAAAGTGCTAGGATTACAGGCGTGAGTCACCGTGCCCGGCCTAATTTTTCTATTTTTAGTAGAGACGGGGTTTCACCATGATGGCCAGAATGATCTCGATCTCTTGAACTCATGATCTGTCCACCTTGGCCTTCCAAAGTGCTGTGATTACGGGCATGAGCCACCGTGCCTGGCCTTGTTTTGATTTTTGAATCATATAAATAAAAACCTATTTAAAATAAATTTTTAAAAAGAAAGTTTTAGGGTCTTTTCCATGCCAGCCAGCCAGAACCTAAGTAATAATAGAAATAAATAGGCACTGCCTGAGACAGACTAAAAAATGGGGACATTTCCCTTTGGAAGGACAAAGTCGATGTTACATATGATCAAAGCTTCAAACCAATATGAGCAGGAATAAGTGGCTAGGCGCTGCCATGGGGTTCCTCCTTCAAAAAAGAAATATGTACAGGGGTTTCATGCTTAATAAAGTAACAATATTTATTTCATTTTTAGAATTTTTAAAAATAACACTTCTCCTATGAAGAACTCAAGATATATACATAAACTTTTAACATAACAACAAACTTTCTTAATATTTATACTTCTTTTCAAGGAGAGGAGGGAGGGAATATGAGGTAGACAAAAAGGTAGAAGGAGAAGAATGAATGTGAAAGAACTGCATAAGAGAGTGAGGAGAGAATGAGTGAAATACATTCAACAGGCATAGGGCCCACCAACCAATAACAGCAAATCCATCCAGCAAGGGCAAAAGAGAAGTTTTTACCTTGTGATGGATTCATAACCCTTTCAGATCTTACACTCTTCTAGAAGGCAGGACTTGGCCAAGGGCTAAGCACTCCCGATTTTAAGCAGGCAAGCATGAAAGAGGATGGCAGAGCAGGGAAAGACACCTTCCGGCAGGGCCCAGTGGTTGGGAAACACCGGAGTGGTTGAGGAAGACTTGAAGGGGGTCACAGAGGAGTGAGAGGATCAAAGGTGAGGAAAGAACGTAAATGTTGTAGAATCAGAGCCTGAGAAGGATTTGGAAACACCGACGCTGCTGGTGGTGGTAGTGGGGCCTCTAGGCATGGAAATGGGAAGGTAGATGGATGAGCCATTTGTTGGATTTGAGTATTAGAGACAAACGTTTCCTTTCGATTTTCCAGAGAGGGTTGGAGCCAGGATTGGGGCAGGGAGGTGACATGTCACTGAGAAGGAGAAGCTGGCACTGCAGATCTGGACATGAGTAACAAGAGTGGAGCCAACAGGTCAGCAGAGGGCATGGTGCCCAGGGAGTGGCCCAGGAGCAAGTGTCCATTTCTGTGACCTTTAGTTTGAGGACGAGGTTCTGTTTCATTCCTGGAAGGAAATGCTCAAGGTTTCCTCACAAGGAGCCCTGGGGCCATCCATGGCACTGGCATTTTCTGGACAGCAAGGCTTCCTGGGCTCCTAATTACTCCCTGGGTTTTCACCATGACGTGATCACAGACATCTCATAGCTAGCTCCTCTGAAGGACAAATGGCTCCTGTGCCCGCAGTTCTTCAACAAACCAGGTGTAGCCCAACAGTGATGGGTACAAAGAGAGGGAGGTGGAGAAGGGTGTTCTTCCCATCTGTCCCAGTGGGATTCATGCTTCTCAGACGGTAGAAAGAAAACAGAACTTGACCTTTATATTCCTTTTACAGCAAATGGTTGTTCTGGAAAAAATGCAGCAACATCTGAACTCTTCTAAAGAAAAAGAAGACAAAATGATCTAGTGCATCTCTTCCATCCTGTTGAAGATCCTATTTGAAAAAAGGGAGAGAGAGAGAGAAAGGTTTTTTTTTTTTTAAAGTGATAGAATAATCCAAAGTAAAAAATTCAACATAATAGGAAATAGTAACTCAATCCATGCCACAAACAAGCTTCTTGGGTTGCTTTAAGAATTGTATGAGCTTCTGGGGGGTGGGGAGTTGGGGAGAGATAGCATGGGGAGAGATGCCAGATGTAGGTGATGGGGAGGAGGGCAGCAAATCACACTGCCACGTGTGTACCTATGCAACAATCTTGCATGTTCTTCACATGTACCCCAAAACCTAAAATGCAATAAAATAAATTTAAAAAAAAAAAGAATTGTATGAGCTGAAGGACAGTACCTTCCATGTGCCCATATCCTCACATTGCCTTGGAAGTTTGCCTCTGGACATATTTTTCTGTCTGATCATCTTTCCCATCTGGCCTCAAACTCCTGTGCTCAAGTGATTCTCCCACCTCAGCCTCCCCAGTAGCTAGGACCAAAGATGCACACCATCGTGTCTGGCTAATTTTGTACAGACAGGGTCTCACTATGTTGCCTAGGTTGGTCTCAACAAATTGGGGCTCATCTGCAAATTGGGGCACTCTTTTCAGGGCTGATAACCTATTCCCCGGGCTTCCCAGAACACTTTCCTAGTCCTCTCAAAGAGGTGAGTGACTTTGCCTTGAGGCTAGAAGAATGTAGAGAAGCCTGGGCATGGTGACTCCTGCCTGTAGTCCCAGCACTTTGGGAGGCCAAGGCAGGTGAATGGCTTGAGCTCAGGAGTTTGAGACCAGCCTGGGCAACATGATGAAACCCCATCTCTAGAAAAAAGTAGCCAGGAGTGGTGGCACACACCTGTAGGCCCAGCTACTCAGGAGTTTCTCTCTCAAACTCCACTGCTTCTCCTGAAATACCTAGGACAGTAATCCATCGGGTTAATGGCAGAGGCGGGAGCATCACCTGAGCCTGGGAGGTCGAGGCTGAGTGAGCTGTGATTGTGCCACTGCACTCCAGCCCGGGCAACAGAGGGAGATCCTGTCTCAAAAAATAATAATGATTAATAATGTCTAGACTTAGATGGGCAAAGAGGTGAGGTGAATATCAAGTATTTTGGAGCAGAAGGTAACAACTGTTTATGTTTATCAGAAAAAGAAGACTGTGGGTCAGAAACAAATGCTCCCCCACCCTGCCCCTGCAGTCTGTTCTCAGCACAGCCCCCTCCGTGGACTGCTGAAATGCGGCTCCTCTGCTCAGTGCACTCCGATGACTTCACCTCACTTAGAAAAAAATGTCCTTGCAGTGACCGCAAGGCCCTACCTAATCCGCCCACCACCCACCCTTCTGACCATATCTTCTATGACTTTATCCCTCACTCAGCTTCAGCCACACTGGCCTCCTTGCCACTCTTCAAACACGCAAGACGCACTCCTGCCCCAGAGGCTTTGCTGCCCTCCTGCCTCCCATCCTCTGCCTCCTCCCCCATATCCACGGCTCAGTCCCACACTTCTTTCAAGGTTTTCCTCAGAAGTCACCTTCTTGGTGACTTACACCTGTAAGCACTTTGGGAGGCCCAGGCTGGTGGATCACTTGAGTCTAGGAGTTTGAAACCAGCCTGGCCAACATGGTGAAACACCCCCTGTACTAAAAATACAAAAATAGCCGGGTGTGGTGGCACATGCCTGTAATCCCAGCTACTCGAGAGGCTGAGGCATGATAATTACTTGCACCTGGGAGGCAGAGGTAGCAGTGACGACTTTGTGCCATGGCATTCCAGCCTGGGTGACAGAGTGACTATGTCTCAGGAAAAAGTCACCTTCTCAATAAGGGCTTCCTTAACATCTCTACTTAACATTGCAAATCTCAACACTCCTTATCCCTTTCCTTTCTTAATTCTTCTCCCAAGCATCTATCACTATCTGATAAACTACATACTTTATTTGTGTAGATATTGTTTGTCTCCCTTACAAACTCCATGAGATCAGGAATATTGTCTCTTTAATCACTCCCATATCTCCAGTACTTAAACAGAGCCTAACATACATCAGGTGCTCAATAAAAGTTGAATAAATGAATGAAGGAAGGAATGAGAAACCATCAGCAGTAGGCTAAGGAACTTAGACTTTGTCCTGTTAGTAACTAAAAGTCATTAAAGGATTTTTTCCCCTCTTATAGTTGATATCAGCTAGGAAAACAGAATGAATTTTCTTTCAGCATGGCAGACAAGAAAAAATATAGAACACTGAGTCAGATGCTCATATTTAAATTCCAGTTTTGCCACTTAGAAGCTAAATGACCTTAGATAAGTTTTGTAATCTCTCTCTGAAACCCCACTGACTCTCCTGAAATAACTATGACAGTAATTCATAGGGTTATTAGGAGAATTAAATGAAACATGTACAAGTGTCTCAAACAATACCTGGAAAAAAATGTTTAATAAATAATTGTTTCCTTCCCTTCTTTCTAACAAACTGAGAAATTCCTTATGCATTATGTTAACAGTCAGATTCCTAGAGGAAACAGATGGCACACCCAAATTAGGCTAATTCGAGGTGAGTTGAATAAAGAGACTCTACAAAGGTGTGGAGAAACCACAGAGGATGGTGCAGTACCCAGACCCAGTAAAAACAGAGTTGTCACCACTCCTAGGGACCAAGGGACAGGGAGGGAGCAGTTTCCAGAACCCAGAAAGAGAGAAAAATTTCAAAGGCATATTTAAAATTCTAAAAGTAATGAGAACGCTAACTGTTTTAAAACATGCTTTATATCTAGAAAAAGTACATGTACTGGATTAAAAAAAAAACACTGGTTAAAAAAAACAAAAACAGAAACTTGAATCAAAAATAACCCCACACAACTCAATGACAAAACAGAAGTTTTTTTTGTTGTTGTTGTTGTTTTTTCAGATTCAGGGT
>NW_016107339.1:9822133-9838032 GCF_001604975.1 Cebus imitator | reverse complement strand
GACCTTGTGATCCACCCACCTCGGCCTCCCAAAGTGCTGGGATTACAGGCTTGAGCCACCGCGCCCGGCCCAAACTATTATTTTTTAAATGTGTTGTGATCTATTTAAGGATGTTCAAATCTGAGTGCCATGGCTCATGCCTTTAACCCTAGCACTTTGGGAGGCTAAGGTGGGCAGATTGCTTGAGCCCAGGAGTTTGAGACCAGGCTGAACAACATGGTGAAATCCTGTCTTTACAAAAAAAAATTAGCCAGGTGTAGTAGTGGGCAACTGTGGTTCCAGATACTCTGGAGGCCTACGTGGGAGAATTGCTTGAACCTGGGAAGTTGAGGCTGCAGTGAGATAGTGCCACTGCACTCCAAACTGGGCAACAGAGTGGGACCCTGTCTCCAAAATAAAAATAAAAGGTATTCTAAAGTGCAAGTTTGTAGGTTTGTAGTACAGAACAAAATATATTTAAATGTCTAGGTCAAAACAAGCTTTGTAAAGTTCTGCAAAAAAAGCCGGAGTAGGCATAAGGATAGCTATAGAGATCAATGGAACAGAATTGAGAGTACAGAAATTAAACCCTCATATTTACAGCCAATTGGTTTTCAACAAGGGTGCCAATGATGGTGATGGCTGCTGCCCTCAGGCCAGCTGCAGCAGGAAGGCGTAGCTGGGGCTGCACACTCTATGGAGCTGGTGGGAGCCCCACCCCTTCTGAGTTGGAGCAGGAGCTCCCTGGGTGCCTCTGTGGCCACCATCCCAGTCTCAGGACCCAGGCATCTCTGCAGTCTGCACCCTTGAGGGCCCCAGAAAGGACCCTCCTTCTGAAGACTCAGGGGTGTCTGCTCCCACTGCTTGGCCTCTCTCTGCTCCCAGAGCCTGCTCCAATCTCTGAGCAGGGGTTGGGGCCAAGTCCCACATGGCAGCCAGAGGCAGATTGATTCCTAGGTGGAAGGGGTGGGTCCACAGTGAGGCCCCACCTTCAGGCCAGGGAAGGCCTGAAGGCTGGGGGCCAGGCTGTCAGTCCTGTGGACCAGAGTGGGGACTGGTGGTGCCTCTTTCAGGCCCACCTATGGCCACCCATAGACCAACTGGCATGCACTGCCACCCCTCTGAGGTTCATAAAAGCCCTGGGCTCAGCCAGAGCTGGGGCAGAGGATGTCCTTGAGACAAAGAGGGTAGAGAGACAATGGGATGATCAGCTGCAGAGAGAAGATAACTCTCTGCTGATAGCTGGAGATGAGGGAACTACAAGTTGCAGAGAGGAGCTACCCCCTCTGCCGAGAGCTTCAGAGACAACCTGCTGGCAGAGAGGAGCCACCCTCTCTAGGGCCAGCTCGCCACTGAGACCTGCAGACATTGGGAGGACCAATTGCAAAGAGGAGCTACCCTCTCCAGGGCCTCCTCTGTATTGAGAACTGAACACTCAATGGATGCCCTGCCTACAGAGAGGAGCTACCCACTGTGTGTCTCCTCCGAGCTGTTGTAACACTCTATAAAGCTCATCTTTGTCTTGTTTACCCTTCACTTGTCTACATGCCTCATTCCTCCTGGATGCATTCTTCCTGGATGCAGGACAAGAAGTTGGGGAAAAGATGCCATGGCCACAGAAGTTTTTGGCCAGAAAATTGACATCCCGCAAATCCCGTAACGACAAGACAATTTATAGGGAAACAATAGTCTTTTCAACAAATGGTACTTCAGAGACAGTGGGATGCACCTGTAGTCCCAGCTGCTCAGGAGGTTGAGATGGGAGGATCTCTTGAGCCCAGGAGCTCAGGGCCAGTCTGGGCAGCATAACAAGACCCCCATCTCAAACAAATAAATAAACAACAACAAAATCCATATGGTGTTGGGACAACTGGATACCCATATGCAAAAAAAATGAAGATAGGTTTTTAACTCAAATGTATATAAAAATTAACTTCAGATGGATTAAAGACCTAAATGTGACAGCTAAAACTAAAAAGCCTTTAGAAGAAAACATAAGTGTAACACCCAAAGTAAAAGGACTAACAACAAAAAGAAAAGTCGATAAATTGAACTTCATCAAAACTTAAAACTTTTGTGCTTTAAAGAACACTATCAACAGACTAAAAGGACAACATACAAAATGGGATACAAGATTTGCAAATCATATATCCAATAAGGAAGGTACACCTAGAATATAAAAATGACTCCTAGGCCAAGGCAGGAGGATCATTTGAGCCCAAGAATCCAGGACCAGCCTGGACAATGTAGTGAGGCCCTGTCTCTACAAAAAATAAAACAAAAATAAAAAAATTAGCCAGGTGTGGTGCCACGTGCCTGCGGTCCCAGCTACTCAGGAGGCTGAGGTGGAAGGATCAATTGAACCTGGTAGTTCAAGGCTATGTGAGCTATGATCACAGCACTGCACTCCAGACGAGCCAACAGAGCAAGACTCTGTCTCAAAAAAAAAAAAAATGACTCCTACAATAATAAAAAGATAAGAAGTCCAATTGTAAATGGGCAAGGATATGAATAGGCATTTCTCTAAAGAGAAAAATGATCAATAAGCATATGAAAAGATGCCTATTAGCCATCAGGGAAATGCAAATCAAAACCACAGTGAGATACACTTCACACTCACTAGGATGGCTATAATCAAAAAGATAGTTCATAACAACTATTTGAAAGGATTTGGAGAAACTGGAACCCTCATACACTGCTGGTGGGCCACAGTGTATAATAGTGCAGCCACTTTGAAAAACAGTCTGGAAGTTCCTCAAAAAGCAATTCCATTCCCAGGTATGTACCCAAAATAATTAAAAACATGTCTACACAAAAACTTAAATACAAATGTTCATAGCTTCATTATTCACAATAGCTGCAAAGTGGAAACAACCCAAATATCCAGCCATTGGTGAATGGATAAGCAAAATGTGGTATATCCATACAATAGAATATTCAGCTGTAAAAAGAAGTACTGATACATGCTACAACGTGGTTAAGCCTTGAAAAAACTATGTTAAGTGAAAGAGGCCATTTTTATATCTTGCTGTTCCACTTACATAAAATGTCCGAATAGGCAAATCCACAGAGACACAAAGTAGATTGGGGGGGCTGGGCTTTACACTGGCTGTTCCCTCTACCTGGAACACCTTCCCACTGCAGGTGTTCCCGTGGCTAGTAGCTCCCTCGTTTCCAGTCTCTGCTCAGATATCACCTTCCCAGAGACGCCTTCCCTGACCACCCATCCGAAGCCACTCTGCATCAGTCAGTGTGCCCTGATCCTGCTTGGAGCTCACATCCCTGTCTGACTTAGCTGTTAAGTGTTCATCTGCTTTGTTAATCTGCCCCCTCCCTGCATCATTTCTATGAGGCCTGCTGCTCACCCCTATAGCCACCAATGCCTGGAACTGAGTCTGGCATATAGTAGGCACTCAATAAATATTTGTTGGCATGAAATTGACTTATCAAATAGTTTATTTGATTGTCTATTTTCTCTATGTTTATTTTCTCTTTATTTCCCTCTTGCATTTTTTTTTTTTTGAAACAGAGTCTCACTCTGTCACCCACACTGTGACACAATCTCGGCTCACTGCAACCTCTGCCTCCCGGGTTTAAGCGATTCTCCTGCCTCAGCCTCCCAAATAGCTGGAATTACAGGTGCGTGCCACCATGCCTGGCTAGTTTTTGCGTTTTTCAGTAGAGACGAGGTTTCACCATATTGGTTAGGTTTGTCTCGAACTCCTGACCTCAAGTGATCCACCCACCTCGGTCTCCCAAAGTGCTGGGATTACAGGTGTGAGCCACCGCACCTGGCCCCTTCTTGCTTTTATAGCATTATTGTTGAGATTTCCCATTCATATTTTGTCTCAGGGATGTTTTATTTGAGGGCAAGGCTGTGTGTTGTCCACATTTGGGCCTGAGTATAAAAGAGGACATGGCACTCCCTGTGGCATGCATGGTGGAAGGCAGCATGGTGGAAGCTGCACCAAGAAAGCTTCACAGGATAGCTGAATCTAAGGGCAAGAAGTTGGGCTCTGAGGGGCTGCCATCCCGTCTGTCATGGAGCCCATGTGATCATTCTGCCAAATACAGGTTGTTCTGGAGAAAAATTAAGTTAGCTATGGATTTCATCAACCCCAAAATTTCAAACAGTAATCATTAGTCTTTCCTATTTTCCCTTTTTATCTCTTATAATAATCAGGAGAAACTGAGAAACCGGCCGGGCTAGGGCCTGCATCCTACCCTTCGGGCTGATTCAGGGAGGATAACCAAAGTCCAAGGCACAGGTTCTCCTCCCTGACTGTGCATTAGATTCACTGAGGCAGTTTTTAAAATGCCAGGTGCTCCAGCCTTATCTTGTGGCAATTAAATCAGAATTTCTCCAGGTTGGGCCCAGGCAACTGTCATTCTTAAAACTCAACACGTGATTCCAATTGCATCCTATTTTGAGGATGTGGAGCAGTTTCTCACACTTCAGTGTGCACACAAATTCCCTGGGGAATGCGTAAAAAGGCAGATTCTGGGCTGGGTGCGGTGGCTCACGCCTGTAATCCCAGCACTTTGGGAGGCCGAGGCAGGCGGATCACGAGGTCAGGAGATCGAGACCATCCTGGCTAACACCGTGAAACCTCATTTCTACTAAAAATACAAAAAATTAGCTGGGCATGGTGGCACTCACCTGTAGTCCCAGCTAATTGGGAGGCTGAGACAGGAGAATCACTTGAACCTGGAAGCAGAGGTTGCAGTGAGCCGAGATCATGCCACTGTGCTCCAGCCTGGGCAACAAGAGCGAAAGGTAGATTCTGATTCTGACTGTGTGGGCTAGGGTCTCAGAGCTTGCACATCTAACCAGGTGACGTTGATGCTGCCAGTCCACAGACCACAATCTGAGCAGCAAGTATGAGATTAAATGCCAGCTTTGGCTCAGGTTCACAATGTTTAGATCGAATATTTGGTAATCCAGACAGTAGTAATCCATGAATTTTGATAATTTCTGGGTGTCTCAGACACTTGGCAGCCATAGTTTTGTTTACTCTTGCCTCCAACCTGACATGCCCTGGCTGGGGAAAGTGGAGCCTCACCTCTCGAACCATCCTATGATCAATGCTGTCCCCAATGTGTCTCAGCTGCATGGCCAACTTGTGAATTATTTCCTCCTGGTGATGCTTCTGACCAATGCTATGCTCCTTGGGCTGAGAAGGTAGTTTATGATCTGCATTGATAGAAGAGTTCAAAAGAGATAATATCACTTAATTATCTGTAAAATCACTTACCACTAGTTACTAAAAACTGTCTTAGAAAATGAGAGGGTTGGCTGGGTGCAGTAGCTCATGGCTGTAATCCCAGCACTTTGGGAAGCCAAGGCGGGTGGATCATTTGAGATCAAGAGTTCAAGACCAGCCTGGTCAATACAGCGAAATCCTGTTTCTACTAAAAATACAAAAAATTAGCTGGACTTGGTGACAGGCACCTGTAATCCCAGCTACTCGGGAGGCTGAGGCAGGAGAATTGCTTGAACCCGGGCAGCAGAGGTTGCAGAGAGCTGAGATAGCGCCATTGCACTCAGTTTGGGTGACAAGAGCAAAATCCTTCTCAAAAAAAAAAAAAAAAATGAGAGGGTTGAAATTCAGTCATTATAATAATTATCAAAAAGCAAAGCCTGTTGGAATAGATCAGCTCTCTCCAATAGAAACATAATTCAAGCCACATATGTAATTTTATATTTTCTAGTAGTAAAATCAGGTAAAATTAATTTTAGCAATTTATTTTACCTAAATCAATTTATTCAAAATATTATAACATTTATCAATATAAAATTATTAATGATGTATTTTACATTTTAAAATTATACCTAAGTCTTGGAAATTCAGTGCTTATTTTGTACTTATAAAACACCTCAATTTAAAGTCTAACTTTTCACTGGAAAATCTTGATCTATACTTAGATTTCATGAAGCTGACAGTTTAAAAAGTAGATTCAGGCCGGATGCCACGGATCACATCTATAATCCCAAAACTTTGGGAGGACAAAGTGGGAGGATCACTTGAGCCCAAGAGTTTCAGATCAGCCAGGGCAACATAGTGAGACCTTGTCTCCACGAAAAATTTAAAAATTAGCTATGCATCGTAGCTCACACCTGTAGTCCCACCTACTTGACTGAGGCTGACATGGGAAAATTGCTTGAGCCCAGGAGGCAGAGGCTGGAGTGAGCTATGATCACACCACTACACTCCAGCCTGAGCAACAGAGCAAGACCCTATCTCAAAAAAAAAAAATAGATTCACATATCCAGGTCATTTCAAACATACTTAAAAGGGCTCCAACAATTAAATCAAGTATGAGTTTTAAAATGTAAATTAATTAAAATTAACTAAAACTTAAAATTCAGTTCCTCAGTTGCACCAGCCACATTTCAAGTGCTCATAACCAAATGTGGTTAGTAGCTATTGTATTGGACAAGCAGTAATAAGATCTTTAGTTTTTCAAAATAGATTTTTCCGCTATATATATATATAATATATATTACAGTTGTGTGTGTGTGTGTGTGTATATATATATATATATATATATATATAAAATGGAAAAGTCTATTTTGAATAATATTTATATATATATATATATATATATATATATTTTTTTTTTTTTTTAATAGACACAGGGTCTTGCTTTGTTGCCCAGGCTGATCTTGGTCTTAACTCCTGGGCTCAAGCAATCCTCACACCTCAATCTTCCAAAGTGCTGGGATTACAGGAATGAGCCACTATGCCCATTCCCATTTAATACTTTTACCCACTCTCCTTGATGAGCCCTCCAAACTTTATTTGCTTCTAGCAACCAATGAGTGTTTTTAAGCAACACTCTAAGTTAACACTTGTTGGGTGCCTTGGGGAAGGCCTAAAAGATACAAACAAGGTTTCTGTCCTTTAGTCACTTAGAACGCATGGGTTAGAGATGATACAATTCCCAAGTGTTTTAGGACTACAGAAGAGAAGGAAATAAATTTGGGCTAAAGTAGATATAAGTATGGCTTCATAGAGAAAGCAAGAGTTGTGTTGGATCTGTTTCATTTCAATAAAATTGGAGGACCTTTGATTTCAGGCCTGTCCTCAAAGAGTCCAGTGGGAGAGAGACACAAACTGTGATTCAACATGTTAGACCAAGAACAAGGTTTGCACAGAGTGGTCAGGAAGACATACCAAACCAAGGAGATGATATATGAGTTGAGTCTTGAAGGATGAAGAATGACTAAGAATTAGCCTGGAGAAGATACAGGTTGGGGAAGGGCCAGCTGGGAGAGTGCAAACAAGACATTCCAGGCAGAAGGATCAGGCTTGGGGGTGACAGGGAGGTTTTATGCATAAACTCTAAGTGGTGCTGTTGTTGAAAGGCAGGGGCATAGGAGACAAAGCTAATAGAGAAGGCACAAGAAGAGGATTGAACTTTATCCAGTAGAGATAAAGGGGACCTCCCCAAGGGGAGGCTTTTTAAAACTCCCAATGCTAAGGCCTCTCTCCACTCCAATGAAATCAGAAGGCTTGGTGGTTGGACCAAGCATCAGTATTTTTTTTTTTTTAGAGACACAGTTTCATTCTGTTGCCAAGCAGTGGTGCTATTTCAGTACCACCACACCCAACAGATTTTTGTATTATTAGTAGAAATGGGGTTTCACCATGTTGGCCAAGCTGGTCTCAAACTTCTGACCTCAAGTCATCCTCCCACCTCAGCCTCCCAAGTGCTGGGATTACAGACGTGAGCCCCCGCGCCTGGCCAGTATTTTCTTTACGCTCCACAGGTTGTTCCCATGTGCAGCCAGGTTTGAGGATTGATGGTTTAAAAAGGTTGAGTAAGTTGCCTAGGGGTTGAAAGCCAGTGAATGTGAGAGTCAGGATTTAAACTCAAGCCTGTCTGACTGCCAAGCCCATGCACTTAACCTTAGCACGGACCCTGAACTAAAGTAGTACTAATAGGGATGTAATAGTGGAAACAGATTATATATTTAGGAAAGAGAATAGGCTGGGATTTAGTATTAGAAGGGAAAGGGAGGAAAAGGGAAACTCCCACTTTTCAGGCTTGGGAGATTGAAATGGCAAAGGCAGCATCAGCCGGTACAGAGAATGGGGTGGAGAGAGGGCAGGTGTGGAAGGCAGAGGAGGCCAGTAAAAAGAGAAGGAAGAAAACTTGAGTTCATTTATAAATTTTAGGTACGACTAGGCATGGTGGCTCACACCTGTAATGCCAGCACTTTGGGAGGCCAAGGCAGGCAAATTGCCTGAGCTCAGGAGACCAGTATGGGCAATATGGTGGAACCCCATCTCTACCAAAAATACAAAAAGTTAGCTAGGCATGGTGGCACACGCCTGTGGTCCCAGTTACTTGGGAGGTTGAGGTGAGAGGATCATTTGAGCCTGGAGGTTGAGACTATAGTGAGTTGAGCTGAGATTGTGCCACTGCACTCCAGCCTGAGTGACAAAGAGAGAGACCCTGTCTCAAAATAAGTAAATAGGCTGGGTGCAGTGGCACACGCCTATAATCCCAGCACTTTGGAAGGCTGAGGTGGGTAGATCACCTGAGGTCAGGAGTTCAAGATCAGCCTGATCAACATGGTGAAACCCCATCTCTATTAAAAATACAAAAATTAGCTGGGCATGGTGGTAGAGGCCTGTAATCCCAGCTACTCAGGAGGCTGAGGCAGGAGAATCGCTTGAACCCAGGAGGCAGAAGTTGCAGTGAGCTGAAATTGCACCATTGCGCTCTGGCCTAAGCAGCAGAGCAAGACTCCATCTCAAAAAATAAAAATAAATAAATAAAATAAACAAATAAATTTTAGGTAACTTTATGACATCTTAGCAAGCATTTGGAAAACATTTGAAGCACAGAGGATGTAGAATTTAAGATAAAGATTTTAAGAGTCATTGGAATTGGGGAAGGACCATTTATTTAAAAAAAAAGAAAAAGAAAAAAAATTTTAATTAAAAAAGAGTCATTATTCATTCTTTATTCAATAACAATGTAAGAGAGTGGTTGTGATTGAGGAAGAGTTTATGCAGGTGATGACAGAACCTCTAGATAAGATAGATGGTTAACAAGATAGGTAAAGGAACAAAAGTTCACAGAAATGACTGAGAAGAATCATCAAAGAGGTTAGTAAAAAGGGAACCAGGAAAATGGTGTCAGGAAAGGCATCTTTCAAGTCTTGTTGAAAATTTGCTTTTAAAATGTATTAATGGGTTCTGTTACTTGGTCATCTACAGTATAAGTACCCAGCCAAGTGTGACATAACTGTATTTCAGTCAACCACAGATCACGTATACAATGGTGATCCCATAAGATTATAAAGAAGCTGGAACATTCCTATCACGTAGTGACATCATCCATGCGTTACTCATGTATTTGGTGATGTTGATGTAAACAACAAACCTATTGTACCGCCAGTCACTCAAGCAATCCTCCCACCTTAGCCTCCTGAGTAGCTGGGACCACAGGTGCACACCACCACACCCAGCTAATTTTTGTATTTTTTGTAGAGATGGGGTCTTGCCTTGTTGCCCACACTGGTCTTGAACTCCTGAGGTCAAGCAATCCACCTGCCTTGCCCTCTCTAAGTGCTGAGATTACAGGTATGCACCACTGTGCCTGGCCTGTTATTTTAGAGTATACTCCTTCTAGTAATTAAAAAAAAAAAAAATGTTAACTGAAAACAGCCTCAGGCAGGTTCTTCAGGAGGTATTCCAGAAGAAGACATTGTTATCACAGGAGATGACAGCTCCATGCATATATTACCACTGAAGACCTTCCCATGGGACAAGATATGGAGGTGAAAAAGAGTGATATTGATGAGCCTAACCCTGTGTAGGCCTAGGCTAATATATGTGTTTGTGTCTCAGTTTTTAGCAAAAAGTTAACAAAGTGAAACACAAAATAAAAAATTTTAATAGAAAATATATTGGTGGGCATGGTGGCTCATGCCTGTAATCCCACCACCTTGGGATGCTGAGGCAGGTGGATCACCTGAGGTCAGGAGTTCGAGACCAGCTTGGCCAACATGGTGAAAACCCGTCTCTACTAATAATACAAAAATTGGCCAGGCACGGTGGCTCACGCCTATAATCCCAGCACTTTGGGAGGCCGAGGTGGGTGGATTGCTTGATCAGGAGTTCAAGACCAGCCCGACCAACATAGTGAAACCTCGTTTCTATTAAAAATACAAAAATCAGCCAGGCGTGGCAGCACAGAGAAATATATTATGTATATAATGTCAATCAAAAATAATAATAAGGCCAGCTGCATTGGCTCATGCCTGTAATCCCAACACTTTGGGAGGCTGAGATGAGTCAACTGCTTGAGCCCAGGAGATTGAGACCAGCCTGGGCAATATAGTGAGACTCCCATCTGTACAAAAAAAATTAAAAAACTAGCCAGATGTGGTGGCACGGGCCTATAGTCCCTGATACTCAGGAGGCTGTGGCAAAAGGATAGGTTGAGCCCTGGAGTTCAAGGCTACATGGAGTTAAGATCATGCCACTGCACTCCAGCCTGAGAAACAGGGTGAGATTTTGTCTCTAAAAAAAATAAAAATAGCCGGGCGCGGTGGCTCAAGCCTGTAATCCCAGCACTTTGGGAGGCCGAGGCGGGTGGATCACGAGGTCAAGAGATTGAGACCATCCTGGTCAACATGGTGAAACCCCGTCTCTACTAAAAATACAAAAAATTAGCTGGGCATGGTGGTGCGTGCCTGTAATCCCAGCTACTCAGGAGGCTGAGGCAGGAGAATTGCCTGAACCCAGGAGGTGGAGGTTGTGGTGAGCCGAGATTGCGCCATTGCACTCCAGCCTGGGTAACATGAGTGAAACTCCGTCTCAAAAAAAAATAAATAAATAAAAATAAAAAATACGTGAGAGTTGAATAAAGACATTTGTACACATGCCAGGACTCAGCAACTTTCTTCCCATACACCATTTGTTAGGAAGTCTCTTGACAAAGTATTCCAGTAAAACATAATAAACAGAGTAAGATTAAATTAAATTAAATCTTGTGGCTACAAGATTTAACAAAAGGTGGGTCCAATCCATGTGTAGGGAAGTCCCAGGATCTCAACAGTGCAGTGTGCCTAGAGGATAACTAGGCTGGAGCAAGAGAACAACTCTAAAAGGAAAGTTCCCAGTGGAAAGGGAGACTTGGTGGAAGCGACTGTATGGTTTAGAATTTGGGAAACTTGAGGATGTGATAATTACAAATCACACGGAGGAGGGGAGGAAAGGAAATGAGAAAGTCCAGAAAACAATAAAAGATCATAGAGGAAGCTTCTGGTCCAAATATGAGGCTAATTAAAATGTGGCTTAAATTTAAACTGAAGGGACTGTTTTATAGTTCCTTCCAGAAGAATATTCCTCTGTATTAAACCGGGTAGTGCCTGTATAACTAAGCATAATTTTAGATTATTTTTCTCAAGGTAAAGTCATTCCAGGACATACAGTCTTCATTGCTGGTAGCCACCACCCCTAAGTCCCAGACTGTTCAGGGAATTTCAAGGAAGTATTTGAACAACGTATTACCTTTGGAATGCTGACACAACATGGGAAAAAATGAAGTTGAAGGTACAGGAAGTCTTGGCCTCTCCACATTCTGGGCCATCTGCTTCCAGATTGGAAAATATATGTCTGCCTTTCTCAGAGACAAACCACCTCACCAGAACTCAAGGCTTCATCTCAACCTCAAAGTGACGTCTTTTTTTATCTGGGGAAAGTGGTTTCTTTTAGGAGGATTTTAGAGCATTAGCTAGTGCTTTAAATTCAATCACTTTGAAGATGTAAATATTTCAAGCAGTTACGGCACCATCTCAAAGGGCATGCCCTTTCATAATCAAACTTATTATAGTTAAATGTTTAATTCCTAACAATCCATAGTCTGAATAATAAATTCCAGATAATTTGCTTAAATTTAGCAGGCCTACAAATCAATCTCAGGAAGGCTCAAAGTCTCTTACTAAGGACGAAGTGATCCTTTAAAAAGAATTGCTGGCCCTGGCATGGTAGCTCATGCCTGTAATCCTCCAGCACTTTGGGAGGCTGAGGTGGGCAGATCATGAGGTCAGGAGTTCGAGACCAGCCTGGCCAACACAGTGAAACCCTGTCTCTACTAAAAATACAAAAAATTAGCTGGGCATGGTGGCAGGCGCCTGTAACCCCAGGCGGAGTACTTAGGAGGCTGAGGCAGGAGAATCGCTTGAACCCAGAAGACAGAGGTTTCAGTGAGCCAAGATCATGCCACTGTACTCCAGCCTGGGCAACAGAGCTAGAGTCCATCTCAAAAAAATAAAAAAATAATATAATATAATAAAAATAAAAAGATTTGCTGGTATAACCCAGGATTGAAGTGTCAGAAAAGAAAACTGGTCTTGCAATAGAGATAAATGGAAATTTTCATGACAGTGAGTATAAATTTGAGTTACCAAACTGAACTTGGCATCAATATGTGTAGACTGCTCTTCTAAGAAGTGTCCTGATGAAGGAATGAGAGAATTGGCAGTAGCAAGAGGAGGTGTATTGGAGGAACTTTCTTAGTTGAGTCTTAAGCAGGCTTGCAGACTGAGGAGAGGAATTAGATCAGGAGCAACAGAAAATGGGAGATACAGTAGGGCAAATTGTTGAGGTGGAATTCCAGAATATAAGGAGGAATAAGAATACAAATATGAGTGTTAGTTTTCAACAGGAGGAGAGTTCCCCCTTCTTTTGAGACAGGACAGGAGAGAAGATATGATGCTCATGTAAGGAAGTCTGGAAGAAGTGAGAGGAAGATTCAGGTATTTACCCCTGATGACATCAATTTTGTATATGAAACAGGAGACTGGTCCATTTGCTAAGAAGGAAGGAGATCTTGAAGTGATTGAAATTAGTGACTAACAGAAATAGAAAAAGTAGCCAGGTAGGGTGGCTCATGTCTGCAAACCCAGCACTTTGGGAGGCTGAGGCAGGAGGATCACTTAAGCCCAGGAATTTGAAACCAGCCTGGGCAACATAGAACAAGACCCTGTCTCTATCAAAAAAAAAAAAAAAAGAGAAAGAAAAAAGAAAAATAGCCAGGTGTGATGGCACGTGCCTGTGGTCCTAACTACTCAGGAGGTGGGAGGATCACTTGAGCCCAGGAGCCGGAGGCTGCAGGAGCTATGATCGCACCACTGCAATCTTGCCTGGGCAACAGACAAAAACTGTATCTCTAAAAAAATAAAAGAAATAAAAAGAAAACTGACCAGGCGTGGTGACTTATGCCTGTAATCCCAGCATTTTGGGAGGCCGAAGAGGGCAGATCACCTGAGGGCAGGAGTACAAGACCAGCCTGACTAACATGGAGAAACCTCATCTTTACTAAAAATACAAAAAACTAGCTGGTGTGGTGGCACATGCCTATAATCCCAGCTACTCGGGAGGCTGAGGCAGGAGAATTGCTTGAACCTGGGAGGCGGAGGTAATGGTGAGCCGAGATCGTGCCACTGTATTCCAGCCTGGGCACCAAGAGTGAAACTCTGTCTTAATAAAAGAAAAAAGAAAGAAAAAAGAAAACTAACCAGATCCAAAGACCACCCTTAACCCTCCCCAAAACAGAAAAGAAAAATATGTATTTGACCTTGATGTGCATTGTCTTTCCAGCTGGCAAGGGTCCTAAACTTGTACCTGAAGAAAAAAAAATGTATCCTATCCTTCTGTAGGAAATGGTTCAAGTTCTGTCTCAGTCAATTTCTGACTTCCTGTTCTTAGATAAGACTCAACTTCTTTGTGCATCAGTTTCCCCATTTTTATAAAGGGGCCCTCTGATCATTATGACTAATCAACAATGATGTTCATAAAGTACCTACTGTACAATAAATTCTATATTATACAAATGTCAGCAACTATCACTAGACTTGGTGTTAGACATTACACAGATGCTATAATGTAAACCAAGTTTTCGGTTTGTAACTTTTAGAACCAACTTATGGACAAAGCATGGAAGAGCCAGTTGTAGCTGGAGGCCAGAATGCAAATGTTAACCACCTCAAAAATGTAAAAATTAAAAAACTATAGAGAGAGAACAAATAATAGGCTCCAGAAGACTGGGTGAAAAGAAGACATGGAAATTAGTATCTTCATCTTATAAAATGGGAGTTCATGTGATATTGCTGAAAATGGATGAAATAAGAAATAGGAGTGTAAATTATTTAAGTTTATGAAGACAACAGAGATAAATATTAAAATAATTTAACATCAAATATGAGAAAAAGAGACGGTGTGGTATGCGCTGAACCTCATCTGTCACGTCAAGCAGTCAATGGATGATATGAATTTGATTAATCAAGAGATAAAGGGCCAGGCATGGTGGCTCACTCCGGTAATCCCAGCACTTTGGGAGGCGGTGGCAGGAGGATGGCTTGAGCCCAGGAGTTTCAGACCAGCCTGGGCAACGTAGTGAGACTTTATCTCTAAATAAAATAAAAATCAAAAACTTAGCCGGGCACGGTGGTTCATGCCTGCAGTCCTGGCTATTTGGGAGGCTAAGATGGGAGGATCACTTGAACCCAAGAGGTCAAGGCTGCAGTGAGCCATGATTGCACCAATACACTCCAGTCTGTGAGACACAGTGAGATTCTGTCTCATAAAAAACAGCAAAAAGAGAGAGGAAATTTATTAATTCATAAATACTTGTTCAAAATTTAAATTTAAAAGTATCTCAGGGATGGGCACAATGGCACACACTTGTAATCCCAGCACTTTGGGAGGGCAAGGCAGGATCACTTGAGCCCAGGAGTTAAGACCAGCCTGGACAACAAAGTGAGTTACTGTCTCTACAAAAAATAAAAAATTAGCTGGGCCTGACGATGCCCACCTGTAGTCACAGCTACTCGGGAGGCTGAGGCAGGAGGATCACTTGAGCCCAGGAGTTTGAGGCTGCCATGAGCTATGATCGCGCCACTGCACTTCAGCCTTAGCAACTGAGTAAGACCGTGTCTCCAAAAAAGCAAAACAAAACAAAACTGATTAATCTGTGAGAAGGGTTTATGAATAACCAGTTAATTTTGCCACTTTTCTGTAGATTTAAAATTTTCCAAGACAAATATTAGGGGAGAAAAGATATCTCAGAAAAGTTCTCAAAACTTAAATGAACTTTTTAGTTTCCACAAACTTTTTAAATATTTTAGAGATGGGGTCTTGCTACATTGCCCAGGCTGGTCTCAAACTCCTGGGCTCAAGCAATCCTCCCATCTCAGCCTCTGGAGTAGCTGGGATTACAGATGCAAGTCACTGCACTGGCTTAGTTTGTACATACTCTTCAGACTGGTTTGCAAAGCCCTTGGGATGTATCTCAACTGATTGGTCCAGCCTCCTTACTCTTCTTTTAGAACCTTACGCTGTAACTAAATTGTGTCTTTATCTGACCAAATCTTATCTCAATGATTTTTGAAAATTACTTTCTCTAAAATGCTTTTTTCGAGTTTTCCAAAATCATGTGATTTCTCACTACTTTGTCTACAGTACTTTTAGTACTATTGGGATATATCATATACTACAATTTGTTACAATCATGGTATATTTTTCTTTTCTTTTTTTTTGGAGACAGAGTTCGCTTCTGTTACCCAGGCTGGAGTGTAATGGCATAATCTTGGCTCACTTCAACCTCTGCCTCCTGGTTCAAGCGATTCTCCTGCCTCAGCCTCCCAAGGCTGGAAGTAGCTGGGATTACAGGCATGGGAGTAGCTGGGATTACAGGCATGCGCCACCATGCCCGGCTAATTGGTATTTTTAGTAGAGATGGGGTTTCTCCATGTTGGTCAGGCTGGTCTCAAACTCCCAACATCATGTGATCCACCCGCCTCAGCCTCCCAAAGTGCTGGGATTACAGGCGTGAGCCATCACGCCTGGCCGTCATTGTATATTTTTCTTACACAAAACAACAGAGATTAAAAAAAA
>NW_016107339.1:9815663-9821233 GCF_001604975.1 Cebus imitator | reverse complement strand
TTTATTTAGCCCTCTCTTCTCAGTAATTATTACACCTCTGCCCCTCGTCAAATCACTCCATTCCCGCACGGGAATGGTGGGCAGAGCCCCCTTTTGCTTTTACTCATCTTTGTTTCCCCAGGAGTTTCTAATTTCCCTTAAATGATGTGTATCAGAATGGTTACTCCGGACTTCCCACGACCCTCAACTTTTCAAAGAAAAAGTGGCTTTCAATTCCTCATACAAAAATTATGTATTTTCCCCCGAAGAGTTATATTTTTGTGTGTAGAGCGCCCCAAGGAACAAATAAATCTTGGCTTCAGCGAGTCACATTCCTGCCAACGAAGGGCATGAGATTTCCATTTTCAGTCTGTGTCACAGCCCCGGACTGAGGCCGCTGAGGGGAGAGGTGGACCTCCTCAATCTGCTTCCTCAGTAAATTTTCCTCTGGACAGTACTCAGGCATTGTCTCAGGCTCTCCGCCAGAGAGCGCCGCCAGGTCCTCGGAACCACCTCGCCCACCTTAGATGGGCGGGCGACCAGTGCTATCCCCCGCTCCCGCCCACCGCTTTTCGTGGCGGGAAAAGCGCGCGCGCGGCCGAGCAGGTTAGGCAATGGAGGTCACGTGAGCAGGCTGTGGCCAATGGGGAGCGCAGGTGGCGGCGCGGCCGGCGGCGGCGAGCGCACAGCTCGTCCACGGCTACTGGCGGGAGCCGGAGTTACAGAGGACGGGTCCCCGAATGAGACACCCGCGTTATTCTCTTCGTCCTTGCTTACTCTGGCGTTCTCGACGCTGTAATAACAAGTTCGTGCCCCTCACACCGCCCCCTCATTCCGCACATCCCTCATTTTTTCAGTGGTATCATAAAGATGAAGGGGAGAAACGCGCTGCTGCCTGAACAGAAAGGCAGCCTGGGTCTCCTGGGCCAGAAGTGGGAGGACATGGGAGGCAGCTCTTTATTGGGAGATCCCTGGTTTCTAATTGTTTGGCAGGCATTGAAAGCACACTGGTGGCCCACCAGACTACCAGTCACTAATAAGAGTTGACATATAACTCGCGGACGGTAAAACGAGAGTTCTAGGCATGAAAACAAGCATGTACATTAGGCAGTGGGTTGTTCCTCTGCAAGGGTAGCAGCTTTAGTACCTTCACCTGCCTCTTCTTTTGTAGTGAAACTGTAATCAGGAAAGCATTTGAGGCAAATGTGGCAACGCCCACAGAACGGAAGACAGCAGTCAGCGTCACAAGGAATCAGGATCAGGAGGTAGAGTGTGAAGACATCGGAAAGGGTTTACGATAAAATATAAGATCTTAGAATTAGTGGCGACGATTGCAGAATGTTGTGAGTAACCAAAATCCACTGTACTGTGCACTTTAAAAGGGTGAACTTTATGTTAAATGAATTATGTCTCTATTTTAAAGAATACAAGTTCCCAGAGGGTGTTCATAGGTGACAGAATCTCAGACTTTGGGAAATAATTGTTGCTGACAACGGAATTAACAAATGAAGATTCAAAATTTCAGTCAATTCAGTTCTTTCTAAAAAAAAAAAAATGGATACCAAGCCGGGTGCGGTGGCTCACGCCTGTAATCTCAGCACTTTGGGAGGCCAAAGAGGGAGGTCAGGAGTTTGAGACCAGGCTGGCCAACATGGTGGACCTCCCCCACTTCACCTCCCCTTCCCCCCCCCACCCTGTCTCTACTAAAAAGTGGCGGGCGCCCGTAATCCCAGCTATTCGGGAGGCTGAGGCAGGAGAATCGCTTGAACCTGGGAGGTGGAAGTTGTGGTGAGCACAGTGAGACTGTGCCACTGCACTCCAACCTGGGCGACAGAGTGAGACTCTGTCTCAAAACAACAGCAAAAAAACATATTTGGTGTGGTGGCATGCGACTATCAGGATGCTTGAAATTTCCACTTTCTCAACTGGCATGTAATTCTTTTAAAATTAGATATTAGGTTGAAATTAATGTTCATAATCCCTCTCAGATATCTAGCATATTTTTCATCTAAAACCTCATAAATTTACCTAACACTGTCCTTTAATGCTCTTCAAAGCATAAAACTTTAATTTTCCAGCATTCTGGGACATTTAGGAATCACACATTTTTGCAAAGCAAAATTTCAAATGTATCTTTCCTACATGTTCTCTCCCCTAGTGGCAAAATCAAGAAGAAATCTAATCTGAGTGTTCCCTACCTTAACAATACAGACACTGTCAGGTCCAATTTAAAGACTTTTTCTCGACACTCTGGCCCATGCCTATAATCCCAGCACTTTGGGAGGTCGAGGCGGGCGGATCACCTGAGATCGGGAATTTGAGACCAGCCTGACCAACATGGAGAAACCCGGTCTCTAGTAAAAATACAAAATTAGCTGGGCGTGGTGGTGCCTGCCTGTAAACCCAGCTATTCCGGAGGCTGAGGCAGGAGAATCGCTTGAACCCAGGAGGTTTCAGTGAGCCAAGATTGCGCCATTGCACTCCACCCTGGGCAACAAAAGTGAAACTCTGTCTCAAAAAAAAAAAAGGCTAATTTTTATTAAAAGATAAATTTGATCTATTTTAGCCCATTCGAGATTACCTTAATTGGTTGTCACAGCAATGATTCAGGGCTAATAGAAACTAAGAGATTTAGTGCCATGAAGCAAAGTCACTTTTAGATTATTGCCACCTAAGAACTGGAATGAATAGATTTACCACTGTCTTCTTTTTTTGAGACGGAGTCTCTCTCTGTCGCCAGGCTGGAGTGCAGTGGCACAATCTCAGCTCACAGCAACCTCTGTCTCCTGGGTTCAAGCGATTCTCCTGCCTCAGCCTCCCGAGTAGCTAAGACTTCTTATAGTTAATTTTTAAATAATATATTTAATGTGGGTCGGGCATGATGGCTCATGCTTGTAATCCTAGCACTTTGGGAGGCTGATGCAGGCGGATCAATTGAGGTCAGGAGTTCAAAACCAGCCTGACCAACATGGTGAAAACCGTCTCTACTAAAAATATAAAAAAAAATAGCCTGGTGTGGTGGCGGGTGCCTGCAATCCCAGCTACTTGGGAGGCTGAGACAGGAGTCGCTTAAACCCAGGAGGCAGAAGTTGCAGTAAGCCAAGATCATGCCACTGCACTCCAGCCTGTCCAGCCTGGGCGACAGAGCGATACTCTGTCTCTATATATATAATGTCCAATTTTATGTTCTTAATATCAAGAAAAACACATGCTAAGTAAACTCTTTATCTTAATTTAATCCAAATAAAATCTTACCTGGGTTCCTTGACATGGCTGGAACTGACTGGGAGCTGACAAGTCGGATCATGTATGCTGTCTGAAAACTGTATTTTACCCGCAGTGATTTGCAACAATTTGTTACTTTGGGAGATGGATCGAGAATTTCTTTAGTTTCGTAAACAATGTCATCATGTTTTTTCTTCATGTTTTTTCCCTGTAGAAAAACATATTTTCAGAGGCTTTCCCCCATTTCTCAGTAAATATTTGGTACTTCAGATGAATATTAATATTTTAACAATATCAGCAGCATTTATTCCACATATAAGAGAATTACAGATTTGGGTAGAAGGCGGACCAGAGTGATCCCTCAGGTCTTTTTTCAGCTTAGTTAAACTTCTTTCTAGGCTGCTGCATCCTGATCACCTATTACACCTGCCTGCATCCTTATCTCCCATTAGTCTTTCTTCTCTTTTCAAGAGCCACTTTCCATCAAGGGAAGAGTCTAAACTGGTACACTGAGAAAAAGAGAGACATACTGGTATAGCCAAAATAAAACAGATAAAAACCTAGAGAGGTGGAGAGGGGTGGAGATGGAATACAGCACACTCTGTCCTGTTTCCACCCCAAAACAATTATCACAGTCCTCTTGGATCCTTCATACACACACATTCCATCTCTGCAGACACTAATGAAGATTGTTGTTCTGCCCATGTGTCAGAGCCAGATCAGCCCTGGATGAACTGATCAAATTATTGAAATTCCTAAATGAGCAAAGTTGATAATCAAGATGCAGCCACCAGGAGAGGCTCTTACCTGAAAGAGCCAGCTGACAGCTTTACCCATCAGCCCATTGTAAAACTGTCATTTTGTACTAGTCATTCATGTGACATTGCTAGACAACTGAAAATAAAATATCTAACCACAGCCTTTTAAATTAAACTATCAAGAATATTGGATTCGATTTTCCCCGAGTAGGTTTTTATTATAATTTCCCCCAAACAGTACTGCAGGATGTTAATAGGTATTTATTGAAAATAATTAATGCTAATTATATTTTTCATCTAAAACTTTTTTCTCTTTTTTTTTCTTTGAAACAGAGTCTCTCACTCTGTCGCCCAGGCTCCAAGAGTGCATGGCACCATCTTGGCTCACTGCAACCTCCGCCTCCTGGGTTTAAGCGATTCTCCTACCTCAGCCTCCCAAGTAGCTGGGATTACAGGTGCATGCCACCACGCCTGGATAATTTTTGTATTTTTAGTAGAGACAGGGTTTCACCAAGTTGGCCAGCCTGGTCTTGAACTCCTGACCTCAAGTGATCCACCCGCCTTGGCCTCCCAAAGTGGTGTGATGGCACACATGAGCCACTGTGCACAGCCTAAAACTTATTTTAGAATATATGTCAGGAGCAGGAGCGGTGTGGCTTATGCCTAGAATCCCAATACTTTGGGAGGCTGAAGTGGGCCAACCGCTTGAGCTGAGGAGTTTGAGAACAGCCTGGACAACCTTGTGAAATCTGGTCTCTACAAAAAAATATACAAATTACCCTAGTGGTGGCGCACGCCTGTAATCCCAGCTACTTTGGGAGGCTGAGGTGGGAAAATCACTTAAGCCCAGAACGCGGATGCAATGAGCCATGTTCATGCCACAGCATTCCAATCTGGGGGACAAAGTGAGACCCTGTCTCAAAATAGAAAGATATATATACATACATATGTATATATATATGCCAGAAAAAAACACTATACTCTTTTATGTAACTGCTAGTATAATTGGATAATTACCAGGCCAGGCATGGTGGCTCACTCTTGTAAACCCAGCACTTTGGGAGGTAGAGGCAGTGGATCATTTGAGGTCAGGAGTTTGAGATGAGCCTGGCCAACGTGGTGAAAACTCATCTCTACTAAAAATGCAAAAATTAGCTAGGCGTGGTGGTGCATGCCTATAATCCCAACTACTTCGGAGACTAAGGCCAGAGAATCGCTTGAGCCTAGGTGGCAGAGGTTGCAGTGAGCCAAGATTGTGCCACTGCATTCTAATCTGGGTGACAGAGTGAGACCTTGTCTCAAAAAAAAACTGCATAATTACCCTTAATTACTGGTTGGGTGCAGTGGCTCATGCCTGTAGTCCCAGCACTTTGAGAAGCCAAGGTGGGCGGATCATGAGGTCAAGAGATTGAGACCATCCTGGCCAACATGATGAAATCCCGTCTCTACTAAAAATACAAAAATTAGCTGGGCATGGTGGCGTGTGCCTGCAGTCCCAGCTACTCAGGAGGCTGAGGCAGGAGAATGACTTGAACCCAGGAAGTGGAGGTTGCAGTGAGCTGAGATTGCGCCACTGCACTTCAGCCTGGAGACAGAGCGAAACTGTCT
>NW_016107339.1:9811091-9814942 GCF_001604975.1 Cebus imitator | reverse complement strand
TATCAAAATTAGCTGGACGTGGTGGCATGTGCCCGTAGTCCCAGATACTCGGGAGGCTGAGGCAGGAGAATAGCTTAAACCTGGGAGGTGGAGGTTGTAGTGAGCCGAGATGGTGCCACTGTACTCCAACCTCACAACAGAGTGAGACTCTTGTCTCAAAAAAAAAATAAAGTAAAGCTTTTGACCAGGTGAGGTGGCTCACATCTGTAATCCCAGCCCTTTAGGAGGCCCAGGGGGGCAGATCACTTGAGCTCAGGAGTTCGAGACCAGCCTGGCCAACATGGCAAAACCTCATCTCTACTAAAAATACAAAAACCAGCCAAGCGTAGTGGCGC
This sequence comes from Cebus imitator, assembly GCF_001604975.1. NCBI lineage: Eukaryota > Metazoa > Chordata > Mammalia > Primates > Cebidae > Cebus > Cebus imitator. The sequence continues at coordinate 9,814,607 of NW_016107339.1, read as the reverse complement.
ATCTCTGTAGTCCGAGCTACTTGAGAGGCTGAGGCAGGAGAATCGCTTGAACCCAGGAAACAGAGGTTGCAGTGGGGTGAGATCACGTCAATGCACTCCAGCCAGGGTGACAGAGCGAAACTCCATCTCAAAAGAAAAAAAGGAAATCTCTTATCATGTATTGTGGCAATTAATTATTAATTCATCTATGGGTTCATCTTTTGCTTTCTATGTATTGTAGGCTAGATAACAGCCTCACAAAATGTCCACCTCCTAATTCCCACAACCTGTGAATATGTTACCCTACCTGGCAGAATGGACTTTGTAGACGTAATTCTATTAAGGCTCTTGAGAGGAAGAGATTATTGTGGATTAGCTGGGCCCCACCTAATCACATAATGCTTAGAGAGGGAGGCAAGAGGGTCAGATTCACAGAAAGAAATGTGAGCAGAGGCCAGAGTGCCATGAGAAGAATCTATCTATAAGCCAAGGAATGCAGGTAGCCTCCAAGAAGCTGAAAAAGATAAGAAGATGGATTCTCTCCTAGAGCCTCCACCTGGAACGCAGCCCTGCCAACTCATTTGAGACTTCTGGCCCCCAGAACTGTAAGATAAATTTGCATTTTTTAAGCCACTCAGTTTGTGGTCATTTGTTAAAGCAGCAGTAGAAAACTTATATACTATGTTAATCTGAACGCTTAATATTGTTAGTAAACTGTTATTTTAAAAATGTTCACTGTCAGATAAATTTGGAAATGTAATTATGGAAACACTATACTATAAGGGTATGGGCCTTGTCCATGGCAATAGACAGGTTATCTTAACTAGGAGTGCTGAACTCTAAATAATTACTTATTAGTGATGGCAACTATAAATTAAGCTACAAATCTTTACAGCAAGCAATATATGTGGTTTGACAATGAAAAATATATATTGATCTCCTACTGAATGCCAGGCACTGCTCTGGACACCGGGGATATAGCAGTGAACAAGACACACATGGGCCCTTTTCTTGTGGAGCTACAGTCTAGCAGAAGAAAGAGGCTATATTAGAGCCATGTTGGGTGTTATAAAAGTACATCAGCCCAGCACCGTGGCTCACGCCTGTAATACCAGCACTATGGGAAGCCAAGGTGGGTTGATTGTTTGAGATCAGGAGTTTGGGAACAGCCTGGGCAACACTATGAAGCCGTGTTTCTCCAAAAAATAGAAAAATTAGCTGGGTGTAGTGCCATGTGCCTGTGGCCCAGCTACTCAGGAGGCTGAGGTGGAAGGATCGCTTGAGCCTGGGAGGCAGAGGTTATAGTGAGCCGTGATTGAGCTACTACACTCCAGCCTGGGCAATAGAGTGAGACCCTGCCTCAAAAAATATATATCAAAGCCAGGCGCAGTGGCTCATGCCTATAATCCTAGCACTTTGGGTGGCTGAGATGAGTGTATCACTTGAGGTCAGGCGTTTGAGACCAGCCTGGCCAACATGGTAAAACCCCGTCTCTATAAAAATACAAAAATTAGCCAGGGATGGTAGTGGGCGCCTATAATCCCAGATACTCAGGAAGCTGAGGCAGGAGAATCGCTTGCACCTAGGAGGAGGAGGTTGCAGTGAGCTGAGATCACGCCACTGCACTCCAGCCTGGGCAACAGAGCAAGACTCGTCTCAAAAAAATAAAATTATATACATATATATATATAAATACACACATACATACACAGATAGATAGAAACAGACATATCAACAGGGGTGGACCTAACGTAGTCTAGGTGGTCATGTAGGACTTATCTAAGAATGACATTTAAGTTAGGACCTAAAATTTGACTTGGAATTGTCCAGGAAAGATGAGCGAGGGAAAAAGAATGTCTGGGAGAACTGAATACCAAGTGTAAAACCTTAAAGGCAGTAAAGAATTCAAGGCGTGTAAAGAACTAAAAATACAAACAGAACATTCCATTGAAAATAGCTGAGATCTTCCCCACACCACTCTCTCAAAAACAACAAGGGAACGGGGGGGAACGCCCAGAAACACTCATTTTATTTTTCTTGCACTGAAACCACAATGCCTGAAAATAGAAAATGCATGAAAGCTATTAAAGAACTTAATAGATCCAAGGAAGGTCAAGCCTAAGAGCTTAGAGAAGGAGAAACCAAGGAGAAGCAAGACACATCTGCCTGAGGAGCCCTGGAAACACTCAGGTATCAGAAGCAGGGGTGTGCAGAGGGAGGTTAAAGGAAGGGAGATGGGAGAAATGTAGTGCTTCAAAAAGGAGACTTGTTTGAAAATCTGTTTAAGAAGTGCTGGGATTCTAGCACTTTGGGAGGTTGAAGTGGGTGGATGACCTGAGATCGGGAGTTCGAAACCAGCCTGACCAACATGAAGAAACACCATCTCTACTAAAAATACAAAATTAGCCGGGCATTGTGGCGCATGCCTGTAATCCCAGCTACTCAGGAGGCTGAGACAGGAGAGTCACTTGAACCCAGGAGGTGGATATTGCAGTGGGCTGAGATGGCACCACTGCACTCCAGCCTGGCAACAGAGGGAGACTCCATCTCAAAAAAAAAAAAAAAAAAAAATCAGGTTATAGGCTGGGCAAGGTGGCTCAAGCCTGTAATCCCAGCACTTTGGGAGGCCAAGGCGGATGTATCACATGAGGTCAGGAGTTCAAGACCAGCCTGGCCAACATGGTGAAACCCTGTCTCTACTAAAAATACAAAAATTAGCCAGGCATGGTGACAGGCACCTGTAATCCCCACCACTCAGAAGGCTGAGACAGGAGAATCTCTTGAACCCAGGAGGCAGAGGTTGCAGTAAACCTAGATCATGCTACTGCACTACAGCCTGGGCCACCAGAGTGAAACTCAGCTTCAAAAACAAAAATAAATAAAGTGGTGTTTAATTCACTTTAAAATAGTAACTCTGTTGTTATTCACAATTATGAATAAAAGAAAAAAATATTGAAAATATTTCATCACTGTAACATGTTTTTATTCTCATTAAAGCTGCATAACAAGCCAAGCATGGTGGCACTTGCCTATAATCTCAGCTAACCAGGAGGCTGAGGCAGGAGGATCTCTTGAGTCTAGGAGTTCAATACTAGCCTGGGCAATATAGCAAGCCTCCATCTAAACAAACAAAAACTGCTTAACAAATGTTAAGAAAACTAACTGGTATATTTTGATATGCAAACAATTTAAGGTTGACATTAATGAGGACAATTTTACCTCATGAAAAAGATAATACTAGTTTGGATGGGGTGTATATATCATACTAATACTAGTAGTACCTTAAATTTCTCTAGTGCTTTGAGGTTATAAAATACTTTGCATACATTTTGATTTTTTTTTTTTTTTTTTTTTTTTTTTTTTTTTTTTTTTTTTTTTTTTTGGAGATGTAGTTTTTTTCTGTTGCCCAGGCTGGAGTGCAGTGGCAAAATCTCAGCTCACTGCAGGTTTCACCTCCCGGGTTCAAGCAATTCTGTCTCAGTCTCCCAAGTAGCTGGGATTACAGGTGCATACCACCACACCTGGCTAATTCTTGAA
>NW_016107339.1:9807163-9807736 GCF_001604975.1 Cebus imitator | reverse complement strand
CTCCTGACCTCAAGTGATCTGCCTGCCTCAGCCTCCCAAAGTGCTGGGTTTACAGGCGTGAGCCACCGCACCTGGCCATCACTTCATGTTTTTAATGTACTTCCTTTTTCATGTACTTTCTATACTTACTCACAAACACTGACTTGTTTCCAGGTAGGCATCACAACTCCAAATAAGCAAAGAGAAAGCTCTGTTTGGGCTTTTAGTTAATAAGCTGAAGAAATATTTCTGAATTTACCTAGTTCTCATTATTTATCTTATTGTTCATATGTTTGTTCCTTATTATGAAGTTTCTCACAATAGACATAGGGGCCAGGAGGATACATGTTTTGATAAACGGCTTTTGCATGTTTGTAATTATTCAAAGTTTGGGGAAAGGAGGAGGGCATGATTTAAGCAAGGTAAAAGAATCTCATGGGGAGCTGCTAGCTCTTACTAAACTGTACATAATTTGTCAATATTTTAATTATTTGACAGTACTATAATACAATCAGAGTTTCCGGGTATAAATTATCTTCACTTTTCTTTCTTTTCTTTTCTTTTCTTTTCTTCTTTTCTTTTCTTTTCTTTTCT
>NW_016107339.1:9801087-9807008 GCF_001604975.1 Cebus imitator | reverse complement strand
TTTTGAGACAGAGTCTCACTCTGTTGCCTGGGCTGGAGTGTAGTAGTGTGATCTCAGCTCACTGAACCTCCGCCTCCCGGGTTCAAGCGATTCTCCTGCCTCAGCCTTCTGATTAGCTGGGACTACAGGTGCGCGCCACCATGCCCAGCTAATTTTTGTATTTTTAGTAGAGACGGGGTTTCACCACGTTGGCCAGGATGGTCTCAAACTCCTGACCTCATGATCTGCCCTCCTTGGCCTCCCAAAGTGCTGGGATTATAAGCATGAGCCACTGCGCCTGGCCCATTTTCACTTTTCACTACTGAAAACATAACCCAGATCTTTTCATTAATCTCACTGAGCGATAGGAAATTCTGCACTCAACCACATCCAGAATGTAGTAGAAAAAACTCTAGAATTAACTCTAGGATAAAGACGTTTTCTTTATTCTTTTCTAAATATGTCTTATGGATGTGTCTGATAATTGTATGTTTGTTTGTTTATCTTTTATTCCAATTATAGCTGTTTGTCCTGAATTGTATGTTTTCTTAAAAGGAAATTATATCGTAGTCCTTAGTCATTTCATGCTGGTCTCAAATTTGCTTATATACTACCATGTTTCATCTCCTTCAGCATTATTTTGAATTCCTAGGGACCGAGTAACTGAAGTAAATGTAGGTTCTATTTTATCAATGCTTTCTTTTTTTCTTTATTTTTTTTTTTGAGACAGGGTCTTACTCTGTCGCTCAGGCTGGAGTACAATGGCGCAGTCTCGGCTCACTGCAACCTCTGTCTCCCAGGTTCAAGTGATTTTCCTGCCTCAGCCTCCTGAGTAGCTGGGATTACAGGAAACTGCCATCACACCCAGCTAATTTTCGTATTTTTAGTAAAGACAGGATTTCACCAGGTTGGTCAGGTTGGTCTTGAACTCCTGACCTCAGATGATCCACCCACCTTGGCCTCCCAAAGTGCTGGGATTACAGGCATGGGCCACTGTGCCCGGCCTATTAATGCTTTATTATAAATTAAGCACATGTGTATCTTTTGTTGGAGTTTCAGTTGCTTTTAACCTGCCACTATTAACAATTTACCAGAATAATAAATTATTTGTACAATAATTTCATTTATTTTGTTAGCAATGTAGATTTGAGAATAATCTATTCTTTACAAGCTCCCACTAAAATAAAACATATAATGACAGTAAAGAGTAATTTGGATATTTTACTGACTTTATATTCTGGCAATGTTTCATGCCTCATTTGCCCAACAATTCATTAGATTAGTGCAACAACATGTTTTAAAGAAGTAAGTTCAGACTTACTTTTCCAAGTATGTTGAGCCCTGCTTATCTTCTGTACTTTCATGCTTGAGTTAATAAATTGCAAAGTTTCCCTCTTTTCTTTGCTTTGTTTTCCTTTTTCCTAGGAATTCATTCCATTTTCCTAGCCAATATCAACTATAAGAGGGGGAAAAAATCCTTTAATGATTTTCAGTTACTAACAGGACAAAGTCTAAGTTCCTTAGCCTACTGCTAATGGTTTTTCATTCCTTCATTCATTTATTCAACTTTTATTGAGCACCTGATGTATGTTAGGCTCTGTTTAAGTACTGGAGATATGAGAGTGATCAAAGAGACAATATTCCTGATCTCATGGAGTTTGTAAGGGAGACAAACAATATCTACACAAATAAAGTATGTAGTTTATCAGATAGTGATAGATGCTTGGGAGAAGAATTAAGAAAGGAAAGGGATAAGGAGTGTTGAGATTTGCAATGTTAAGTAGAGATGTTAAGGAAGGCCTTATTGAGAAGGTGACTTTTTCCTGAGACATAGTCACTCTGTCACCCAGGCTGGAATGCCATGGCACAAAGTCGTCACTGCTACCTCTGCCTCCCAGGTGCAAGTAATTATCATGCCTCAGCCTCTCGAGTAGCTGGGATTACAGGCATGTGCCACCACACCCGGCTATTTTTGTATTTTTAGTACAGTGGGTGTTTCACCATGTTGGCCAGGCTGGTTTCAAACTCCTGGGCTCAAGTGATCCAACAGCCTGGGCCTCCCAAAGTGCTTAATTTTTCCTAAAAATACTAATAGCCAGGCATGGTGGTGCATGCCTGTAATCCTAGCTACTCAGGAGGCTGAGGCAGGAGAATCGCTTGAACCTGGAAGGTGGAGGTTGCAGTGAGCCAAGATCGTGCCATTGTACTCCAGCCTGGGTGACAGAGACAGACTCCGTCTCAAAAAAAAAAAAAAACTTCTCAGCATTCTCAGTATTAGCTTCAAGAATGAGACTGTATGTTCATAAACAAGAGGTCATGTGAGGCGTCAGAGCTGGTACATAAGATAGAAAGGTCAGAGCCTGTTTGTAAACCAGTAACAGGAATAACAAGAGATAAACATTATCAGTTTACACCCAGCCTCTGCCAAAGCCCAGGGTAACACATTTCCACATTTCCTGAGTCCACACAGGACTTTTATTTACAAAGGTTTATTTGATTCTTGGATCTCAAACTGAGCATTCATTAATATGATTTTTAAAAGTCATATAGCTCTGAGGTGAATTGTCCTGGCATGTGGATGGGAAAGGGAGGGAGCTATGCCCTCATCAAAATTTCAAGAGGAAATGTTTACAGATTACTTTCCTGGCTATTATTGGAGACAAGTTTCCTTATCTTTCATCCTTCCAGTTTACCTTTCCTCTGACACTCAAAACACGTTTTACTACTTACTTGCTCATTACCTTTCAAAAAAAAGACAGACTAAATAGAATTCCAAAATTGTATTACAACGTGGACTGTCTTTCAAAGGATTTGTTTTTCCTTAAAGCATTTATTTTTCTTTTAGAGTAATTTAAGCTTAATATTGTCCCAGGAAAGAAAATGGATACATTTGCAAATAGGTGGGTATGAAGAACATGTATTTCAGCTCTCAAGTAGGGCTGATCTCTGCCTCCAAATTGTTTCTTCTAAAATGTTTTTTATTGAGCCCTTCCGAAGTGGCCGCCTTTGGAGAGCAGCAGCCATGGCTCTGTGCTACCCTACAGCCGTGGGCCTCAACGAGGGCCACAAGGTGACCAAGAACGTGAGCAAGCCCAGGCACAGCCGCCACTGAGAGCACCTGACCAAATACACCAAGTTCGTGTGGGACATGATCTGAGAGGTGTGTGGCTTCACCCCATACGAGCGGCGTGCCATGGAGTTACCGAAGGTCTCCAAGGACAAACAGGCCCTCAAGTTCATCAAGACATAGGTGGGGACGCACATCCTTGCCAAGAGGAAGCGGGAAGAGCTCAGCAACGTCCTGGCCACCATGATGAAAGCCAAGAAAGACTGAGCTCCGTCCCTTGCCCTCTCCCTGAAATAAAGAACAGCTTGACAGAAAAAAAACAAACAAAACCTTTTTATCATAGGTGGGGCACAGTGGCTCACACCTGTAATACCAACACTTTGGGAGGTCTGGCATGGTGGCCTGTACCTATAGTCCTAGCTACTCAGGAGGCTGAGGTGGGAGGATCACTTGAGCCCAGGAGGTTGAGATTGCATTGAACCAGGATCCCACCACTGCACTCCAGCCTGAGTGATAGGGCAAGACCCTGTCTCAAACAAAACAAAACAAAATGAACATTTAGCAAATTTAATTAGCGAGAGATAGTTCAAAATCTTGAGATTTTGGTTTGTTTTTACATTTACTACATAAGATTACTTGGTAGAAATGAGAATTAGCTTTCTGTATGACAATTTACAATAGCTATTATTTTAAAAATATTTTTATTCTTAAGAATCAACCTTAAATTAGTCGTTTGGAATTGTCACTACTTAGTATATGGTGAACAAGAACTTTGGAATCAGACGACCTGAGTTCTCAGCCCACAAGCACCATCTAGTTAGTAGTTTAACGACTTTAAACACTTCACATGTTCATTTCTTGGTTTCCTCATTTGTAAATCTGAGTAATAAAATCTATCTCGTATGGTTGTTAGGAAGCCTAAATGCTATAAAACGTTGGGATGAGTGCTTTGTAATTTTACTAGTAGTAGATGCTGTTTAAGGAGACTTAAAAAACTCAGCAAATCAGATTAACTGTATTGTCATTACATCAACTGAAGACTCCAAGTCTGCCAATCTGACGTTAGAAAGGGTTACAGTAGGGGCCCGGTGGCTCACGCCTGTAACCCCAGCACTTTGGGAGGCCAAACTGGAAGAACTGCCTGAGCCTAGGACTTCCCCTTTCCACCCCATCTTGACATAAAATAAAATAAAGCAATTAGGTTGGTATGGTGGTTCATGACTATAGTCCCAGCTATTTTGGAGTGGGAGGCGTGAGGATCACCTGTGTCCGGAAGGTTGTTGCTGCAGCGAGTGGCAATCATGCCACTGCACCCAGCCTGGGCAACAAAGGGAGGCACTGTCTCAAAAAAAAAAAAAAAAAAAAAAAAAAAGGGGGGGTTAGGCTTCAAAAAAAAAAAAAAAAAAAAAAAAAAAAAAAAAAAAAAAAAAAAAAAAAATAGAGGGTTTAGGCTTCAGATACAAATACATCTCAGAGACTCGGGGTTTTGAGACACCTACATTAAATTAGAAATAAAATGATAAAAATCAGCAAACACCTATGCTTTCTGTGAATGTACATTTCTCATATCCCATCTCGTTGATGTCTGCCCAAAAAAGGTACCCAGTCTCATATGCTGTTCATTATATGAAATTTTAGCCAAAAGTAGAACCATTAACTATTAATTAAAAGTCATGTTATCACTTATTTATTTTGGATGATGGATAATGGGTATTTGTTACATTTTTCTGTATGCTTTAATTTCCAAAATAAAAGTGTTTAAAATAATAATAATAAGACCCAGTAGTTAGCCTGATTCTCCAAACTTTAGGCCAGATTTTTGTATACCACAAATCTGCAGCCAGCGCAGTGGCTCATGCCTGTAATCCCCAAACTTAGGGAGGCAGAAGCAGGAAGATAGCTTGAGACTAGGAGTTCAAGACCTGCCTGGGCAACAGAGCAAGAACTGTTGAAAAAAAGAAAGACAATACACAAATCTGCAGGGAGGAATCTTTCTAGAAAGAATTTGTTTCAAGAACTGTCTTGCAGGAATATCAGAAGGTTTTTTTACTTCCTTTGACTCAAAGGCTGTAACATTGTACTTTATAGAAATGGAAATAAAGGCATTAGTTTGAACAATCCTCTATGCTACTGTTGAAAAGTTTGGAGCCTATAACACATTCAAATTGGTTTATAGCCAAATCTTTTTTCACATTCCTTTTCTCCAGGCAGGAACTTATATCTCACAGCCTTCTTAGAGTCAGTCAGGTTGAGCCAGGTGACTAGTTCAGACAAGTGAAACGTCAGCAGAAGTGAAAAGGCCACTCTGGCAGAGGCAAAGGAAAGCCCTTACAGGATTCTCCAATCTAGCTCTTCTGCCAGCCCGGAAGTGCTGGGAGGGCAGAGCCAGAGATGCAAGCAGCAGAGAAGCTGAGTCATCGCACAGACGTGACTAGTGAAGCCTCACAGCCGAGCCCGTGTTGAGATAAACACAACACAGTCCTGCAGACTTTACAATCATAAATGAGGTAGAGCAGAAATGGAAAATGACCCTCTAGGCCTCTAAGACCAAATTATAATGAAAAAATCTATATCTTCAGTTTTGAAAATTAAAGCTTTTGACCCTGATAAAACCAGTTTGCTATACAAGTATCTGTTAACCATGTGAAACTACTGAAATGAGTCAAACTATTTTCTTAAGTTCCTTCCACTTCAACATCAATGCTAATCCTTATTCCCGAATTCGTTTTTACAGACTCTCTTGTAAGGAAAAGGAAAATCGACTCAGAATTTTTAAAATTGTGCTATTACTAGTTTATATAGCTTTCAACAACAATTTACAAATAGTGTGCATAGTCAGTATAAATATTTAATTAGTGTATATATATATATATAT
>NW_016107339.1:9792477-9801049 GCF_001604975.1 Cebus imitator | reverse complement strand
TTTTTTTGAGACAGAGTCTCACTCTGTTGCCCAGGCTGGAGTGCATTGGCGCAATCTCAACTCACTGCAACCTTCGCCTCCTGGGTTCAAGCAGTTCTCCTGTCTCAGCCTCCCAAGTAGCTGGGATTACAGGTACACATCACCACACCGGCTAATTTTTTATTTTTAGTAGAGATGGGGTTTCACCATGTTGGCCAGGCTGGTCTGGAACGCCTGACCTCAGGTGATCTGCCCGCCTCGGCCTCCCAAAGTGCTGGGATTACCGGCGTGAACCACTGTACAGAGAGTCTGTACAAAAGCCACTAGAAACCATGACAGTGAGAACTTCCTTTTGGGTTTTCCAGCATTCGGTTTATAGGACATGGACCATACATAGGTGTTTTTTGAAATGTTTAAATATTTTACTCATGACACAGTTCAGTTTTCCCAGTAACTTGCTTCTGGTTGATTTAAAATTTGTAATTCAACTTTGTCATAGTAGGTAGTATTTGAGGAAAATGTGGGTTTTTTTTCTCTTTCTTTTGGCCAGAATGTATATCCAGGGTAGTGACTCCATTATTTTTACTACTTTGTTCCCAACCCCGCTCCATGCATGGGGAGATCGGGGTTCCACATTTTGGGGTAAGCATCAGCCGTCCTGGCGCTGCGCGAGCTTATTCTACAATTCCGAAAACTACCTACTTTTCCGTCTGCGACCTTTAATAATTGAGAGGATATGTGCAGTTGAGAAAAGTGCGCCCGCTGCGGTCGGGTGCAGAGTGGACCAGAGGAAAGGCGACACCCATTTACAGGGCTGCCCCGGGCGGGGTCCCCCGGACGGAGTTCCCGGCGTGCCCCGCGCGGAGGGGACTCTTAACTTGAAGCGCCGGGTGACTCAGCCGCGTGGCCGCGCTGGCCCGGGCGGGGGGCGCGCGCCGCTGCGGCACAGCCGGTCCCGGCGGCGGCTTCTGGCTGCGCGGCCTGCGCGCGCCTCCCAGGCGGATTCCGGCCCCGAGCGCGACGGCGCGGCAGGGAGCGACGAGTAAGTGGCGGCGCAGGACGGTTTCGGGCGCGAAGACCCGGCAGGGCGAGTGTGGCGGCAGGTGTGGCCCGAGGCTTCTCTATGTGGCCGAGGGGGCGTCGCCTCCGGGCGCGGCGGCGGTTCGGACCCACGGGTCGAAAGGCCGCGGGGCTAAGCTGGGCGCGAGGAACATGTCGGCAGCGACGTGACGGGCGCCTGTTTCCGCGCGGAGGGCAGAGTCTGGTGATTCAGCGGAGGGAGGTGACGCTGCGCCGCGGTGGTGGGCACTGCCCTGGGCACAGCTTAAGTGTAACTTGATTGCTATTTGCAGGCCTCGGGTGGTTCATCCCGCCCGAGAGGAATGGCGAGAACCTGGAGTGTTGACTGGCAAAACATTTGCAGACGCAGTTTTTCTGGCAATTCATTGGCTCCATTAAAAATTAGGTAGTTGGTGGGACTTCCTCCTGAACTCCGGAGCAGAGTGCATTTTGGTCTGTCTTTTCAGCCCTGCCTCCTCCTCTTCCTTCCCTGCCCACCCGCAAATTGCCAGCTTTCATCCGTGGCTCTGAGTGCAAAAGAGCTGGGGAGAGCCTTAACCAGCAATTTGCTTTTAAATAAAACTTTGCTTTTTATAGTAGTGTCTTCAGGTTTACAAGCCCAGTTCTGCACTATGAGAAAACCTATTCTATTTTGGAGTTTGTGATTCTTTCTGAAAATTCCTCGGTTGAACAGATTTATTTTTAAATAAGAATTTAGTGAACAAACTAACATGATAAACAAGGCTGTGAAGGAACTGTTTAACCAGCTTATAAAGATACATTCCAAAGTCTTTAGTTGTGTTCTGTTCCCTGTGCAAGAAGTTGAGGTATTTTTTTTTAAGGTCTCCAAAACAAAGTTGTAGTAATGTCTGTCGGATGTGATTAATCCAGAGTTTCAAGGCCCCCACCCGAAACCCCAATTTCTAGGCCGTAGTTCTGAAACAGAAGATTGTTCCTTAGTAATAAGGTTGCAGTACTGTAGCACCTCTTCCAGAAATTTGATTCTGGAGATTTGTGATGGGTCCCTAAGTCTGGGGTTTAAGCAGGCGCTCGCACTCTTGGTCTGTTACTGATGATCCAGGGACCACACGTTGAGAAACACCACCATTAGGCTGGGCTGCGAATTTTAAAAACTGCCCAGCAACCTTAACCCTTTGTCGATTTATTCCTCCCCTGCCACCAACCAGTCATAGGACAAGAAGCCCTGACTCTCCAGAAGCCAACATGAGAAAAGATAATGCTTTTTTTGTTCCTGACACGGGGTAGGAAATGATTTTCATACATATTCCAATATTGCTTTAGAGATATTGGTGGTTTAGAGATAACCCAGTAATCTTTTCCTTTTGAGGGCTGCTTCCAGTATCATCAGAGCTTAATGCCATTAGGCCAAATCTCCTCCGCCCAGTTCACTGCGTCTCCCCATGGAACCAGGGCAGCCAATGCCATATAATTCCTATGGCCTTGACTGTCATATTATCTAGTACGTAGCAGTACCAGTAGCATTTGTGAGGGCCTTCAGTTCAGCTACACAATTCAGTCACCAAATATCTGAGTAATGCCTATTTTGCTCAAAGCACTATAGTGGGCCATTTTATCCACAGCATTTCCATATAGACATACATATCTGGCACAGAGTTGCATTGCTCCTTTGAGGGAGAAATGAGGGCTGGATAAACTCCACTGCTGCCAAAAGGTTCTCTTTTTTCATCCATAATTCGTTCCTGTTATTCTGGAAACACACATACTATTCCAAAAATCTCATTTTCCATAAGAAGAAAGATAATGGATGAGATTAGTAGTTACGTCAGTCTTAAATTCTGTAGCAGAAGCTGGGCACAGTGGCTCACACCTGTAATCCCAACACTTTGGGAGGCCATGGCAGGTGGATCACCTGAGCTCAGGAGTTCCAGACCAGCCTGGCCAACCTGGGGAAACCCCATCTCTACTAAAAATACAAAAATTAGTGGGGCGTGGTAGCGGGCACCTGTAATCCCAGCTACTCAGGAGGTTGAGACAGGAGAATCACTTGAAACCTGGAGACAGAGGTTGCCGTGAGCTGAGATAGCCACTGCACTCCAGCCTGGGCGACAGAGAGAGACTGTCTCAAAAACAAAAAATTCTGTAACAGAGATACCTAATAACTTTGATAAGGACAATAGTATATACATTTTTGTATTATTCTCCCTTCAAATAGATATGTAGAGATGAGGTTAGAATTAGGCCATGTGTTTCTGACTTTTTCCCTCTCTTTGGTGTCTGATTTCTCTTATTGAATATTTTTCTGTTGATTCATAAAATGTCATGTCTTTCCTTCCATAGCCTTTCGCTTCCTGATTGTTGTGTCTTCCTCTGGGCTTTAATCTGATCTTCCTGCCCCTCTGTGGCTAAGTGGAGTAAAAAATTGAGGGGAATTGTTAGAATACCAAATTATTTTTAGTTGGAAGATCTGGAGTCTTAGATATATAAGGCTTAGAGATATAAAGGAGCCTATTACAAATTTATCAAGTGTGATCCTCTCAGATAAAGTATCTGAGAGATGAGACTGCAGAGTGAAGACTTCTGGCTCTTAGCCCAGTGTTCTTGCCATCAGATTATCTCAGGAAAAATGCTTCAAAAATGGAAAAGGTCCAAAGAAATTGTAAGTAGATGGAGAAAATGGAGAGACTTTAATATGACTACAAAAACAATATTATCTGGAAAAATGGAGATTGAAGGAGGATATGATCTAACCATATAAATCATAAAAAGTGGGTGCACTACTAATAAAGAACTCTTTGAAGCTTGAAATAAGTAGTGAAGGGACAAATAAGAGCAAGAGATAGGTATCTTGTAAAACCCAAGAGATGTTGTGAACTCAGTTTTTTTGTTTTTTGGTTTTTTTTTTGTTGTTTTTTGATTTTGAGGGGTAGTTTTGCTTTTGTTGCCCAGGCTGGAGTGCAATGGTGTGATTTCGGCTCACCGAAACCTTTATCTCCCAATTTCAAGTGATTCTCCTGCCTCAGCCTCCTGAATAGCTGGGATTACAGGTGCCCACAACCATGCTTGGCTAATTTTTTGTATTACGAGGTTTTACTATGTTGGCCAGGCTGTTCTCGAACTCCTGACCTGAGGTGATCTGCCCGCCTCTGCCTCCAAAAGTGCTGGGATTACAGGTGTGAGCCACTGAGCCTGGCCTGAACTCAGTATTTTTAAAAAGATTAAATAAAGGTTTAGATAACTACTTTGGTGATTTTAAAAAATACGTTAAATGCGCCGGGCGCGGTGGTGTGTGCCTGTAGTCCCACCTACTCGGGAGGCTGAGGGTGGAGGATCACTTGAGTCCAGGAGTTCTGGGCTGTAGTGCACTATGCGGATTGGGTGTCCCCACTAAGTTTGGCATCAGTATGGTGACCTCCTGGGAGCGGGAGACTACCAGGTTCCTAAGGAGTGGTGAACCGGCCCAGGTTGGAAACGGAGCAGGTCGAAACTCCCGTGCTGATCAGTAGTGGGATTGCGCCTGTGAATAGCCATTGCACTCCAGCCTGGGCAACATAGTGAAACCCCATCTCTTAAAAAAAATATATATATACATATATATGTTAAATGCTTGAGCGATGCGCAGAATCTTTGGAAGTTGTCATCAAGAGTGTAACTATTGTCTTTACCAAACTTACTAGGTATCTCTGTGATTGAATTTAAGAACTGATGGCTGGGCATGGTGGCTCACACCTGTAATCCCAGCACTTCAGGAGGTTGAGCAGGGAGGATTTCTTTAGCACAGAAGTTCCAGACCAGCCTGGGCAACATGGGGAGACCCTGTCTGTATTATTTTAAAAATTAAAAAACAAATGAACAAAGAGTTTAAGATTCATCTAACTACTAACCTCATCCAATGTGATATTTTTTAACTTCTTACGGAAAATGCGATTATTGGAATAGTACATATATTTCTGGAACAGTAGGAAGGAAAGAATTATGGATGAAGAAAGAGGGTCTTTTGATGTTTTAGCTTGGAGTCTCCAAATTAGACATCATAGGATTTACTGCTTTTGTATATTCATGAAAGTAGTAGAAATAAAATAGTAATAGTAAGGGCTTAATAACTAGTATACATTATCAGCCACTTACTAAATGGTTTTACAGCATTGTCCCGTTTATTTATCCCCATTCTATACATGAAGAATCTAAGACATAAGATATTAAGTTTGCCCCAAATAATATACCTAATAAGTGGCTGAACCTGTATTAAAATTTAAGTCCAGTTGACTTCAAAGCCATTAAAATATATGCTCAGGAGTGTCCTAGTTACATTTCATTGGGAAGTGGTTAAGAATGTAGTCTCTGGAGTCAGTGTTGCCTGGGTTCAAATCCTGACTCCTCCATTTACTTTTTTATTTTTTATTGAGATGGGGTTTCACTATGTTGGTCAGGCTGGTATTGAACTGCTGACCTCAAGTGATCTGCCCATCTCGGCCTCCCAAAGTGCTGAGATTACAGATGTGAGCCACCGCACCTGGCTGACTCCTTCATTTACTAGGTTAGATAAAATACTTTCTTTTCTGTCTTTGAAATAGACAATAATAGTACCTACCTATCTCAGGATTTTTAGGATCGAGTTAATTCATGTAAAGTGAATAGAACTGTGCCTGACAAACTTAAGTTTTCAGGAAATGCTGGTCATTAATGTTTTTTGGTTTTTTTTTTTGAGACGGAGTTTCACTCTTGTTACCCAGGCTGGAGTGCAATGGCGCGATCTCGGCTCACCGCAACCTCCGCCTCCTGGGTTCAGGCAATTCTCCTGCCTCAACCTCCTGAGTAGCTGGGATTACAGGCACGCGCCACCATGCCCAGCTAATGTTTTGTATTTTTAGTAGAGATGGGGTTTCACCATGTTGACCAGGGTGGTCTCGATCTCTTGACCTCGTGATCCACCCGCCTCAGCCTCCCAAAGTGCTGGGATTACAGGCTTGAGCCACCGCGCCCGGCTCATTAATGTTTTTAAAAAATCTTATTTTTTAGGCTGAGCACGGTGGCTCACACCTGTAATCCCAGCACTTTGGGAGGCTAGAGTAGGTGGATCACTTGAAGCCAGGAGTTTGATACCAGTCTGCCTAACATGGTGAAACCCCTGGCTCTACTAAAAATACAAAAAATTACTCGGATGTGGTGGTGTGCGCCTATGATCCCAGCTACTCAGGAAGCTAAGGCATGGAGGCAGAGGTTGCAGTGAGCCAAGATCACACCACTACACCCCAGCCTGGGTGAAGAATGAGACTGTCTCAAAAGAAAAAAAACCCAAAAAATGATAATTTTTGATATACTACTATGCTTAGAAAGGAAAATATAGTTATAATTTATTTCAAGGTGGGTGCTTTAGCTCATTCCTATAATCCCAGCACTTTGGGAGGCTGAGGTGGGCATATCACTTGAGCCCAGGAGTTCGAGATCAATGTAGGCAACATGGCACAACTCTCTACAAAAAATATAAGCCAGGTGTGGTGATGTATGCCTTTAATTCTAACTACTCTGGAGACTTAGGCAAGTGGATTACTTGAGCCTGAAAGGTGGAGGTTGCAGTGAGCTGAGATCGTGCCACTGCACTCTGGCCTGGGTGACAGAGCAAGATCCTGTCTCCCAAAAAAAAAAAATACACACACACACACACATACGTATAATATATTTGAAATACTGAGGTTTTATGATGAGTATAGATATAAAGCAAGCTTTACCTCTCTGTCCTTACTAAAATAGAAATATTACTAAAATTTTGGAAAGCACTGGGATGTAGTGGAAAGATACATGATCCAGGTCAGATGATTTGCTTCTAGTTGTCCCTTTCACTGCTAGCACTGTGACTCTAGGTTCAAAATTTCTGTTTTATGCAGAAGGTTGTGAAGATCAAACAGTAACAAATAGGAATGAAATTTGAATTTTGTATGCTATACAAATGTAAAGTACCATCTTAAAAATTATGGAGGAACATTACAATGAATTGTTGCATAGATTACTATAAGTTCAACTTTTTTCGAATATAATAGGTAGTAATTGACACCTCTATGTGAAGATCACGGTACATATCTTAAAATTATCTAAGACACCCTCCATGTCTTTGTTTCAAATCTCTTTTTATGGGGGGAAGGTGAAACTTAACTTTTGCAGTTATATCTGTGCATTTGTTTGGTAAGGCTGCCAAAGCAAAGGACCACAGTCTGGGTGGCTTGAACAACAGAAATTTATTTTCTCACAATTCTGGAAGCTTGAAGGCCAAGATGGTGTCAGAAGGGTTTGTTTTCTTCTGAGGCCCCTCTGACTTGTAGACGGCCATTTTCTTCTCTGTCTTCATATTGTCATCCCTCTGTTTATGTGTTCTAATCTCCCTGTTTTAAGGACACCAATCATATTGGATTAGGGCCCACCTTAATGACTTTATTTAACCTTAATTACCTCTTTAAAGGCCCTATCTCCAAATATAGGCACATTCCGAGGACTATGGGTTAGGGCTTCACATGTGAATTTTCAGGGAGACAAAATTCAGCTCAGCCCTGACAATCTGTTTAAGAAGTTATGTGTTGGGTAATCTGAATGCTCCCTTGCCTTTATCACCAAGTCCTATGCCTTGAGGCCCAGGCAGCATCCTTTTTCACATGACTAGCTTTTACCTGTTCTTCAGAACCATGTTTACTTTTGTATACCCGAAGAAACACATCATGCATCTGCCTAAATCATTGTGTTATATTTAAAATTATCCTGTTGGCCAACTGAATAATGTGCTTGAAAAGCTTTTCCATACATTTAACCAAAATTTCTCATTCATCTCTTAAGCACATTTCTTCTTTAACCTAGATGGAAGAATGACAGACTATTTTATGTGATAATATATTGTTTTCTATTTAAATTTTTAAAGTTTTATCTTAAACTGTTTCAGGCAGTTTTTAAATTTTATTTTATTTTACTTTTTTTTTGAGAGTGAGTCTTGCTCTGTCACCTAGGCTGGAGTACAATGGCACCATCTCAGCTCACTGCAGCCTCTGCCTCCCAGATTCAAGCAATTCCTCTGCCTCAGCCTCCTGAGTAGCTGGGATTACAGGCACCTGCCATCATGCCCAGCTAACTTTTGCATTTTTAGTAGAGATGGGGTTTCACCTTATTGGTCAGGCTGGTCTGGAACCCCTGACCTCAAGTGATCCGCCCACCTCAGCCTCCCAAAGTGCTGGGATTACAGGCTTGAGCTACCACGCCTGGCCACTATTTTACTTCTTAAGAGATAGAAGTCTTGCTGTGTTACCCAGGATGAAGAATAGTAGCTATTCACAGTCATGATCCCACTACTGATCAGCACAGGAGTTTTGACCTGCTCTGTTTCCAGCTTGGGCCAGTTCACCCCTCCTTAGGCATCCTGGTAGTCCCCTGCTCCTGGGAGGTCACCATTGATGCTGAATTTAGTGGAGACACCTGATTGTCATAGTGCACTGTAGCCCATAACTTCTGGGCTCAAGTGATCCTCCCACCTCGGCCTCCTAAGTAGCTGGGACTACAATAGTGTGCCACTAAACCT
>NW_016107339.1:9774613-9791530 GCF_001604975.1 Cebus imitator | reverse complement strand
AAAAAAAAAAAAAAAAAGATCACATGATTCTACAATTAAGGGAGAATAATATTTTCCATCTTTTTTCTGTGGATGCATTTATTATTTCAACCTGCCTTTTAAAAATCTAATATATCAATACTATTTCATGCTAGTTTAGTTATTTTCTTTTTTGAAATAAGTTTTGCTCTGTCACTCAGGCTGAACAGTAGCGGCAAGATCTCAGTTCACTGCAGCTTTGACCTCCGGATTTAAGCAGTCCTCCGTCAGCCTTGCACAAGTAGTTGGGACTACAGGTGTGTGCCACCACAACCAGCTAATTTTTTTTATTTTTTGTAGAAACGAGATCTCACTATGTTGACCAGGCTTGTCTTGAACACCTGGGCTCAAACGATCCTCCTGCCTTGGCCTCCCAAAGTGTTAGAATTACAGGCGTGAGCTGCTGCACCTGGCATTTCAGGTATTTTCAAACAGATTTCTATTTATTTATTTAGAGACAGAGTCTCACTCTGTCACTCAAGATAGAGTGCAATGGCATGATCTCAGCTCACTGCAACGTCCTCCTTCCGGTTTCAAGTGATGTTCATACCTCAGTCTCCTGAGTAGCTAAGTAGCTGGAATTATAGGCACGTGCCACCATGGCTGGCTAATTTTTTTATTTTTAGTAGAGATGGAGTTTTGCCATGTTGGCCAGGCTGGTCTCAAACTCCTGACCTCAAGTAATCTACCCACCTCGGCCTCCCAAAGTGCTGGGATTATAGGTGTGAGCTAACATGCCAGACCTATTTTTTAAGTTGGTGAATTGTATGAATTGATTTTTGAATGTTAAACCAATCTTTGCCATAATGTACTATCCTTTTTTATGTTGCTGGATTTGATTTTCTCATAATTTGTTTAGGATTTTTGTGATTATATTCATGAGAAAGTTTGATATAATTTCTTCCTTAAAGGTGTGGGAAAATTTGCTAGTCAAGCCATTTGGTTCTGGAGCTTCCTTTATCAAAAACTTTTAATTATCAATTAAATTTATTTACTAGATATAGGACTTTGCAGATTTTCTAAGTCAGTTTCAATAAGTTATGGAATATTCATTTCATCTGCAAATTTTAATTTATTGGCATAAGTTGTACAGAATAACTGCTTATCTTTTTAGTCTCATGGGATCTGTAATGATAGTCTTTTTTCATTTGTGATTATTGTAATGCGTATCTTCATTTTCTTTTTAAAACAACTTCATTGAGAGAGAATTCACATAACATACAATTCACTCAGATAAAGTGTAGAGTTTAGTAGTTTAGTATATTCAGAGTTGTGCAACCATTACCGTTATTTCTTTCTTGATCAGTTTTTAGGGCTTATCAGTTTTCTTAGTCTTAGTCTTTTTTTTTTTTTTTTGAGACGGGGTCTCACTCTGTTGCCCTGGTGTGATCTTGGCTCAGGGCAATCTCCGCCTCCCAGGCTCAAGTGAGTCTCATGCCTCAACCTCCCAAGAGGCTGGAATTACAGGCGCATGCCACTACTGCCCAGCTAGTTTTCTTCTGTATTGTTAGTAGAGATGAGGTTTCACCATGTTGGCCAGGCTGGTCTTGAACTCCTGACCTCAAATGATCCACCCACCTTGGCCTCCCAGTGTGTTGGGATTACAGGTATGAGCCACCATGCCTGGCCTTTTTTAAAAAAATTTTTTAAAGCCAACTTTTGGCTGGGCGCTGAGGTGGGTGGATCACCTGAGGTCAGGAGTTCAAGACCAGCCTGGCCATCATAGTGAAACCCCATCTTTAAAAAAAAAAAAAAAAAAAAAAGCCAACTTTTGGCTTCATTAGGTTTTCTAAGTTGAGCTTGTGTTTTCTTTTACATTAATTTCTGCCCTTATTTCTTTCCTTATATATTCTTTAGGATTAATAAGCTATTATTTTTTGCCTTATTAAGAAAGATATTTTGATCATTGTTTTTCATTCTTTTCATATATATGTATGTGTGTGTGTACATATATTTGTTTGTTTGTTTGTTTGTTTTTAAGATAGAGTTTTGCTCTTGTTTCCCAGGCTGGAGTGCAGTGATATGACCTCGCCTCACTGCAACCTCTGCCTCCCAGGTTCAAGAGATTCTCCTGCCTCAGCCTCCCTAGTAGCTATGACTACAGGCGTATGCCACCATGCCTGGCTAATTTTTGTAATTTTAGTAAAGATGAGGTCTCACCATGTTGGCCAGGCTGGTCTTGAACTCTTGACCTCAGGTGATCCACCCACCTTGGCCTCCCAAAATGCTGGGATTACAGGCGTGAGCCACTGCGTCCGGTCTTTTTCCTTTCTTTGAGACACAGTCTTGCTCTGTCACCCAGGCTGGAGTGCGGTGACGCAATCTCGGCCCACTGCAACCTCTGCTTCCCAGGTTCAAGTGATTCTCCCATCTCAACCTCCCGAGTAGCTGGGATTACCAGCACCCACCATTATGCCTGGCTAATTTTTGTAGAGACAGGGTTTCACCATGTTATTGGCCAGGCTGGTCTTGAGCTTCTGACCTCAGGTAATCCCCCCCACCTTGGCCTTCCAAAGTGCTGGGATTACAGGCATGAGCCACCTTGCCCAGCCTACTTTATGGCTCTTTACCAGAAAAGTTTGCCACCCTATTCTACATTCTTACTTTTAGGCTCCCAGTGGAAAACTTGGGGTATATCACAGGATCTTTCCTCCTCTGCAGGCCCATTCCAGTTTTTGTCTCTCCAGCATGAAAAAAGGTCTGCTTAACTTCTCAACTTTTTTGGGCTGGGCACGGTGGCTCACGCCTGTAATTCCAGCACTTTGGGAGGCTAAGGTGGATGGATCATCTGAGGTCAAGAGTTCAAGACCAGGGTGGCCAACATAGTGAAACCCCATCACTACTAAAAATACAAAAAATTAGCTGGGTGTGGTGGCATGCACCTGTGATCGCAGCTACTCGGGAGGCTGAGGCAGGAGAATCGCTTGAACTCGGGAGTTCAAGACCAGCTTGGCCAATGTGATGAAACCCCGTCTCTACTGAAAATACAAAAATTAGCCGGGT
This sequence comes from Cebus imitator, assembly GCF_001604975.1. Classification (NCBI taxonomy): domain Eukaryota; kingdom Metazoa; phylum Chordata; class Mammalia; order Primates; family Cebidae; genus Cebus; species Cebus imitator. Next base: position 9,788,509 of record NW_016107339.1, on the reverse strand, counting down.
ATGGTGGCAGGCGCCTATAATCCCAGCCACTCGGGAGGCTGATGAGGCAGGAGAATCTCTTGAACCCAGGAGGCAGAGGTTGCAGGGAGCCAAGATTGCGCTACTGCACTCCAGCCTGGGCTACAGAGCAAGACTCCATCTCAAAAAAAAAAAAACAGACAAAAAAACTTAACTTATTAGCTGCTGCTTTCTACTTAGCTTTATAGCCTTTTGGCAGCCGCTTCTAAATTGGCAAATATCTGGAGGAGAAAAGTGGTACAGAGTGTTGGACTTACCTTAGTTTATTTCCTTTATTGGCGTTCTGCCAAAGAAATGGAACCAGTAGTGTGTATGTGTGTGTGTTCACACACGTACCTATGTATTAGGATATTTATTGCAGAGAATTGGTTCATAAGGTGTTGGGGACTAGCTAGGCAAGTCTGAAACCTGTAAAGCAGGTTACTGCCAGGAGGGGCAGGCTGGGATTCTAGCGTAGGAGCAAAAGCTGTAGTCTGCAGGCAGTTTTCTTCCTCATGGAAGTTTCAGCTCTGCCCTTATAGCAACTGATTGGATCAGGCCCACCCAGATTATCTAGGATAATCTTCCATACTTAAAATAAGTAACTATAGGCTTTAATTGCATCTACCAAATACCTTCACAGCAACACCTGTATTCGTGTTTGAATAACAGGACTGTAGCCTAGCCAAGTTGATACATAAAACTGACCATCACATCCTCCCTGTAGGAACTGACTCCTTGAGTCTCGGCCACCTCACTAGTTGTCTGATGTCTTCAAACAGATTTTTGTTGTTGTTTTGTTTTTTTCTGTTTTACTCAGCTTTTCTGAGTGCTCTCCAATAGGAGGTTTATTCTGATAGAAACTTGTCCATTGTTAGGAGAAATCCCAGTGTTCTAGAAAATGTTCTGAGGCCAAGTGTGGTAGCTCACACCAGTAATCCAAGCATTCTGAGAGGCCAAGGCAGGGGGATTGTTTGAGACCAGCCTGGGCAACATAGCAAGACCCCATTTCCTAAAAAGTTAGCTTACTCTTTTTTGAGACAGAGTCTCGCTCTCACTCAGGCTGAAGTACAGTGGTGCGATATTGGCTCATTGCAACCCCTGTCTCCTGGGTTCAAGTGACTCTCCCTGCCTCAGCCTCTTAAGTAGCTAGGATTACAGGTGGCCGCCACCAAACCTAGCCAACTTTTGTATTTTTAGTAGAGACAGGTTTTGCCATGTTGGCCAGGCTCATCCCAAACTCCTGACCTTAGGTGATCCATCTGCCTTGGCCTTCCAGAATGTTGGGATTACAGGCGGGAGCCACCTCACCTGGCCTTTTTATTTTATTTTTTTATTTTTTTTTTAAGAGATGGGGTCTTGCTCTGTCACCCACAGTGGCATATAGTGGTGCTATCACAGCTGACTGCAGCTTTGACCTCCTGAGCTGAAATGACCCTCCTGCCTGAGCCTCCTGAGTAGTTGGGACTACAGGCATGCATAGCCACACCTGGCTACTTTTAAAAAAGTTTTTGTAGAGATGGGGTCTTGCTGTGTTGTCCAGACTAGTCTCATGCAATCCTCCCTCTAGCTGAGACTTACAGGCATATGCCACCATGCCTGGCTAATTTTTTTGTATTTCTTTTTGTGGAGATGAGGTTTTTCCTTGTGGCCCAGGTTGGTCTGGAACTCCTGGGCTGAAGCAATCCACCTGCCTCGACCTCCCAAAGTGCTTGGATTACAGGCGTGAGCCACTGTGTCCAGCATAATTTTTTAGTTTTTGGAGGGATGGTGGTCTCACTGTGTTGCCCAGGCTGGTCTCAGACTCCTGGGCTCAAGCAGTTCTCCCACCTTGGCCTCCCAAAGTGCTAGGATTGCATGTGTGAGCCATTGTGGGCTGTATGCTATTCTAGAATTAATGAAGATACTATGTTATCCTTTAAATCACTTATCTGATGCTTATTCTTATCTGACTTACTGTATAAGAATCTCTAGGGAATGGGGCCCAAGAAGATGTTTTAACAAGTTCTTCTAAGTGATTCTGCTTATCAGCTGGATTTGAGAACCACTGGACAATATGATCACTAAGGTCTCTTCTGATTCTAAAATATCACTTCTGCATTATTATTATTTATTATTTTTTATAAGTTGGGGTTTCACCATTTGGTCAGGTTGGTCTTGAACTCCCGACCTCAGGTGATCCACCCACCTTGGCCTCCAAAGTGCTTGGATTACAGGCGTGAGCCACCGTGACCGGCCCACTTCTACATTATGTAACTCTTAGATGATAAATTATCTCAACAACTAGATTGTAAGCGCTTTGAAGGTAAGCAAGACTGTGTCTTAGGTACTGCCCTTCTCTTTGCTGTCAGCCCATTAAGATCCATAGTACCTCACTCCTGGACAATTTGAGTAACCTCCTTAGAGCCCCTCCAGTCTGTCTGTGGTCTTATTTATCTTTAAACAACATTTTGAACACGACACCTTCCTGTAAAAACTTTGGCTACAAAACAAAATCCTAATTCCATTTGACCTTATAATCTAAATGCCTCTGTAAACTGGCCCCAACTTTTCATCTTTAGCTTTACCCAAGGCAGTGTGTACAACCATCTAAGCTGTGCTTTATATGGCTTCTTAGATGATGGTGTGCATGGTCTTCCCTGGAATTGTATGATATGGTGGTGACCCTGATTTTCCCCACCCTTTTGCATTAATCCTTCACTCTAGCCTGATTGGTTTACTTTCTTTTTCTTTCACATAGTAATAAAGCCTTGTTTATTGTTACTTTCCTGCCAGTTGTCATTCATCTTGCCTGGAATGCCCTTTTTCCCTTTTCTGTATCTAATCTCTGTATATTAATAGCTACACAGTGGAGTATTATGCAACCATAGTAAAGAATGAGGAAGATCTGTATGAACTCCCATGGAATGATTTCTAGGATATACTGTTAATATAACAAGGTACAAAATATGGTATTCTATTTGGTAGAATATGGTATTCTATCTTTTGTATAAGAGAAAAAAGGAGTTAAGAATATAGATATGTACACATATATTTGCTTATATCTGCAAAGAGAAACATTAAAGATAAACAGAAACTAACAAAACCAGTGCTGTGGTTTGAAAATATATGCCCCTCCAAAATTGATGTTGGAACTTAAACCTCCAAGGTGATACAGGTAAGAGGTGAGGGCTTTAGGAGGTGACGGGGCCTTATTAAAGGGGATTGAAGGAACCTAGCTAGCCCTTCTCCTTCCACCCTGTGAGGACGCCGAGATGCCATTATCTTTGAGGAACAGGCCCTCACCAGATACCCAGTTTGCCAGCACCTTAATCTCGGATTTCTCAGCCTCCAGAACTGTGAGAAAATAAATTTCTGTTCTTTATAAGTTACCCAGTCTCAGGCGTTTTGTTTATAGCAGCACAAATGGACTAAGACCACTCGGTTATCTGTAGGGAATAAATAGGAACAGATTGAGAGAGAAAAGGGGAAGGACAGAGACTTCTCTGAACATTCCTTTTTTATGTGACTTCAACTTGTGAACCATGTAAATGTTTTACATATTCAGGAAATTTTAAAAATAATGGAAAATGCTATAATTCAATATAAAGAAAAACAAATGAACCCACCATACAGAAAATACAAAGAAAACATATACGGTAACTTTTGAATATAGCATGCTGACTGTACATCCTTAGTGGGATATGCTTTAAGGACAAAAAGAACTCCCCCACCACCAAAACACCTAAACTTAGTAGGCTTATCGTTAGTAGTAGTTTGACATAATTCTGAAACTGGTCTATGAACCAAGGTTTTCAATGTGAGGGCACTAATACAAAATGAGTTAGCTACTTGGGAGGCTGAGGCAGGAGAATCCTTGAACCCAGGAGGTGGAGGTTGCAGTGAGCCAAGGGTTGCGCCACCACACTCCAGCCTGGCGACAGAGCAAGACTCCATCTCAAACAAAACAAAACAAAAAGCCTTGCACTATTAACAGTATGAAAGCATTATGTTTTTGAGATACATCGGTATTATTGCCCCCACCCCATTCCAACTAGTTTTCTTTTGAATCCGAGTAGTTCAATGGTAGGATACTGAACTTAAGGGAATAGAGATCTAGGTAAATATCTTGTTTTCTTCAGAAATAATTGATTAGGGGAAATTGTAAATAAGAAAATATATAAATTTATTATCTACAGGTTATTGTGGATTCATACTTAAGATGATTATGTTCTAGGGAGAAACAAGTGCATTCATTTTTAGGTGCAGAGAATCTGTGGAGATAATTACACTATCAAAGACTGTATATACATTTTCCAGGATGGGGAGGCGATGGTGCTAAAACTGTTCAGCTGTTCCAGGTCAGTAAAAGCAAGATTTAACAGAATACGGGCCTTCATGGGAGGCCTGTGAAATAAATATATACTCTTAAAATATGTAAAATGCTTTCACAGCACGTATGGAAGTGAAGCATGAACTGGCTTGCTGGATGTTAACTTTTCTTTGCTTCATAGCTATGTATGTATTCTGTGTTCCATTATTAATACATTTTTTTAACTCCTGCTGCTTTTTCAAAGCAGTCTCTTCAGCTACTGTTAAGCTATAACGCACGGTGGTGAACCTTTGCTTCTTGCACATTGCTGCGACCTTCAGAGTTGTGTTGACCAAAAAATAGTTTTGTTTTGTAGCAATAGAGAATTATATTGTTGTTGAAGTGTTTTGCTTTTCTTTCTTTCTTTCTTTTCTTTCTTTTTTTCTTTTTCGAAACAGGATCTTGCTCTGCTGCTCAGGCTGGAGTGACAGCTCACTACAGCCTCGATCTCCTGGGCTCAAATCATCCTCCTGCCTCAGCCTCCCAAGTAGCTGGGACTACAGGAGTGTGTCACCATGTCTGGCTAATTCTTAAATTTTTTTTTAGAGACAGGGTCTTATTATATTACCCAGGCTGGTCTTGAACTCTCAGGCTCAAGAGCGCCTCCTACCCTGGCCTCCCAGAGTTCTGAGATTACAGGTGTGAGCCACTGCACCTGGCCTTTTTTCTTTCTTCTTCTTTTTTTTTCCCCTTCAATCTGTTCTGAGGACCAAGATTCATTTAGGGGACGGCTACAGAAGTGAACCAGGGTAGGCAATGAAAATACCATTCACAGTTGAATGAAGCATCCATCCAGGAAGGGGAATATAACCTTACTATTATATTTAAACTGGCTGCTCTGGTGTGTTGAAGAACTTGGTGTTGGTTTGCTTCTTAGGTTTCACAGGTCAAGAGATTTTTGTTCCACCATTCTGGGATTTTAGAGGAGTTAATAGTTTATAGGGGACTTTGGGAAATGTTGCGTTAGGTGATATCTGAAAGTATGTGCCATTAAACATTAATCCTGGGCTGGGCGTGGTGGCTCACGCCTGAAATCCCAAAACTTTAGGAGGCTGAGGCGGGTGGATCACCTGAGGTCAGGAGTTTGAGACCAGGCTGGCCAACATGGTGAAACCCCGTCTCTACTAAAAATACAAAAATTAGCTGGACGTGGTGGTGGGTGCCTGTAATCCCAGCTCCTTGGGAGGCTGAGACAGGAGAATCGCTTGAACCTGGGAGGTAGAGGTTGCAGTGAGCCAAGATCGTGCCATTTCACTCCAGCCTGGGCAACCAGAGTGAAACTCTGTCTCAAAAAAAAAAAAAAATCCTGAAGAATTTCTTGAAAAAAGAAGTTCTGAAGCCAAATCCATTTGGGAAAACTCTGCAAACTGAATCCTCTCTTGGAGTTCCATAGTATACTCTGATCTTATTCATCGAAGCATTTGTTATAAATAACTTAAATATTTATAGGGAGGAGAGTAAAATTGTGTTAATATAATATTATACAGCCCTTAAAAAGGAATGAACTAGATCTCGATCTTCAATCTGGATGGTTCTCAAGAACATGTAGAAAAACATTACAGAATGAGAATGATGCATGTAGTATATAATTGTGTTTTTTAAAAACTGTATGCTTTCCCCAGTACATCTGTATAATAAAAATGCATTTTAATAAAGTCTAAAAGGATTCATGAGAAGCAAGTAGTGATAGTTCTTGGAGAAATGACTGGGATTGGGAATGACGATCAGAAGGTCCTTTTTTGCTTTATCTGTAAAGGTTTGAGTTTTCTTAGGAATATATTTGTGTATTACTTATAATAAAAATTAATGAAATGCAAATGCCTGTTAAGTGTTGAGAAAGTTACTTTCTTTTCCCTGACTGGCAGTATCTACCCTGCTAAACTTCAAGTACTTCCATTTATTAATTCACCATCTACAAATTAAACCAAGTTTGGAGCCCCGGTATTATAAACTAGGAAATTCTTTATTACATGGTAACAAAATGATTTTCTTACATTATGAAGATAAATTAAGTGGCTTATACAGTCTAGTCCATGTAAGTTCTCAAGAGGCCCGCTTAGTCAGGCTTATTGTGTTGATTCAAGACATCTTTTCGAGTGCAACAAAGAGAAGTTTGAACTCGGCTCTTGAGCTGCTAGAGTTGCCGTACGTAGATTGGAACATTATGGTTCAAAATTAATAAAGATCGAAGAAGCAGACCGTCTTTGGTAATACTCTTTCCAATTCCATGGACCTTGTTCTTTATCTTATTCTCTAGACTTGATTTTGACATCTGAGTCAAACTTGAAGGCGTTGATGGTTCTGTTTGACTTTACCAGTTGCCAGGCATCAATTTTAAATGGCTGCATTTTTGTAATGTAAATACATTTTTTTTAAGAAAGGTTAATCGTGAAAAAGCTGTAGTCACATAGAAGGTTTTCTATCAATACATTCACTTTATTCCTTCAATTTGCTTTGTGCTATAAGAGCCCATTGTCTGAGAACGATTCATCAACTGAAAATATCTCTTCTTTAGTATGATTTATTTTCAGGCATATTTTTCCATCTTATCAAAGTAGTCATTTTTATATTTCATCTAAGTTAAAACTTGGACCGGGACATAAACTGATCAATTTATGCTAAAAAACATTTAAATATAGGTTATGAAGGGATTCAAAATTTAATTTACACTACAGATATTTATTATGTTTTTGTTGTTGTTATTGTTTTGTTGAGATGGAGTCTCGCTCCGTTGCCCAGGCTGGAATGCAGTGGCTTGATCTCGGCTCACTGCCACCTCTGCCTCCTGGGTTCAAGCATCCTTCTGCCTCAGCCTCCCACGCAGCTGGGACTACAGGCTCCCACCACCATGCCTGGCTAATTTTTGTAATTTTAGTAGAGACGGGGTTTCACCATGTTGCTCAGGCTGGTCTCGAACTCCTGACCTCGTGATCCGCCTGTCTCAGCCTCGCAAAGTGCTGGGATTACAAGCTTGAGCCACCGCACCCGGCCTGTATCTATTTTTTATAGTTGTTTATTGGCACCTACCATATGCTTGATATGCCAGGAAATTCAGAGTATTAAAATGCATTACTGCTCTTAGTGAGCTTCCTGTTCCTAAAATATTGTTAAGCATGCAATCCATATGCATGCAAATTACTGGTGATTTAAGATGATTCTTCTACCAGAATGTCAGTGGAAATTTGTACAGTATAAACTGTGAAAGTGCTAAGTAGAGTGAACTTCAGGAATATTTTGAGTAGTTTAGTAGCCACTGAGGATGGAAAGGTTGCAGGGTGTGATTAACCTGCAGAAAGTTATGAAGCCCCGTGTGTGGCTGCTGTGGCTTCTCATTCTACCTGATTATTGAGGGTCTTGCACGTGGCAGTCACATAGTGTGTGTTGTTCATGGGGATTTAGCGCTGCTTTCGAGAGAGATGAATGACATGATTAGCTTTATAGCCAGTGTGATTTTAAGGCGTGGCTTGGGGATTGAGCATAAGGTACACAAAGTGAAAGAAAAGGGAAGATAAAAAGGAGAACTTGAGCACTACAAATCAAAGTTAGCTTTTTTCTTCAGCTCAGATGATTCTCATACTGACTTTAAGGTTGTGATTGTTTTTTAATTTCCTGGTGCTTAATAGTTGCAAGAGTGTGTCAATTTTTAAAAACACATTTTCTTTAATTGAAAAGTTGAGATACCACCTCATGCCACTTAGAATGGTGATCATTAAAAAATCAGAAGACAACAGAAGCTGGAGAGGATGTGGAGAAATAGGAACGCTTTTACACTGTTGATGGCAGTGTAAATTAATTCAACCATTGTGGAAGACTGTGGTGATTCCTCAAGGATCTAAAAAATAGAAATACCATAGCCGGGTGCAGTGGCTCACACCTGTAATCCCAGCACTTTGGGAGGCTGAGGCGGGCAGATCACCTGAGGTCAGGAGTTCGAGACCAGCCTGACCAATATGGTGAAACCCTGTCTTAAAAAAAAAAAAAGAAATACCATTTGACCCAGCAATCCCATTACTGGGTATCTACCCAAAGGATTATAAATCATTCTATTATAAAGACGTATGCACACATATGTTTATTGCAGCACTGTTCACAATAGCAAAGACTTGGAACCAATCCAAATGTCCATCAATGATAGACTGGATAAAGAAAGTGTGTCACATACACACCATGGAATACTATGAAGCCATAAAAAAAGATGAGTTCATGTCCTTTGCAGGGACATGGATGAAACGGGAAACCATCCTTCTCAGCAAACTGATACAAAAATAAAACCAAACACCGCATGTTCTCACTCTTAAGTGGGTGTTGAACAATGAGAACATACGGACACAAGGAAGGGAACATCACACACTGGGGCCTGGGGTGTGGGGGGTAAGGGAGGAATAGCATTAGGAGAAACACCTAATGTAGAAGACAGGGCGATGGATGCAGCAAACCACTACCATGGCACATGTATAACTATGTAACCTGCATGATCTGCACATGTACCCCAGAACTTAAAGTATAATAAATAAAGTTGGACTCCCTGCTACCCTATGTCTCTGTAATGTGAATACCACCAAATTATTATACTATCATTTAATGCAGAATTAATCATGAATGTGGCTGAAGTAAGTGAATTTGATGTCTGTTCATGGATAAAATTATTCCCTGCTAACAAGTTTATCTGCATTCTTAGTGACTGGATAAAGACCATTTAAATCAGCCCAATTCCTATCAATATAAAAAATCACAAAAATGTTGAAGATGCCTATTTCTCCTGAGAACAGGAATGCTAGCTGTCAGTTTTCTAGTTTGGGCTTCATACCATGGAAGTCCTTAGAAACCTGTTTTATGAGTTCTAAATCATGCATATTCCTGTGTTCCAGGATTTCTCTCCGATCAAACGGACAGTTCTGGACTCAAGAGTCTGAGGATGAATGTTCACCGTGGCAGTGACAGTGACAGGTTATTGCGGCAGGAGGCCAGCTGCTTAGTGGATGATACCTCAGCTGCAGCCCAGGAAAAAGAAGCGAACAGCCTCCCTTCATTTGGTCCTCATAATCTTACTTACCCTCTAGGTCCCAGGAATGAAGGTACAGTGATGAGCTCTTGACTTAATTTGGGGGGGGCTTTCTGATACCAAAGCATCTACTCTACCCGGAAGGCATGAATGTTTTTAATGTAAATAAATTATCCAATTAATTGCTTAGCTTGCAATCACAATTATATAAGGCTGACCACAGAAAATCTCCACTTATTTGATTAAATAAGTCTAGCACATTTAATGTGGTGATAATGGTATTTTTTTTTAAAGCCACAGGTTTGGAGTCGAGACATATTCAGTTTCTAGCTCAGCTGCTTATTAGTTGTAACCATGGATGAGATCCTTAATCTTTCTGAGACTTGCTTTTTTTTTTTTTTTTTGTTCCACTCTGTCACCCAGGCTGGAATGCAGTGGCACAAAAAAGGCAACCTTGACCTCCCAGGCTCAAGGCTCAAGTGATCCTCCACCCTCAGCCTCCCAAGTTGCTGGGACCACAGGTGTGCACCACCACGCCCAGCTAATTTTTTACATTTTTGGTAGAGACAGCGTTTCACCATTTTGCCCAGGCTGGGGAGCCTTGCTCTTAATGTAGAAAACAAGGCTATTAATATTCTTCCTAGGCCTGGCGCAGTGGCTCACGCCTGTAATCCCAACACTTTGGGAGGCCAAAGCAAGCAGATCACTTGAGGTCAGGAGTTCGAGACTTGCCTGGCCAACATGGTGAAACCCCTGTCTCTACTAAAAATAAAAAAATTAGCCGGGCATGGTGGTGAATATCTATAATCCCAGCTACTCGGGAGGCTGAGGCCGAAGAATCGCTCAAACCTAGGAGGCGGAGGTTGCAGTGAGCCAAGATCGCACCACTGCACTCTAGCCTGGGCAAAAGAGCAAGACTCTGTCTCAAAAAAAAAATTCTTCCTACCTCACAAGGCTAGTAGATAAACAAGTTAATGGATGTGAAGGCTCCTGATAAACTGAGATTCTTTTTAACTTTTAATTAAAACAATAGCACCAGTAATAGCAACTACCTTATTGAGCATTTACTGTACTAGGCACTTTACATATATTCTTTAGATCAGAGGTGGCAAACTGGTCAAATCTGTCTACCTGTTTCTATAAATAAAATTTTAATGAAACAGCCATCGTGTCCATATTGTCTATGGCTGCCTTCCTGCTATGGTAGTGGCAGAGACTGTGACCACAAGTCTAAAATATTTACTTTGTGGCTCTTTATGGAAAATTTGCTGACTCTACTCCAGTTTAGTCCTTTTAACTATTATCCTTGTTTTACAGATGAGGAAACTGAGGCTTAGAGAGCTTAGGTAACTTGCTCAGGTTCACAGTGCTGGGAGGTAGTGGGCTGGGATGATTTCTGACTAGGCTGTTCTTCATGTGTATCAGCTGACAGAAGAGCATGGGACTGCCGCCCAAGAGTACACCGTTAGGGAGAACTTGTGCAAGGAGTCTCTTTTCCTACTCGCCCATTTAAGCAGGATAGAACCTGAGGTTTCTTCCTTGGGTTTAGGAATCAACCCATTTTAATTGCTTCATCATTGGGGTGAAATCAAGCATTCTAAAGAACTGAATTAGTAATTCAGGTATTTATTTCACTTTGAATAAACAGCACCTCAAGTGTGAAAACCTATCCTGGTGATCAAAGTGTTTCTTGCTACAAGCTTGCCTGTGGGTTGCCTGGAAGCATAGCATTTGGTGTGCAAACATGAGATCACAGTGAAAGTTTTTGAGAAGCTATAGGATGTGAACTCTAAATAGGTTTTTGGTCTAGATTTTTGTTGGTTTGTTGTTTGTTTGTTTGTTTGTTTTGAGATGAAGTTTCACCCTTGTTGCCCAGGCTCGTGTGCAATGGCATGATCTTGGCTCACTGCAACTTCCACCTCCCAGGTTCAAGCAATTCTCCTGCCTCAGCCTCCCAAGTAGCTGGGACTACAGGTGCCCACCACCATGCCCAGCTAATCTTTTGTATTTTTAGTATAGATGGGGTTTCATCATGTTGACCAGGCTCCTGACCTCAGGTGATCCACCCGCCTCGGCCTCCCAAAGTGCTGGGATTACAGGCGTGAGCCACTGCGCCCAGCCTTTATTACCTTTTATCTACAAACAAATGGGAAAAAACCTAAGTGTCCTCTGCCCAACAATTTACTTGGTTGACTGAGTATAGGAAATCAGACTAATTAATCATGTTCCTGAATTTGTTTACAAATTTTGTAAACAAATTTTGTAAACATGAGGGGTGGAAGTAATTCAGTTGTATTGATAACATTTTTTTTTTCAAATAGGGCTTGAAGAAAAGGTAGGAAAATGTTAACAAAGCTTGCCAAATCTAGGTGATGGGGCATATGTATTATATTAAGTTTGTGCTTCCATATGTCTGGAATTTTTCGTTAAAAAACTTTTTTTACATTAAAACAAAATAGTGCTGGGTGTGGTGGCTCACACCTGTAATCCCAACACTTTGGGAAACCAAGGTGGGCGGATCACTTGAGGAGACTGCCTATTTAAAAGAACCCTCTGGTAATCCTTTGAAAATACTTATTTCTGATTGTCTTCTGTATGTATCCTGATTTCATATATTAATTTTAAGCCTGTTTTGTATCATGCACTATTTTGCATACATATGTATGTACAATATATATTTATTCTTAAATTTCTTTTTTATTTTTGAGACTAGAATCTTGCTCTGTTGCCCAGGCTGGAGTGCAGTGGTGCCATCTTGGCTCACTGCAACCCCCACCTCCCAGGTTCCAGAGATTCTCCTGCCTCAGCCTCCTGAGTAGCTGGGATTACAGGCACCCACCACCACGCCTGGCTGATTTTTGTATATGGCTAATTTTTGTATTTTTAGTAGAGACAGGGTGTTTCCATGTTGGCCAGGCTGGTCTCAAACTCCTGACCTCAGATGATCCACCTACCTTGGCCTCCCAAAGTGCCGGGATTACAGGTGTGAGCCACTGCGCCCAGCCTATTTTTAAGTACGCTCACATCCTTAATTTTAGTTTATATTCAGAACAGGCCTGTGAGGTAGAAGGAGTGAACATTATTTATCCTCATTTTATAGATGATGGACCAAGTAGAAAAATTAAATAAATTGCTTAAAGAAAACAGCTTTTTGATGATACTAAGAAACAGATTTCATTAATAAACTTTAATGCCATCTGCACTGGAACTTTTCTGCTGACAGTAATACCTACCTTTTTGAAAAAATAGTATAGGTAATCTTAGGATTCTCCTGTATATAATGAAAATACCTTTTACTGTAAATTTCTAGGAAAAGTAATATATTGGAAAATTAAAGACTATCATTATCCCTTCTGGAAAATAAAATTTTCAAACAGTTTTGAAGAATTTGAAAATGAATAGTTTTGGCATATATGAGTAGCAGGTTTCTTAAATGAAGCATGGGAAATATAAAAGTATTATTTAGCAATAGAAGTGAAAACAGAAGTAAAAAGTGATTTCCTCTGAATCAGCACTGGGGGAGGTACAGAGAATAGCAGGGGAGACTGCTGGGCCTCCACAGAAATTCTTCTCTACTGTTTTTCTTAACCATAGACATAGTTTACTTTAGAAAATTTAAATAATGTTAAAGTTTGGGTATCTTGCCTTCATCCCCTCCCTCCCGCAACCTTCACACGTACATGGAGGAGATCCAATATGAGTCTCTAGTTTTTCTGTTTGCTTGCTTTTACTTGCTGTAAGCAAGAGGTTTTTTGCCTGTGAACAGCTAAAATTTGGGGGCTTTTTGTTTACTTGTTTTAAAGAAGACAGGATTTGTTTTTTTCTCAAGGCTTTTGCTCTCAAGTTATTTTGGTTTCTTTGTATATTCTTTTAGACCTCTCACTTGACTATGCCTCTCAGCCAGCGAATCTTCAGTTCCCTCACATAATGCCCCTTGCAGAAGACATCAAAGGTTCTTGCTTCCAAAGTGGGAATAAACGGAACCATGAACCTTTTATTGCTCCAGAAAGATTTGGAAACAGTAGTGTGGGCTTTGGCAGTAATTCGCATTCCCAAGCACCAGAGAAAGTGACGCTTCTTGTAGATGGCACACGTTTTGTTGTGAATCCACAGATTTTCACTGCTCATCCGGATACCATGTTGGGAAGGTAACTGATGATAATTTTCTTCCAAATTTACTCTATTCTCTATAAACAGAAATACCTGCTATTTATCTTGCATTAGATATAACAATAAAAAGCATTGTATAGGCCAGGTGCAGTGGCTCACGCCTGTAATCCAGTGCTTTGGGAGGTCGAGGCAGGTGGATCACCTGAGGTCTGGAGTTTGAGACCAGCCTGGCCAACATGGTGAAACCCTGTCTCTACTAAAAATAACAAAAATTATCTGGAAGTGGTGGCAGGGGCCTGTAATCCCAGCTACTTGGGAGGCTGAGGCAGGAGAATCAGGAGAATCACTTGAACCTGGAAAGTAGAGGTTGCAGTGAGCTGAGACTATGCCATTGCACTCCAGCCTGGGCGACAGAGCAAGACTCCATCTCAAAAAA
>NW_016107339.1:9769630-9773468 GCF_001604975.1 Cebus imitator | reverse complement strand
AAAAAAAAAAAAAAAAAGAAATTTGAATTGATCACACTAATTTATTGAATTCTAGGCTAAATAGAATCCAGCCATTCAAATATAGGTGTACTTGAACATACAAATTCACAGTGGACCACTTTTTATTTAGAACCAAACCTGTCTACGTATTTCTTAAACATCTGAATTATAGCACATTAAAACATTTTCCAGATTGGCCCTGTATTTTTTTTAATCAGGCTTGACTTCTTGTTCTCAGTTTGGATATCACCACCATTCCCAACCCCTAAAAAAAGTGTTTCTTAGTGCAGACTGGCTGTTTTGGGTATGTTGCCTCTGAAAGTAGTGATCAAGATAAGAAAGGCAAGTGTTTTCTGGGTAAGATTCTTGGGTGACACTGGTTTGAATCTTGGAATGAGTTGTCCCATGAAGAGGAGAGTCTGGTTATTTATCTTTGTGGTTCACTCAGCTCAGTTCACCAAGGTCATATGTTCTGTAAGTTATTTAGATTTGTTCTATTCTGTGGCTGCCTGTTCTGTTATATACAGTACTTGTAAGCCTAGCCAGTGAGCTTACAGATGTCACACGGGGAGAAGCTGAGAGAAAGAGAGTGGATTAATGCAGATCCATGCCACTACTAAATAAATAACGCTGAGCTGAAGTCCTACTAATGATAAATAGGGGGGATTATATTTACAATATATTCACTATTTTTATTCAAAGCTCTCTGAGCTAGTTTTCATTCAACTAGAGCATTCCAGAAAAACATCTGCATTTCTTTGGAGGCTTTTATCAAGACAGATTTCTTATGTGTGGTACAGTTATTTGGGAAGCATGTGAAACAGAATCATTTTCAGACCTTTGAAAAGCAGCCAGTTCAGGCTGGAGGACAAGTTGTGAACAGTAGAACAGCAATACTTCCCAGCAGTCTGAGGAAGGAAATGGCAGTGAGTCCCCATTGGGAAGTCAAATCTTAGTCTGGTTGAAGATAGTAGCTGCCTGCCCTTTCCTTTGTGTTATCTAACCATCCACAGCTCATACACAAAAGTGCAACAGGAGTAGAAGTCATGGGGTCATTTAGACTGGAGGGAATCTGACAGAAGGGAGGAAGGATGGAGAGAGGTGGAAAAGTAAGCCCTCCTCCCTGTACCCTATGACTTCTGAGTTCATGGAGAGCAGGCCTGCCTTTCTGAAATGTAGTAAATTGCTGATAAGCCTAATAATGCCTACCCTCCTTTTCTACCTGATCTGGAAGTCCCATCATTATTCTTGGTATTGAGTAAGGCCATTTTTCCCCCAGAGCTCCACTGTTAAGACATACCAGGAAAGCATTAACATAGCTGCACCTAACAGAAGATGAGATGTTGAAAAGTAAAACTCAGAAATATTGACGAATGGCATATTAGATAGGTCAGTGATGACAGGAGGGGGGACAGGAATAAAAAGGAGTCTAGATGCTGTCTTCCTTGAGCTGTCAGTATATATAGGCAGGTTCTTGGGCAGTGGGGAGGGCATGAAAGGTCACCATCTCAACACAGATATTTTCCAAGGGCCACCTCTGCAGTTGCTGTTTACTGCATTTATTGCCAGAGAAACTCACTACAGGTGAACTTTGTGGACTTGATCCTTCATTCTTCTTTGCACACCAATGCTTAAAGCAATTGTCTCCTTTTCCTGTCTGAAGGGAGTTGCCTAAGACCTGAGTTGTCTTGTGGGCATTGGGTCCCAGTGCTGTGTTTTTAACTTATACTATGAGAGAATGGGATGGAGTCTTCCAGAATGAGGTACAGAAGGGAGAAGACTGATCTGTGAAGAATCATGCTGGAGAAGATAACATTATTACCTGGGTATCTTTCAGGATGTTTGGACCAGGAAGAGAGTACAACTTCACTCGGCCCAATGAGAAGGGAGAGTATGAGATTGCCGAAGGCATCAGTGCAACTGTATTTCGCACAGTGTTGGTGTGTAGTGGCCCTTTTTTGTTATATTCTCTTCCTCAGGCGCATGTGTGATCAATAGCCTTGAGAGCTCCATCAGCTATGTTACTGTCTTTAGGGTCTCTCGTTTCCAGTTGTTTCCTTTCTCCCTTTGTTTTCTATTCCTGTAACTTTTAAGTCCTTGCTCGTTTGTGTGTGGGCTCTATCAGTTACCAAGTTCTGATTAAACACCTCAAGATATCCAGGAGCTATTTTGCCATCTAATGAATCATACATTTGGTGGTAATTCCATTAGTGCATTGCTTTAACAGAACCAGGAATGCATAGGGATGAAGAAGTCATTTTTCATCTTGTTCTTTGCCTACATTTTTTCCTCCTAATCTATTTACAGGATTATTACAAAACCGGTATCATCAATTGTCCTGATGGCATCTCAATCCCAGATCTTAGAGATACATGTGATTATCTCTGCATTAACTTTGACTTCAACACTATCCGATGTCAAGATCTAAGTAAGTACAAGAGCAGCTGCCAGCTACACTTGAGCAGCTGAACTTTGAGTTTTCTTGGAAGTCACAGATTTTTTTTTTTCTGAGACAGAGTCTTGCTCTATCTCCCAGGCTGGAATGCAGTGGTGAGATCTCGGCTCATTGCAACCTCCACCTCCCAGGTTGAAGGGATTCTCCTGCCTCAGCCTCCCTAGTAGCTGGGATTACAGGCACCTGCCACCACACCCGACTAATTTTTGTATTTTTAGTAGTGACGGAGTTTAACCATGTTGGCCAGGCTGGTCTTGAACTCCTGACCTCAGTTGATCTGCCCACCTCTGCCTCCCAAAGTCCTGGGATTACAGGTGTGAGCCATCATGCCTGGCTGATGTTTTTTATTACTAAACAGAAATAATTTCAAGTGTGAGTTGAAAATCATCTGCAGAGGCAGAGATGTGATACTAACTAACCCATTTCCTCTGTTGGTTAAAAGCACTGTGAGGAACTGGAGTAGACAAAGGAAAACAGATAGTAGTTTCTAAATGGAGCTTGACCAGTTGGAGACCAAGCTAACTGTTTCCCTCTTGGGACTTTGGTGTCTGAACTCTAACAAACAAGGATACTGATGGTCCAGCATGAGGAACAATTTACTAATAAAGTCAAACAGCACAAATTGGCCAGGTTCTGCTGATCATTGTCTTTTTTTTACTTGAGATGGGTTCTTGCTTGTTGCCCAGGCTGGTCTCGAACTCCTGGCCTCAAACAGTCCTCCCACCTCAGCCTCCTGAGTAGCTGGGGCTACAGGTACATGCCACCATGCCTGGCTGTTTTTTGTTTGTTTTGGAGACAAAGTCTTGCTCTGTTGCCTAGGCTAGAGTGCAGCAGCACAATCTCAGCTCACTGCAGCCTCCGCCTCCTGGGTTCTAGTGATTCTCCTACCAGAGTAGCTGGGATTACAGGCGTGGGCCACCATGCCCAGCTAATTTTTGTATTTTTAGTAGAGATAGTGTCTTACCATGTTGGCCAGGCTGGTCTCGAACTCCTGACCTCAAGTGATCTCCCCATCTCGGCCTCCAAAAGTGCTGAGATTACAGGCATGAGCCACTGCGCCCGGCCTATTATTATTGACTTAAGAGCTTGCTAAGTGCTTTATAGATATGGACTTGCTTGAATCTTGTAACAATTCTGAAAGATGGGTGATAACCTCATTTAAGAACTTAGCTTGTTCAGAGCTCTAGGCATTAAGGCTAGGAATAGAACTCAGATTGTCTGACTGCAACCCCATGCTCCTATCATTACCTAGGCTTCCTGAAATGATTTAAAGAATTACTCTTTGAGGCCGGGCGCGGTGGCTGAAGCCTGTAATCCCAGCACTTTGGGAGGCCGAGGCGGGTGGATCACGAGGTCAAGAGATCGAGACCATCCTGGTCAACA
>NW_016107339.1:9752107-9769410 GCF_001604975.1 Cebus imitator | reverse complement strand
AAAAAAAAAAAAAAAAATTACTCTTTGGATTTCATGATACATTTCCCTGCATGTTGCATGAAGGCCTCTGTACATGTTATTTCTCTACTGAGTGTATTACACACTTAGAGTAAGTCCTTTGGTGTCACCAAAATTCAGATTATTCCTCTACTATAGTACTCTTAACTCCAGGAAATGAGAATCCAAAGCATCTTCAGAAGAGGTATACAAAGAATTGTCCCCAAATGATGATTTCATCTCTTACAGAATTAACATTTATGGTCTGACCTTATATGTCCAACAAAACCTCAGTTGATCAGAATGCTCAAGGATTATTAAACATGAGTAGGAGACATACTTAACAAAACTTAATAATCACCTTGGAGCAGGAAACAATCTTTTGTCTTTAAATGTGCCACTTCTCTGAACCTCATCAATGATAACAGCCATTACCTCATATTCTTTTTCACTCCAGTAATATGTGCATTTAGGCAGAAAGCATGTTCACCTACATTTTGTCTCTGCAGGTGCTTTACTGCATGAACTGTCTAATGACGGTGCTCATAAGCAGTTTGACCACTACCTCGAAGAGCTGATCTTGCCCATCATGGTGGGCTGTGCCAAGAAAGGAGAGCGAGAGTGTCACATTGTTGTGCTGACGGATGAGGATTCTGTGGACTGGGATGAAGACCACCCTCCACCAATGGGGGAGGAATATTCCCAAAGTAGGAGCTTCCGGCATGGTGTAGATGTTTTCAGCAAGAAACTCGCTACCTGGGGTGGCAGCTTGATCCTAGAACCAGTGTGAATATCAAAGTTGAGCCTGTGATGAGCACACTCACCTGGATGACAAATCCCTAGTGATGCAGGTCTAACCTTTATGCTGGGGAACACAGTGAATGTTGTTATACCATTCACCTCTTTCTCTGGTGTCTTGTACTGTGTAACATACTGAGGCAGCACATTCAATGATGGTGTCATTCTTTTAATTCATTTCATTTTTAAATCCTTTTTAATTGGTAATAATTCAAAATTCAAAAAAGCATAAAAGTATATACACTTAAAAAGTCTTATTCTCACTCCTGCCCCATCTATCCCATTCTCTTCCTCAATTTGTTTTATAGGCTTCCAACTATATTCAGTGTACATACATAATCAATTACTTGTTTTCTCCTCCTCTTTCAAATGTACCATGTCATACAACTGTTCTGTGCCGTGTGTTAACATAAAAATCTTCAGCATTCTTTTTTGTGTCTCTATAGTATTCCCTTGCACAAATGTGCCGTAATTGATTTAACCAGTCCTGTTATTGGACATTTAAACTATTGGCAGAGTGCAGTGGCTCACGCCTGTAATCCCAGCCCTTGGGGAGGCTGAGGTGGGCAGATTGTTAGAGGTCAGGAGTTCAAGACCAGCCTGGCCTGAACATAGCGAAACCCCATCTCTACTAAAAATACAAAAATTAGCTGGGCAAGGTGGCACATGCCTGTAACCTAGCTATTCAGGAGGCTGAGACAGGAGAATCGCTTGAACTTGGGAGGCAGAGGTTGCAGTGAGCCAAGATCACACCATTGCACTCCAGCCTGGGTGACAGAGCTAGAATCTGTCTCAAAAAAAAAGATTTTTGTGGCTTTATAATTTTGATAGATGTTGCCAAATTATCCTCCATAAAAGTTGTACCAATTTACACTCACAAAACAGTACATGACAGGTTTCTTTCCATTGTTTCCACCCCCCTACCAAAACAGTGGCTTTTTTTTTTTTCTTTTTTGAGACAGAGTCTCTCTCTATTGCCCAGGCTGGAGTGCAATGGCATGATCTCGACTCAGTGAAACCTCTGCCTCTCAGGTTCAAGTGATTCTCATGCCTCAGCCTCCCGAGTAGCTGGGACTGACTACAGGTGCGTGCCACCACACCCGGCTAATTTTTGTATTATTAGTAGAGATGGGGTTTCACCATGTTGCCCAGGCTGGTCTTGAACTCCTGACCTCAAGTGATCCACCCGCCTTGGCCTCCCAAAGTGCTAGGATTACAGGAGTGGGCCACCATGCCTGGCCAACAGTGGCTTGAAAAAAATTTTTTTTCAGATAGAAGCTTGCTCTTTCACTCAGGCTGGAGTGCAGTGGTACAGTCATGGCTCACTGTGGCCTCGAACACCTGGTCTCAAGTGATTCTCCCACCTCAGCCTCCAAGTAGCTTGGACTGCCGGTGTGTGCCACCACGACTGGCTGATTTTTTTTTTTTTTTTAATTTGTGTAGAGATGGGGTCTCACTATGTTGCTTTGCCTAGGCTGGTCTCAAACTCCTGGCCTCAAGCCATCTTCCTACATTGGCCACCCGAAGTGTTGGGATTATAGCTATAAGCCACCATGCCTGGCCCCAAGACAGTATTTTTTTAAAACTTTTATCTTTGCTAATTTCTTTTTTTTTTTTTTTTTTGAGACGGAGTTTCGCTCTTGTTACCCAGGCTGGAGTGCAATGGCACGATCTCGGCTCACCGCAACCTCCGTCTCCCGGGTTCAGGCAATTCTCCTGCCTCAGCCTCCGGAGTAGCTGGGATTACAGGCACGCGCCACCATGCCCAGCTAATTTTTTTTGTATTTTTTTTTTTTTTTAGTAGAGACGGGGTTTCACCATGTTGACCAGGATGGTCTCGATCTCTTGACCTCGTGATCCACCCGCCTCGGCCTCCCAAAGTGCTGGGATTACAGGCTTGAGCCACCGCGCCCAGCCTGCTAATTTCTTAATAGGTAAAGAAACTGCAGCAGCTCATGATTGGCATGAGTTTTAATTACATTTCTTATTTCATAAGTGAATCTGAAAAAGAAATCTTTTTTTTTTTTTTTTTTTGAGATGGAGTCTCCTTCTGTTGCCTAGGCTGGAGTGCAGTGGTGGGATCTCAGCTCACTGCAACTTCCGCCTCCCGGGTTCAAGTGGTTCTTCCGCCTCAGCCTCCAGAGTAGCTGGGATAAGAGACCACCCACCACCATGCCTGTCTGAGTTTTGTATTTTTAGTAGAGACGGGGTTTCACCATGTTGGCCAGGCTGGTCTCCAGCTCCTGACCTCAACTGATCTGACTGCCTAAGCCTCCCAAAGTGCTGGAAATACAGGTGTAAGCCACTGTGCCAAGACAAAACCTTTTTAGTTTTCAAGAGCCATTGTAATTTCCATTTTTGTTCATGGTGTTTGTGCCTTTTGTCCATTACGAAATCAGATTGTTAGTCTTTTACTTAGTGATTTGTGAAAGCTCTATTTGTGGCAGCTCTTTCTAATTAAAGAAATCAGCCTTTTATGAGTTGCAAATATTTTTTCATTCAGTTGTCTTTTTAGCTTTGGTAAATGGTGGTTTAGGCTATGCAGAGATGTTATATTTCTATAATAATCAGTTTTATGGCTTCTGCATTTAATGTTGTACCCAGAAAGTCCCCAGCCTGAGACTATAAAAATTTCTCTTATGGTTTATGTACTATTTATCATTTAATCTTTGATCCATCTGGATTTTTTGGCATTAGTGGTCAAGTATATCTTTCATTAGTTTGATTGTGTTACCTTATCTCTTTCCTCTTAGGTCTTCACTCCATGGTATTTTTTCTTTTTCAGTTCTTTATAGCTCCAAGCTCTACAGATTCTTCAAATATATTGAGAATCGGGATGTTGCAAAAACAGTGTTAAAGGAACGGGGCCTGAAAAACATTCGCATTGGAATTGAAGGTAAAAAAAAAAAGTCCCAGTCAATATTCAGGTTGGGTCTATGGCCACAGCTTATGTCCTGAAAATTTAGTTTCCAGAGGACCTAGAAAATAGGCATACATGAAAACCACATTCTTACTCAAGTTTGAAGGGTTTCTGTTTTTGTCCTCAGTTTTCATTTTATCTGCAGTTAAAAATGGTTTAAAACAGCCACAGAAACAAGTTCAAATTTACTAATTCAGGATAAAGAGCAGTGAGGGAAAGGACACTGGTAGAAAGAGATACAGCAGGGCTTGTGGGCTCACCAGGTGAGAGCATCGTTCTGCCACCAGTCTTGAAGATGTTTCTGGCATCTGGAAGGGTCCTTCTGAAAAAAGAGCTTGGGGACTCAAAATTTAAGATTATTCCATGCCTTCGAGGAATGTCTGTATCTATTAACAGAACTACTTTGAATGATCTTGAGCAGTGGCTCCAAACCTGTGGTCCCCATGGAAGGCTCTCAAGAGACTTGACTCCTGGAGAGTGCTAAAGCCATTAGCCATCTGGTCTGCCCTGTATGGATCTTTGTTTGACTCTTGTGCTTTGCTACTCTTGCTGCCTCACTTCTGCTCCTACAACCCATCAAACCTTCATTGTGTCTGACTTAAGTTGACTTTAAAGTTGGAAGACATTCTTTTTTTTAAGAGATAGGGTTTCACTCTCGCTCACACTGGAGTACAGTGACACAATCATGGCTCACTGCAGCCTTGACGTCCTGGGCTCAAGTGGTCCTCCTGCCTCAGTCTCCCAGGTAGCAGAGACCACAGGCACATACCACTATGCTGCAATATATATATATATATTTTAACCTTTTTTCTAAGAGATGAGGTCTCCTTCTTTGGCCCAGGCTGGTTTTGAACTCCTGCACTCAAGCAGTCCTCCCGCCTTGGCCTCCCAAAGTGCTAGGATGACAGATGTGAGCCACAGTGCCCAGCCTTGGAAGACGTTTTTGAAGATTATCTATTAAACCTCCTCCTCTGTCTTTCCCTTGTCAGGTACATTTCCCAGAACAACCCATTGAGCTATTTTACCATTAGAACCTTCTGCCATACATACTTAATAGATAACTGCCTCCCTCTCCTGCTTGTCTTCTCATTCATAGCCTCTGAAGCTACTTTGACTATTTCTCCTGTTTCCATGTGACAGCCTTTCACATATTTTAGGCAGCATCTCTGTTTTTTCTTTAGGCTAAACATCCCACATTTCCTTAACTGTTTATCATTTAGTATGTCCTCTGTCCAACAGAATTCAGAGGACTAGAGTAGCCATGCCTCAGGAGGATTTTTGTTCCATGGTATTGTTACCAGCAACAGCAGGTTCCTGAACTAGTAAGAGGCTTCTCTCCTTTTTCCATTAGAAGGGATAGAATTTTTGTTACCCCTCAGTTAGTCCCTTCTAAGGACAAGACCTACTAATCTGAGCAGCAAGGAAGTGAACATGTAGGTGCTTGGGGCTGAGAGAGCATGCAGCAGGGACTAGTCACTTCTCACGTATTTTTCAGGCTATGATTTTGGGAGAAAAGTGATGTGGTTAGGAAGGAGAAAATATGGACACCAGAGTGAGCACAATTTGTCAGTCATGAGAATGGCCTTTTTCTGTTGCAGGTTACCCTACCTGTAAAGAAAAAATTAAGAGAAGACCTGGCGGCCGGTCTGAAGTCATCTATAATTATGTGCAACGCCCCTTCATCCAGATGTCGTGGGAAAAAGAAGAAGGAAAGAGTCGCCATGTGGATTTTCAGTGTGTTCGAAGCAAATCCCTCACGAATCTGGTAGCTGCTGGAGAAGATGTCTTGGAGGACCAGGAGATATTAATGCATCACCCACCACAAGTGGATGAACTTGACCGGCTAAATGCCCCACTTTCTCAGATGGCTTCTAATGACTTTCAGGATTAGGGCCAGCTGTGGGTCTACCCCTTGTCAGACCCCATCTCACCCGAGATACCTGCAGCCAGCCCTCCCTCATGATTTGTCTCACCCTGAGTAGAAGACATGCTTCTCCGCTATCCTTTTCCTTTCTCCCATGATTAACATGTGTCCTTTTCAGTAAGTCTGTGCCTCTGGCAGGGGATGAAGTACTCACTGGTGAATTAGCCACCATCTTTGCAGAAGCCCTGGTAACTTGAAAAATTTGGGTCTGGTGCTGTTCACTGAGTCTTTGTGTAACTGCAAAAGCAGGAAAGGAATTCAAGACTCCTGTTGCCTCGTGTTTAGCAAAGCAGTCCTCATCCTTTTTAGTCTGTTCTTGGGTTTTTTTGTTTTATACCAGGCAAATTGCTTAGTAGCAAAGGGACCAAACTTAAAAGGTGACAATCCCTAACTTCTAAAAGCAGGCACCAGATGCTCATTAGAGGTTAATCAAGATGCCATTCTTGGAGGCCTCTGCACCCAAATTGCATCTGGAAAGAACTATAGGCTCCCATTCAGAATGTCCAAAAGGAAATTCTCAAGAGCTTAAATTCAGATTTCTCATTAATGCAATGAAAAATTCAAAACCACACAGATTCTTTGGCAGGAAGGATAATGGAATAACAATGTTGAGGAGACCTTTTTAGCTTCAAGGTTTTGGAATCTAAACAATTTGATGATTCATTTGGAATGAAACAACTCAAGTAGAAGAACCTCTCCAAATCAGGCCAATTGGATTATCCTGGCTTGGAATCTGTTGTGAAACCACAGATCTTGACACTCTGGGGCAGCACATTGCTGTGGATGTGGCTAGGAGACCTTAGAATGGCTTAAAGGCTTTCAAGATGACAGCAGAAATGTCTCAGAAGTGCCCAGTTTCTCAATAGAAAGACTTAAGAGTTCCAGCCGGGGGTGTCTGGAGTAAAGCTGGGTGGGAACCATCATCTGCACAGTCCCTGTCCTGGTGCAGGATTTTCCTCTGCGTGTTTTCTTTTCATATCATGGGATTTTTGGATATCTGTGTATTTTGGTTTTTGAAATAGCCTAATAGCTGCTCACACACTGGGTAAGAAAATTATACCAATGTCATCCCCAAGCGAAGAGTGAGTTGAAGGGAAATTGAGCCCAGTCATTTTATGTGATCTGTCAGCTCTGTTATCAGTGCGTTCTCACCCAGATCACCCTCCCCAGTCCCCACAGTGCTGAACCACCTTCCTCTTCTCCATGGCTATTAATAGTATGGTTACATTTAGAGTCCAGACCCAAATACAAATATTTTGGGATTATCCCACAGTTTGTGATAGAAGCTGACTGGAATACAGGTTGAGTATCTCTTATCCAAAATGCTTGGGACCAGAAATGTTTCAGGTTTCAGGTATTTTTCAGATTTTTGAATATTTGCAGAATACTTAACAGCTGAACACCCCAAATCTGAAAAGCTTTTGAACATCATGTTGACACTCAAAAAACTGGATTTTGGAGCATTTCAGATTTCAAATTTTTGAATTTGGGATGCTTACCCTGTGTGAGAGGCTACTTGATTCCATTTAATGACTGTCCCAGTTATAATCATCCAAAGATAAAAGCCGGGTAGATGTTGAAAGCTCTTTCCAGGATTGAAGAAGAGCGTTCTTATGTCTCTTACGTGATTAGCATCACAGTAGGAATAAATGCTCTGTTCTTCACTAGGAAGTTGAGCGATCCCCCACATGACAACCATTGGCATCCATTTGCAAGGCTGATGGCCTGGATTAAGGGTTAGGATTATTTGTAGCTAGAAGGTAGTTTTATTTCCGTGAAACTAGTTGGTTCATATTTGAGGTCAGGTTTGGCCCTGACCTTACCAGTACCACATTTATACCCACTACCAGTTGACTAGCCCAGATAATTGTTAAATGGTGCTTCCTTTCTGCTTCTCAGAAGACTTCCATGCCGTTACAAAGGAAATTTGAATTACCTAGTGTTTGTATATTCCATAAGTATGTGTAACTTCTGTTATACAGCTTATGTACTGTTCACATTTAAGTGTAAACATGCCACAGCTAACACTTAAAAATGAAAACTAGTTCTTCCTCAGGGGAAAAAAAAAAGATAGGAAGTATGGCATGTACTTGATAGTGTTCTGTGTAACCCTTGACTTTGCTCAGGCTTTCAAGATTGAAGTCCTTTTTCCCCCAACTTAACATGCATTTGGCCCCAACCTGTGGGGTTTCAGTAAGCTTGAAATCTGTGAAGGCAGGTCTTCTAGTCACGAGGTGGTGGTGACTAAAGGAAAAGCTTGGACCACAGGTTCCTTCTGGTGAAGAGGAAGGTTTATTTCTATGCCCCTCCCACAACCCTCCACGTGGAGCTCACCCAAGCCTGCTCCATTCCTGGGGCAGTACAAAAAGCAGGACCTCTCAGACCTCACAGAAACAAGGGCTGGGTTGAGGTCATCCCCTTCAGAGTTGGTTACTGACCAGATGGGCAAGAGGCATTTCTAATTCTAAAAAGGTGGAACTTGGGTTTGGTGTTTTCTTCTAAGTGCCTAAATAAGCAAGCCAGGCTGTTTATACAGAAACATTTTCATAAGAAGATGGTTTTAGCCAGAGTACCTTACTCAGATCATCTCAGCAAGCCATGATTAACTTGAATCTGAGGTTTAGAATCTTGAATTTGCATCTGCAGCATGTCACGCAGGGTCAATGAGGAAACATTTGCCACTCAGGAGTTGGAGGGAGAGCAAGAGGACAGTGTTAAGATGTGTCAGATCATTTAATGGTTTCTCCTAAGCTAAGCCCTGGAAAAATATTTGAAAGAACGGCAGCAAAAAGGATAAGAAAGTAAGCTACATTTACTGCACAATATGCAATAGCCAGTACTACTATAAATCACAAGAGAACAGTATGATGTTTAATATATACTGGTCTATGAAAATACTGTGGAATACGCCCAGGAAGGTTAGATGTGTTTGCAGGTAGTGTCCCAAGGGTCCCCCTCTAAGTAAAAGAAATATTCAGACCACAGGCTTTAATGTAAACTCATAAAGTGGAACATGGAGGATTTTTTTTTAAAGTGTCAATCAAAGTTAAAAAGGTTTTTGGCCAGGCGCAGTGGCTCACGCCTGTAATCCCAGCACTTTGGGAGGCCGAGGCGGGCAGATCACCTAAGGTCAGGAGTTTAAGAGCAGCCTGGGCCGGGCACAGTGGCTCATGCCTGTAATCCCAGCACTTTGGAGGCCGAGGTGGGCAGATCACAAGGTCAAGAGATCGAGACCATCCCGGCCAACATGGTGAAACCCCGTCTCTACTTAAAAAAATACAAAAAATTAGCTGGGCATGGTGGTGCGCGCCTGTAGTCCCAGCTACTCGGGAGGTTGAGGCAGGAGAATTGCTTGAACCCTGGAGGCAGAGGTTGCAGTGAGCCGAGATAGCGCCACTGCACTCCAGCCTGGCGCCTGGCGACAGACTGAGACTCTGTCTCAAAAAAAAAAAGAGCAGCCTGGCCATTATGGTGAAACCCCATCTACTAAAAATACAAAAAAGTTAGCTGGCTGTGGTGGCAGGCACCTATAGTCCCAGCTGCTCGGGAGGCTGAGGCAGGGGAATCACTTGAACCTGGGAGGTGGAGGTTGCAGTGAGCTGAGATTGCACCATTGCACTCCAGCCTGGGCAACAGAGCAAGACTATCTCAAAAAAGAAAAAAATCAAGGATTTTGGTTGGGTGCAGTGGCTCATGCTTGTAACACCAGCACTTTGGGAGGCCAAGGGGGGATCACTTGAGGCCAAGAGTTTGAGACTGGCCTGGGCAACAAAAAAATAGCCAGGCATGGTGGTGCATACCTGTAGTCCCAGCTTCTCAAGAAGCTGAGGCAGAATAATTGCTTGAGCCCAGGAGGATGAGGCTGCAGTGAGCCATAATCACACCACTGCACTCCAGCCTGGATGACAGAGCAAGACCCTGTCTCAAAAAACATTTTAAGTCAAGGGTTTGTAGTAACATATATTCAATGCCACTTGTTGCCATCACTTTGCAGTTGTTGAAATGGGCAAACTGAGCTCAGAAAGCAAATCTGATGCCTTCATGGGAGATGGAGCCACATTTGTGTTCTGGGTGGGATCACTTGTGCAGGAGAACATTATTTTCTCCTGAAGGCAAGATGCTTGTAGGTTTTGCCTCTTTACTTTGTATTTACTTTTAAAATTGCACTTGTTCACCTACCAGTGTTTATGAAATCCTATATTGGGGATGCTTTTTCTATAATAAAATATTATCATTTATGTGTCTTTTTTTTAGCAGAAAGTAAAATTAGAAATCAAGATGTTGGGCCAGGCACGGTGGCTGTGACTCACGCCTGTAATCCCAGCACTTTGGGAGGTCAAAGCAGGTAGATCATGTGAGGTCAGGAGTTTAAGACCAGCCTAGCCAACGTGGCGAAAACCCATCTCTACTAAAAATACAAAAACTAGACAGGTGTGGTGGCACATGCTTGTAGTCCCAGGTACTTGGAGGGCTGAGGCAGAAGAATTGCTTGAACCCATGAGGCGGAAGCTGCAGTAAGCCGAGATTGCGCCACTGTACTCCAGCCTGAGCAACAGAGCGAGAATCCGTCTCAAAAAAGTAGATAGGTCTTTGAAGACCTCACTACCAAAGTGGTAGTTGAAGCCACAGTATGGTGAAGATCACCAAGAGCTCACATGACAAGAGGGCAAAGGCACCAGCACCAACATTTAAGTGACAGGCAGAGGAACTAGTAAGAAGGAAGTCAGGGAGGTGTGAGGAGAGTTAGTTTGTTTTAGAGGTTAACAGTGTGAATGCAGCAGATCAAAATGAGGACTGAAGGGAACCCAATGGATATAGCAGAACACCAGTGACCAGAGGAGTGATATAAATACAAGCATGTTTTACACAGAGGATAGTTTACATTTCACACACACGGCAGAAACTAGAGCGGCATGGATTAAAGTAGGGAGGTGGGAAATGAAGTAAAAGTGACTGCAGGGTGTTCCTTATGCTTTTCACGAAGTAGTACCTATTCACAGACCCATGCCTCCCCAACACAGGAGCATACTGACCAGCCTATAAAACCCTGCACTGCTCACTTTTTCCCTTCTGCCGAATCACTGCTGCCTAAATAAAAACATCTCTGGGAAGCTTCACTAAGCTACTCACAACTCTAGGTTGGCTCGTCAGCACTGTTACGTCGACGCTAATGTAGTAAGGTGATGCTACATTCCATTAAGCCACTTGGGAATTCTCTCAAACTGATCTGCAATTCAGAACCACGGTCAGCTCCCTGTTGCCTCACCAGACTGCCTGGAATTGAGTCTGTACGTCACAGATGCTTCAACGTTGCTTGGGCAAGGTATTTTTCTCTGGAAATGTGCGTGGAAAAGCATCACAAAGGCCATTTTTGTCAGTGATGGCTTTGGTGGATCATCCCAGGGAAATATGTTATGTAGGAAATGAAAATAACATTCACTGAATCCTTCTAAGTTCGTTAAAAACAACACTTGGGTTACGCAGGAGCCCAGGAGAATCAGGACTAGGCGATCTACAAAAGTGCTTTCCAAGGAAATAATCCCGACAAAAAGCATTACCAACTGATGAGAGGGGGGAACTCCTATTAGGCCATATAAATGAGTTTTGAAATTGGCAATCTGTTTTGCAGAACCTGAGTACAATCCTGAAAGAATTCATGTGAATCTTACTTTTGACATTTTTTGGGTTTCTCTGAGACAGAGTCTCGGGCTGGAGTGCAGTGACACAATCTCAGCTCCCCACAACCTCCACCTCCCAGGCTCAAGTGATTCTCCCACCTCAGCCTCCTGAGCAGCTGGGACTACAGACACGTGCCACCATGCTAATTTTTTTTGTATTTTTGGTAGAGACAGGGGTTTGCCATGTTGCCCAGGTTGTTCTTGAACTAACTGGGCTCAAGCAATCCACTCACTTCAGCCTCCCAAAGTGCTAGGATTAACACGTGAGCCATCATGCCCAGCCCTCTGAAAGTAATTCCAAGAGCAACAATGGATCAAGCTGGTATCCACCCATCAACACTCAGAAAAGTAGTGTAGATAATTTAGATATGGCGGAAGGGGGTACTAAATAAATGCCAATTAACCAAGCCACCTAAAAAGAAACAGGTACAAAGCCGGGCGCGGTGGCTCAAGCCTGTAATCCCAGCACTTTGGGAGGCTGAGGCGGGTGGATCACGAGGTCAAGAGATCAAGACCATCCTGGTCAAAATGGTGAAACCCCGTCTCTACTAAAAATACAAAAAATTAGCTGGGCTTGGTGGTGCGTGCCTGTAATCCCAGCTACTCAGGAGGCTGAAGCAGGAGAATTGCCTGAACCCAGGAGGCGGAGGTTGCGGTGAGCCGAGATCGCGCCATCGCACTCCAGCCTGGGTAACAAGAGCGAAACTCCGTCCAAAAAAAAAAAAAAAAAGAGGTACTAAAGACAATTGTGACACATTCCTGAATTGGGAGACTGAATGATATGATTTTGGCTTCATTTTAGTATGCAGTACAGTTATATATTATTTTCTAACTCCTCCAATGAGAGTAGGAAACAATTTCTGCGAACAGGATCAACACTGAGCCAGTGTCGCCCAATATGTTTCTTGGGATTCATACGCCTTAGAAAGACATCACCCATTCTGGCTGCATTTAGCTTCCTCTGCCTTCTGTTTCTACTCTGGCTGGTCTTTGCCCCTCCCTTCTTGACTCTGAGGTGCTTTTCCCTACCCAGATGAGGGGTTAACAAGTGGGACACATGGGACTCCTCCAATAAACAACATTTCAGAGCCTGCTCTGATGGACACAAAGAGCTGAACAATTCCATCTTATGAGCTCATGAGATTCCTGGTCGACTGCAGGCTGGGAAAAAACGGGGCTGGGCTGTAAAGAGCCGTACAAAAGGTCCACCAGCTGACAGCACTTTTGTCAGGATGCGTCCTTGGCCATACTGTGTGGGGAGGGCCCACTGTCTTGCAATACAGAGGTAAGTGGAAGAAGCGCATGCAGTGGGGGCAAGAGAAGTCTCTTCATATGGACAGTGATTCCAGAGACTAGCTCCCTCAGAACAAAAGTCAGTCCCAGCTTCCCTGAGATGGATAAGCACTTTGCATGAAGACGGTGATACAGTTTCGAAATTAACACTTAAAATTAGGCATTCTAATAGTTTGTGGACAAAGGGGTTAAAACAGCCACCAGCACTCTGCCTCTAAGTTATAAGCCACTATTTGCTTTAAATCACATCACAGTCCCTTCTCAGCCTTTTTGCCAAAATCAAATGCAGTATCTGTTCTTATCAGTTCAATAAATCACACCACAGATTTCCACTACTGTTTTCACACAGTTTATTCAGAAGTTTAAAAGTTAAAATGTGGGCATTTTCCCGTAAAACAAATCATCCCCTGCCACTCCCCAACAAAAAGACTCTCCTAACACTGCAGTTACTTCTCTTTACCCAGGCTTACCACACACTTGCAGAACACACAGGAGTCAACACCCCAACTATTTGGTAATACAAAGAGACTACAAAGTTACACAAAAGAATCTCATTTACTCCTTTTCACTAGCAGGCTATGAATGAAAGATTGAGAGGCAAACATATCATCTTCATCCAAGAGTTGAGACTTCCCTAACCTTTTTTCTTCCTTGAAGAGGTTAAAACCCAAAGCAGTTTCACTGACAACTGTAACTGATACTCCATTTTTCTTTTCTGAATGGCTAAGCTAGGAGATACTTTCCTTTCAAAGCTGATCTTCACAACCTCAAGACTGGCAGAAAGCAGGCTCCCAGCTGCAGCTCGGCCACAATGCTCTGCAATAGGCAAAATTCCCACACAGGTGCAAATGATGCTTTAAGAGTTATCAAAACTTTTTTAAAAAGTAATAATGCATTAATATGGAGCCTCCACATTTTTCTGACAAAATTTCTCTAAAGGTGGTGGCAGCTGTGAAACAGAAGGCACTTTGTGCTAAAATTCAGTCTCTTATGAGAGAACGCCACAGCAGAGACACCCAATCTGCCTAACTTGCAGGCGACCCTTTAGGGTGGGGAGAAGTATCCTCCAGGAAGGCATCTGCAAAAGGAAAAAACTGTAATCATGATTCCAAGGCAAAATGGCTAAAGTTGGGAGAGAAGAAATACCGAGAGAAGAGACAAAACATGGTTGCACCAAGGACTGAGGAGTGAACTTTACAAGGACTTGTCAGCTGGCTCTGTACTTCTATTAGGCTGGTTCCTTCACCATTTCCAAAGAGGTTCTGGAGACCTTGCAGGAACAGGAAGAGCACCTTAGCCAAGAGGATTCCAGGCCTCCTGCCTCTGCCTGGGTTCTCCTTGTTAGGTTCCCAAGTAATAAACTGAGTTCCCATTGGCAGTATTTGCAGGTATTGCTGGTCCACAGCAACATCTGTTTTAGGGGTTTTCTGGGTACAGCCGTGAAGAGAAAGTGAGGATTTTCCACATGATCCGGGATTCCTTGGCAATGCCCAAAGGCTTTCTGGGCCTTCTAAGAGCAACAATGGATCAGGCTGGTAACCCCCATCAACACTCAGAAAAGCAGCATGGGTATTTTATATTGGGGGCAGAGAGGAGATAAATCAATGGACTGACAGTCTTTATCTTAGTACCATAAATAAAGTGCACCATGAATGGAGGCTATAAGCCACTCTCCTGAGGCTGAGGTATGGATAGAAACTTCCATCACCACCCTCAGGGTGGCAGATCATTTCCTTCAGCCAGGATACTGGCTGCTAAGACTGTCGTTATTGCTTTATTTCCTTAGTACTATGGGACTTTTTAGCTATAAAGGAAAAAGAAATACTTAGTGGGCTTGGCAGACAGCATGTCACAAAATCACAGGAACTGGCTGATATTCGATGACTATACATGACGATCTCAATAATGATGGATGATGGCTGTTTTTCCCCTTCATTCTGATGAACTTAGGAAAACTCAAGTTGTTTTGAAAACACCTATCGAATTGGCTCATGATGCTTCAGAAGAAGCAGGAAAGCTGTTTATGGCCGATGTAGTAGAAATGGTTGTCTTTGTTTACAAGTTTTCAGATGGATTGTGGAAGAAAATCCTCTTATTATCACATTTCAGGAGACTTTACTGTGACATATTGGTGGGTTACATCAACTTCTCGGAAGCTCTTCAAGAGTGTGAGAGGAAAAGCATGATGTTGCACAAAGAACTCTGCTCCACGTAGGATTCTGTGGCAAGAGTACTATTTTGCTGCTTTCATGTAGGAAGGTATTGCCCCCCTTGCAGTCAGACCCTCAAAGCGCTTGTATGTGTAATTGATGAAGACCCAGTCTTTGTTCTTGTAGTCAGTCTCAGGGTGATTACTTGTGGCCACTGGGAAAGAAATAGATGTGAGAGTTGATTCACTGCCTTACCTCCAATGGACTATTCACGGTGCTGAAGACAGCGCTCAGAAGATCATACCAGTTTCTAATTGGGAAAGCTTATTTTTCACTCTACAAATTTTTTACATTTTCTTGCTCAGGTTCTTTAAATCTTGTATTCCTTCACGAGTATTTTTAATGTTTTATTTTCCCATTCCTGACATTTCAGATTATCTAACACTTAGTAAATAACAAAAGAACAGATTTTTGTGACTTACCCACCCAGTGGAGCAGTCTAAACATGGGAGCTGATATTGATTTTCCATTCACCAACGTTTCACCACTACCCAGCACTAGAACTGGAAAAGTACTTACAAAGAACCTGAAGAACTGAAGTTTCTCTCCATGTTCAATACCCTGATTTGTAAGCATCATCCCAAAACTGGGGGTAAATAATGTGCTTATAAGGCAGCAGGAGACAATGGTGGTGGTGTTACCTGTTGGCTTAAGAATATCAGATTCTGGAAACTCATCGAAGTTTGAGGTATCATCAATGCTTTTGATTTCAATAGATATTGCAGCAGGTCTCTCTCTGCCAAGGATATACATGCCAAAAATTACTAAGTTAGTAATCATATGGATCATGCCAATCAAGTTTTTCTCCAAAAAAGACCCCTGGTCTGACATGATCAGGCTATTCACTGGCAGGCAGCATTTATTTTCTCTGAAAAACTTACAAACACTGACCAACCAAGCCAACTGACTGGATCCAAACAAAATAAATTATGATTTAAAAAAAAAAAAAAACTCAATCATTCATAGCTAGAAAGAAAGATAACAATAATTAAAACCTGAAGTTAATGAAACTCCCCGCAATGGCCTGTCCTGTTTACTAAAAAGGGAAACTGAACCTCTAAGTGTCCCCTTGTGCAGTGTTCTGCCCTTCTCTCACTAGAGGTGCCAACAAGCAGGATGGCTAAAAAAGTGGCAAAGGAAAAAAAAAAAATCATAAGAAGCAAATCAGAACACAATTATAAATAAATTAAAACTTCTTCACCTTCTATTTAATAACCAGGGAATGCTGAATCAGAAGGTCTGGACTATCACAGGCGGTCCATGCTGCTGGCTGTAGTCTACCACCCCCACCATAACAATTTTCACTTTCCCCTTCCCTCTCTACCTCCACCCCTCCAATCTTTCCTCCACACCTTTCTCCCTTCTTTATGTCCCTGTGATACCCTTCACCCTTTCGGTAGGAACAGTCCCACTGGTGGGATGTAAGAGGTTGCTGAGTTCGAGGTAAAGGGTAACATACTTCCTAGATGCTCCCTCCACCACGGAAACCAAAGCTCACTTCGCTTTGTAAATAACTGCAAGATTCAATGTTTTCTATGACACACGCTGACAAAAAAGCCAACGCCCAACCTTCAACATGAATGAAAATCAGGGGAAGATCCTAAATCTCTAAGAAGCTCTCTGTCCTTACTTGGCTTGCCAATGATGATCCTTCCAAATTATTAGTAAGTGAACTACATACTTTCTGAAATAATTCTGAAAGTTTTTATATGGATATACCTGATATGTTCCCAGTCAACGCCTTCAAAAAAAGAGTTATTTTTGATTTCCTCAACTCCAGGAGCTCCAATTCTATGTTCCCATTCACAGCAGAATCTGGAAAAGACAGAGGTCTTTCAGCACACCTCAAGTAGTCTCTTCAGAAAAAGAAAAGGAATAACTTTTTTTTTTGAGACAGGATCTCACTCTGTCACCCAGGCTGGAGTCCAGTAGCACAATCATGGCTCACTGCAGCCTCAACCTCCTGGGCTCAAGTGATCCTCCCATCTCAGCCTCCCAAGCTGGGACCACAGGTTCCATCACGCTGGGCCAATTTTTTTTTTTTTTTTTTTTAGAGGTAGGGATTTGCTGTGTTGTCCAGGCTGGTCTCAAGCTCCTGGGCTCAAGTGATCCCCCTGCCTCAGCCTCCCAAAGTGCTGAGATTATAGGCGTGAGCCACCATTCCCAGCCTTTTTATTCTTTTAAAGAGGAATAAGAGGAAACAGAAGGCAGATTCAGGAGATAACAAAAGTTTTTAAAAAATGGAATCATTCCTATTAAAAAGCTGGGAAAGAAGATGAAGGGATGTTCTCTAATACCTCAAAATTAGATCCTTGGCTTTCTCAGAGATGGGAACTTCTGGAGGAAAAGTCAAAGTTTCTTTCCAGTTCATCACCTTCTTATATGTCTCTTGAGGGGTCTCAGAACAGAAAGGTGGGTAGCCTGCAATAAAAAAGGAGCTTCGGAGCTTTTACACCCCAGAACTTTGAATCTGACTGAGATTA